>NC_133406.1:98421730-98728269 GCF_049350105.2 Macaca mulatta | reverse complement strand
TTCCTGGATCTCTTTGCTAGCCTTATTTCTGTGGAATCTGAGAACAGATATTTCGGATCCCTTTGAAGACTATAGGGCCAAAGGAAATATCCTCCGATAACAAAGAGAAAGAAGCTTTCTGAGAAACTTCTTTGTGTTCTGTGAAATCATCTCACAGAGTTAGAACTTTCCCCTCAAGAAGCCTTTCGCTAAGACAGTTCTTGTGGAATTGGCAAAGTGATATTTCCAACCCCTAGAGGGCTATGGTGAAAAAGGAAATATCCTCAGATGAAATCTGGAAAGAAGCTTTCTGAGAAACTGCTTAGTGTTCTGTTAATTCATCTCTCAGAGTTACATCTGTATTTCGTGGATCTCTTTGCTAGCCTTATTTCTGTGGAATCTGAGAACAGATATTTCGGATCCCTTTGAAGAATATAGGGCCAAAGGAAATATCCTCCGATAACAAAGAGAAAGAAGCATTCTGAGAAACTTCTTTGTGTTCTGTGAAATCATCTCACAGAGTTTCAGCTTTCCCCTCAAGAAGCCTTTCGCTAAGACAGTTCTTGTGGAATTGGCAAAGTGATATTTCGAAGCCCTTAGAGGGCTATGGTGAAAAAGGAAATATCCTCAGATGAAATCTGGAAAGAAGCTTTCTGAGAAACTGCTCTGTGATGTGTGACTTCCACTCACAGAGTTACATCTGTATTTCGTGGATCTCTTTGCTAGCCTTATTTCTGTGGAATCTGAGAACAGATATTTCGGATCCCTTTGAAGACTATAGGGCCAAAGGAAATATCCTCCGATAACGAAGAGAAAGAAACTTTCTGAGAAACTTCCTTGTATTCTGTGAAATCATCTCACAGAGTTACAGCTTTCCCCTCAAGAAGCCATTCGCTAAGACAATTCTTGTGGAATTGACAAAGTGATATTTGGAAGCCCATAGAGGGCTGTGGTGAAAAAGGAAATATCCTCAGATGAAATCTGGAAAGAAGCTTTCTGAAAAACTGCTTAGTGTTCTGTCAATTCATCTCACAGAGTTACATCTGTATTTCGTGGATCTCTTTGCTAGCCTTATTTCTGTGGAATCTGAGAACAGATATTTCGGATCCCTTTGAAGACTATAGGGCCAAAGGAAATATCCTCCGATAACAAAGAGAAAGAAGCCTACTGAGAAACTTGTTTGTCTTCTGTGAAATCATCTCACAGAGTTACAGCTTTCCCCTCAAGAAGCCTTTCGCTAAGACAGTTCTTGTGGAATTGGCAAAGTGATATTTGGAAGCCCATAGAGGGCTATGGTGAAAAAGGTAATATCCTCAGATGAAATCTGGAAAGAAGCTTTCTGAGAATCTGCTTAGTGTTCTGTTAATTCATCTCAAAGAGTTACATCTGTATTTCGTGGATCTCTTTGCTAGCCTTATTTCTGTGGAATCTGAGAACAGATATTTCGCATCCCTTTGGAGGCTATAGGGCCAAGGAAGTATCCTCCGATAACAAAGAGAAAGAAGCTTTCTGAGAAACTTCTTTGTGTTCTGTGAAATCATCTCACAGAGTTACAGCTTTCCCCTCAAGAAGACTTTCGCTAAGACAGTTGTTGTGGAATTGGCAAAGTGATATTTGGAAGCCCATAGAGGGCTGCGGTGAGAAAGGAAATATCCTCAGATGAAATCTGGAAAGAAGCTTTCTGAGAAACTGCTTAGTGTTCTGTTAATTCATCTCACAGAGTTACATCTGTATTTCGTGGATCTCTTTGCTAGCCTTATTTCTGTGGATTCTGAGAACAGATATTTCGCATCCCTTTGAAGACTATAGGGCCAAGGAAGTATCCTCCGATAACAAAGAGAAAGAAGATTTCTGAGAAACTTCTTTGTGTTCTATGAAATCATCTCACAGAGTTACAGCTTTCCCCTCAAGAAGCCTTTCGCTAAGACAGTTCTTGTGGAATTGGCAAAGTGATATTTGGAAGCCCATAGAGGGTTGTGGTGAGAAAGGAAATATCCTCAGATGAAATCTGGAAAGAAGCTTTCTGAGAAACTGCTTAGTGTTCTGTTAATTCATCTCACAGAGTTACATCTGTATTTCGTGGATCTCTTTGCTAGCCTTATTCCTGTGGAATCTGAGAACAGATATTTCGGATCCCTTTGAAGACTATAGGGCCAAAGGAAATATCCTCCGATAACAAAGAGAAAGAAGCTTTCTGAGAAACGTCTTTGTGTTCTGTGAAATCATCTCACAGAGTTACAACTTTCGCCTGAAGAAGCCTTTCGCTAAGACAGTTCTTGTGGAATTGGCAAAGTGATATTTGCAACCCCTAGAGGGCTATGGTGAAAAAGGAAATATCCTCAGATGAAATCTGGAAAGAAGCTTTCTGAGAAACTTCTTAGTGTTCTGTTAATTCATCTCACAGAGTTACATCTGTATTTCGTGGATCTCTTTGCTAGCCTTATTTCTGTGGAATCTGAGAACAGATATTTCGGATCCCTTTGAAGACTATAGGGCCAAAGGAAATATCCTCCGATAACAAAGAGAAAGAAGCTTTCTGAGAAACTTCTTTGTGTTCTGTGAAATCATCTCACAGAGTTTCAGCTTTCCCCTCAAGAAGCCTTTCGCTAAGACAGTTCTTGTGGAATTGGCAAAGTGATATTTGGAAGCCCATAGAGGGCTATGATGAAAAAGGAAATATCCTCAGATGAAATCTGGAAAGAAGCTTTCTGAGAAACTGCTCTGTGATGTGTGACTTCCACTCACAGAGTTACATCTGTATTTCGTGGATCTCTTTGCTAGCCTTATTTCTGTGGAATCTGAGAACAGATATTTCGGATCCCTTTGAAGACTATAGGGCCAAAGGAAATATCCTCCGATAACAAAGAGAAAGAAACTTTCTGAGAAACTTCCTTGTGTTCTGTGAAATCATCTCACAGAGTTACAGCTTTCCCCTCAAGAAGCCTTTCGCTAAGACAGTTCTTGTGGAATTGACAAAGTGATATTTGGAAGCCCATAGAGGGCTATGGTGTAAAAGGAAATATCCTCAGATGAAATCTGGAAAGAAGATTTCTGAGAAACTGCTTAGTGTTCTGTTAATTCATTTCACAGAGTTAGTTCTGCATTTCGTGGATCTCTTTGCTAGCCTTATTTCTGTGGAATCTGAGAACGGATATTTCGGATCCCTTTGAAGACTATAGGGCCAAAGGAAATATCCTCCGATAACAAAGAGAAAGAAGCTTTCTGAGAAACTTCTTTGTGTTCTGTGAAATCTACTCACAGAGTTACAGCTTTCCCCTCAAGAAGCTTTTCGCTAAGACAGTTCTTGTGAAATTGGCAAAGTGATACTTGGAAGCCCTTAGAGGGCTATGGTGAAAAAGGAAATATCCTCAGATGAAATCTGGAAAGAAGCTTTCTGAGAAACTGCTCTGTGATGTGTGACTTCCACTCACAGAGTTACATCTGTATTTCGTGGGTCTCTTTGCTAGCCTTATTTCTGTGGAATCTGAGAACAGATATTTCGGATCCCTTTGAAGACTATGGGGCCAAAGGAAATATCCTCCGATAACAAAGAGAAAGAAGCTTTCTGAGAAACTTCTTTGTGTTCTGTGAAATCATCTCACAGAGTTACAGCTTTCCCCTCAAGAAGCCTTTCGCTAAGACAGTTCTTGTGGAATTGGCAAAGTGATATTTGGAAGCCCATAGAGGGCTATGGTTAAAAAGGAAATATCCTCAGATGAAATCTGGAAAGAAGCTTTCTGAGAAACTGCTTAGTGTTCTGTTAATTCATCTCACAGAGTTACATCTGTATTTCGTGGATCTCTTTGCTAGCCTTATTTCTGTGGAATCTGAGAACAGATATTTCGGATCCCTTTGAAGTCTATAGGGCCAAAGGAAATATCCTCCGATAACAAAGAGAAAGAAGCTTTCTGAGAAACTGCTTAGTGTTCTGTTAATTCATCTCACAGAGTTACATCTGTCTTTCCTGGATCTCTTTGCTAGCCTTATTTCTGTGGAATCTGAGAACTGATATTTCGGATCCCTTTGAAGACTATAGGGCCAAAGGAAATATCCTCCGATAACAAAGAGAAAGAAGCTTTCTGAGAAACTTCTTCGTGTTCTGTGAAATCATCTCTCAGAGTTACAACTTTCCCCTCAAGAAGCCTTTCGCTAAGACAGTTCTTGTGGAATTGGCAAAGTGATATTTCCAACCCCTAGAGGGCTATGGTGAAAAAGGAAATATCCTCAGATGAAATGTGGAAAGAAGCTTCCTGAGAAACTGCTTAGTGTTCTGTTAATTCATCTCACAGAGTTACATCTGTATTTCGTGGATCTCTTTGCTAGCCTTATTTCTGTGGAATCTGAGAACAGATATTTCGGATCCCTTTGAAGACTATAGGGCCAAAGGAAATATCCTCCGATAACAAAGAGAAAGAAGCTTTCTGAGAAACTTCTTTGTTTTCTGTGAAAACAACTCACAGAGTTTCAGCTTTCCCCTCAAGAAGCCTTTCGCTAAGACAGTTCTTGTGGAATTGGCAAAGTGATATTTGGAAGCCCTTAGAGGGCTATGGTGAAAAAGGAAATATCCTCAGATGAAATCTGGAAAGAAGCTTTCTGAGAAACTGCTCTGTGATGTGTGACTTGCACTCACAGAGTTACATCTGTATTTCGTGGATCTCTTTGCTAGCCTTATTTCTGTGGAATCTGAGAACAGATATTTCGGATCCCTTTGAAGACTATAGGGCCAAAGGAAATATCCTCCGATAACGAAGAGAAAGAAACTTTCTGAGAAACTTCCTTGTGTTCTGTGAAATCATCTCACAGAGTTACAGCTTTCCCCTCAAGAAGCCTTTCGCTAAGACAGTTCTTGTGGAATTGACAAAGTGATATTTGGAAGCCCATAGAGGGCTGTGGTGAAAAAGGAAATATCCTCAGATGAAATCTGGAAAGAAGATTTCTGAGAAACTGCTTAGTGTTCTGTTAATTCATTTCAAAGAGTTACATCTGTATTTCGTGGATCTCTTTGCTAGCCTTATTTCTGTGGAATCTGAGAACGGATATTTCGGATCCCTTTGAAGACTATAGGGCCAATGGAAATATCCTCCGATAACAAAGAGAAAGAAGCTTTCTGAGAAACTTCTTTGTGTTCTGTGAAATCATCTAACAGAGTTACAGCTTTCCCCTCAAGAAGCCTTTCGCTAAGACAGTTCTTGTGGAATTGGCAAAGTGATATTTGGAAGCCCATAGAGGGCTATGGTGAAAAAGGAAATATCCTCAGATGAAATCTGGAAAGAAGCTTTCTGAGAAACTGCTCTGTGATGTGTGACTTCCACTCACAGAGTTACATCTGTATTTCGTGGATCTCTTTGCTAGCCTTATTTCTGTGGAATCTGAGAACAGATATTTCGGATCCCTTTGAAGACTATAGGGCCAAAGGAAATATCCTCCGATACAAAGAGAAAGAAGCTTTCTGAGAAACTTCTTTGTGTTCTGTGAAATCATCTCACAGAGTTACAGCTTTCCCCTCAAGAAGCCTTTCGCTAAGACAGTTCTTTTGGAATTGGCAAAGTGATATTTGGAAGCCCATAGAGGGCTATGGTGAAAAAGGAAATATCCTCAGATGAAATCTGGAAAGAAGCTTTCTGAGAAACTGCTCTGTGATGTGTGACTTCCACTCACAGAGTTACATCTGTATTTCATGGATCCCTTTGCTAGCCTTATTTCTGTGGAATCTGAGAACAGATATTTCGGATCCCTTTGAAGACTACAGGGCCAAAGGAAATATCCTCCGATAACAAAGAGAAAGAAGCTTTCTGAGAAACTGCTTAGTGTTCTGTTAATTCATCTCACAGAGTTACATCTGTATTTCGTGGATCTCTTTGCTAGCCTTATTTCTGTGGAATCTGAGAACAGATATTTCGGATCCCTTTGAAGACTATAGGGCCAAAGGAAATATCCTCCGATAACAAAGAGAAAGAAGCTTTCTGAGAAACTTCTTTGTGTTCTGTGAAATCATCTCACAGAGTTACAGCTTTCCCCTCAAGAAGCCTTTCGCTAAGACAGTTCTTGTAGAATTGGCAAAGTGATATTTGGAAGCCCATAGAGGGCTACGGTGAAAAAGGAAATATCCTCAGATGAAATCTGGAAAGAAGCTTTCTGAGAAACTGCTTCGTGTTCTGTTAATTCATCTCACAGAGGTACATCTGTATTTCGTGGATCTCTTTGCTAGCCTTATTTCAGTGGAATATGAGAAGAGATATTTCGGATCCCTTTGAAGACTATAGGGCCAAAGGAAATATCCTCCGATAACAAAGAGAAAGAAGCTTTCTGAGAAACTTCTTTGTGTTCTGTGAAATCATCTCACAGAGTTACAGCTTTCCCCTCAAGAAGCCTTACGCTAAGACAGTTCTTGTGGAATTGGCAAAGTGATATTTGGAAGCCCTTAGAGGGCTATGGTGAAAAAGGAAATATCCTCAGATGAAATCTGGAAAGAAGCTTTCTGAGAAACTGCTTAGTGTTCTGTCAATTCATCTCACAGAGTTACATCTGTATTTCGTGGATCTCTTTGGTAGCCTTATTTCTGTGGAATCTGAGAACAGATATTTCAGATCCCTTTGAAGAATATAGGGCCAAAGGAAATATCCTCCGATAACAAAGAGAAAGAAGCTTTCTGAGAAACTTCTTTGTGTTCTGTGAAATCATCTCACAGAGTTACAGCTTCCTCCTCAAGAAGCCTTTCGCTAAGACAGTTCTTGTGGAATTGGCAAAGTCATATTTGGAAGCCCATAGAGGGCTATGGTGAAAAAGGAAATATCCTCAGATGAAATCTGGAAAGAAGCTTTATGAGAAACTGCTTAGTGTTCTGTTAATTCATCTCACAGAGTTACATGTGTATTTCGTGGATCTCTTTGCTAGCCTTATTTCTGTGGAATCTGAGAACAGATATTTCGGATCCCTTGGAAGACTATAGGGCGAAAGGAAATATCCTCCGATAACAAAGAGAAAGAAGCTTTCTGAGAAACTGCTTAGTGTTCTGTTAATTCATCTCACAGAGTTACATCTGTATTTCGTGGATCTCTTTGCTAGCCTTATTTCTGTGGAATCTGAGAACAGATATTTCGGATCCCTTTGAAGAATATAGGGCCAAAGGAAATATCCTGCGATAACAAAGAGAAAGAAGCTTTCTGAGAAACTTCTTTGTGTTCTGTGAAATCATCTCACAGAGTTACAGCTTTCTCCTCAAGAAGCCTTTCGCTAAGACAGTTCTTGTGGAATTGGCAAAGTGATATTTGGAAGCCCATAGAGGGCTATGTTGAAAAAGGAAATATCCTCAGATGAAAAATGGAAAGAAACTTTCTGAGAAACTGCTTAGTGTTCTGTTAATTCATCTCACAGAGTTACATCTGTATTTCGTGGATCTCTTTGCTAGCCTTATTTCTGTGGAATCTGAGAACAGATATTTCGGATCCCTTTGATGACAATAGGGCCAAAGGAAATATCCTCCGATAACAAAGAGAAAGAAGATTTCTGAGAAACTGCTTAGTGTTCTGTTAATTCATCTCACATAGTTACATGTGTATTTCGTGGATCTCTTTGCTAGCCTTATTTCAGTGGAATCTGAGAACAGATATTTCGGATCCCTTTGAAGACTATAGGGCCAAAGGAAATATCCTCCGATAACAAAGAGAAAGAAGCTTTCTGAGAAACTTCTTTGTGTTCTGTGAAATCATCTCACAGAGTTACAGCTTTCCCCTCAAGAAGCCTATCGCTAAGACAGTTCTTGTAGAATTGGCAAAGTGATATTTGGAATCCCATAGAGGGCTACGGTGAAAAAGGAAATATCCTCAGATGAAATCTGGAAAGAAGCTTTCTGAGAAACTGCTTCGTGTTCTGTTAATTCATCTCACAGAGGTACATCTGTATTTCGTGGATCTCTTTGCTAGCCTTATTTCAGTGGAATCTGAGAAGAGATATTTCGGATCCCTTTGAAGACTATAGGGCCAAAGGAAATATCCTCCGATAACAAAGAGAAAGAAGCTTTCTGAGAAACTTCTTTGTGTTCTGTGAAATCATCTCACAGAGTTACAGCTTTCCCCTCAAGAAGCCTTACGCTAAGACAGTTCTTGTGGAATTGGCAAAGTGATATTTGGAAGCCCTTAGAGGGCTATGGTGAAAAAGGAAATATCCTCAGATGAAATCTGGAAAGAAGCTTTCTGAGAAACTGCTTAGTGTTCTGTTAATTCATCTCACAGAGTAACATCTGTATTTCGTGGATCTCTTTGCTAGCCTTATTTCTGTGGAATCTGAGAACAGATATTTCGGATCCCTTTGAAGAATATAGGGCCAAAGGAAATATCATCCGATAACAAAGAGAAAGAAGCTTTCTGAGAAACTTCTTTGTGTTCTGTGAAATCATCTCACAGAATTACAGCTTCCTCCTCAAGAAGCCTTTCGCTAAGACAGTTCTTGTGGAATTGGCAAAGTCATATTTGGAAGCCCATAGAGGGCTATGGTGAAAAAGGAAATATCCTCAGATGAAATCAGGAAAGAAGCTTTCTGAGAAACTGCTCTGTGATGTGTGACTTCCACTCACAGAGTTACATCTGTATTTCATGGATGTCTTTGCTAGCCTTATTTCTGTGGAATCTGAGAACAGATATTTCGGATCCCTTTGAAGACTACAGGGCCAAAGGTAATATCCTCCGATAACAAAGAGAAAGAAGCTTTCTGAGAAACTGCTTAGTGTTCTGTTAATTCATCTCACAGAGTTACATCTGTATTTCGTGGATCTCTTTGTTAGCCTTATTTCTGTGGAATCTGAGAACAGATATTTCGGATCCCTTTGAAGACTATAGGGCCAAAGGAAATATCCTCCGATAACAAAGAGAAAGAAGCTTTCTGAGAAACTTCTTTGTGTTCTGTGAAATCATCTCACAGATTTACAGCTTTCCCCTCAAGAAGCCTTTCGCTAAGACAGTTCTTGTAGAATTGGCAAAGTGATATTTGGAAGCCCATAGAGGGCTACGGTGAAAAAGGAAATATCCTCAGATGAAATCTGGAAAGAAGCTTTCTGAGAAACTGCTTCGTGTTCTGTTAATTCATCTCACAGAGGTACATCTGTATTTCGTGGATCTCTTTGCTAGCCTTATTTCAGTGGAATCTGAGAAGAGATATTTCGGATCCCTTTGAAGACTATAGGGCCAAAGGAAATATCCTCCGATAACAAAGAGAAAGAAGCTTTCTGAGAAACTTCTTTGTGTTCTGTGAAATCATCTCACAGAGTTACAGCTTTCCCCTCAAGAAGCCTTACGCTAAGACAGTTCTTGTGGAATTGGCAAAGTGATATTTGGAAGCCCTTAGAGGGCTATGGTGAAAAAGGAAATATCCTTAGATGAAATCTGGAAAGAAGCTTTCTGAGAAACTGCTTAGTGTTCTGTTAATTCATCTCACAGAGTTACATCTGTATTTCGTGGATCTCTTTGGTAGCCTTATTTCTGTGGAATCTGAGAACAGATATTTCGGATCCCTTTGAAGAATATAGGGCCAAAGGAAATATCCTCCGATAACAAAGAGAAAGAAGCTTTCTGAGAAACTTCTTTGTGTTCTGTGAAATCATCTCACAGAGTTACAGCTTCCTCCTCAAGAAGCCTTTTGCTAAGACAGTTCTTGTGGAATTGGCAAAGTCATATTTGGAAGCCCATAGAGGGCTATGGTGAAAAAGGAAATGTCCTCAGATGAAATCTGGAAAGAAGCTTTCTGAGAAACTGCTTAGTGTTCTGTTAATTCATCTCACAGAGTTACATGTGTATTTCGTGGATCTCTTTGCTAGCCTTATTTCTGTGGAATCTGAGAACAGATATTTCGGATCCCTTGGAAGACTATAGGGCGAAAGGAAATATCCTCCGATAACAAAGAGAAAGAAGCTTTCTGAGAAACTGCTTAGTGTTCTGTTAATTCATCTCACAGAGTTACATCTGTATTTCGTGGATCTCTTTGCTAGCCTTATTTCTGTGGAATCTGAGAACAGATATTTCGGATCCCTTTGAAGACTATAGGGCCAAAGGAAATATCCTCCGATAACAAAGAGAAAGAAGCTTTCTGAGAAACATCTTTGTGTTCTGTGAAATCATCTCACAGAGTTACAGCTTTCTCCTCAAGAAGCCTTTCGCTAAGACAGTTCTTGTGGAAATGGCAAAGTGATATTTGGAAGCCCATAGAGGGCTATGGTGAAAAAGGAAATATCCTCAGATGAAATCTGGAAAGAAGCTTTCTGAGAAACTGCTTAGTGTTCTGTTAATTCATCTCACAGAGTTACATCTGTATTTCGTGGATCTCTTTGCTAGCCTTATTTCTGTGGAATCTGAGAACAGATATTTCGGATCCCTTTGAAGAATATAGGGCCAAAGGAAATATCCTGCGATAACAAAGAGAAAGAAGCTTTCTGAGAAACTTCTTTGTGTTCTGTAAAATCATCTCACAGAGTTACAGCTTTCTCCTCAAGAAGCCTTTCGCTAAGACAGTTCTTGTGGAATTGGCAAAGTGATATTTGGAAGCCCATAGAGGGCTATGTTGAAAAAGGAAATATCCTCAGATGAAATATGGAAAGAAACTTTCTGAGAAACTGCTTAGTGTTCTGTTAATTCATCTCACAGAGTTACATCTGTATTTCGTGGATCTCTTTGCTAGCCTTATTTCTGTGGAATCTGAGAACAGAAATTTCGGATCCCTTTGAAGACAATAGGGCCAAAGGAAATATCCTCCGATAACAAAGAGAAAGAAGATTTCTGAGAAACTGCTTAGTGTTCTGTTAATTCATATCACATAGTTACATGTGTATTTCGTGGATCTCTTTGCTAGCCTTATTTCAGTGGAATCTGAGAACAGATATTTCGGATCCCTTTGAAGACTATAGGGCCAAAGGAAATATCCTCCGATAACAAAGAGAAAGAAGCTTTCTGAGAAACTTCTTTGTGTTCTGTGAAATCATCTCACAGAGTTACAGCTTTCCCCTCAAGAAGCCTTTCGCTAAGACAGTTCTTGTAGAATTGGCAAAGTGATATTTGGAAGCCCATAGAGGGCTACGGTGAAAAAGGAAATATCCTCAGATGAAATCTGGAAAGAAGCTTTCTGAGAAACTGCTTCGTGTTCTGTTAATTCATCTCACAGAGGTACATCTGTATTTCGTGGATCTCTTTGCTAGCCTTATTTCAGTGGAATCTGAGAAGAGATATTTCGGATCCCTTTGAAGACTATAGGGCCAAAGGAAATATCCTACGATAACAAAGAGAAAGAAGCTTTCTGAGAAACTTCTTTGTGTTCTGTGAAATCATCTCACAGAGTTAGAACTTTCCCCTCAAGAAGCCTTTCGCTAAGACAGTTCTTGTGGAATTGGCAAAGTGATATTTCCAACCCCTAGAGGGCTATGGTGAAAAAGGAAATATCCTAAGATGAAATCTGGAAAGAAGCTTTCTGAGAAACTGCTTAGTGTTCTGTTAATTCATCTCTCAGAGTTACATCTGTATTTCGTGGATCTCTTTGCTAGCCTTATTTCTGTGGAATCTGAGAACAGATATTTCGGATCCCTTTGAAGAATATAGGGCCAAAGGAAATATCCTCCGATAACAAAGAGAAAGAAGCATTCTGAGAAACTTCTTTGTGTTCTGTGAAATCATCTCACAGAGTTTCAGCTTTCCCCTCAAGAAGCCTTTCGCTAAGACAGTTCTTGTGGAATTGGCAAAGTGATATTTCGAAGCCCTTAGAGGGCTATGGTGAAAAAGGAAATATCCTCAGATGAAATCTGGAAAGAAGCTTTCTGAGAAACTGCTCTGTGATGTGTGACTTCCACTCACAGAGTTACATCTGTATTTCGTGGATCTCTTTGCTAGCCTTATTTCTGTGGAATCTGAGAACAGATATTTCGGATCCCTTTGAAGACTATAGGGCCAAAGGAAATATCCTCCGATAACGAAGAGAAAGAAACTTTCTGAGAAACTTCCTTGTATTCTGTGAAATCATCTCACAGAGTTACAGCTTTCCCCTCAAGAAGCCATTCGCTAAGACAGTTCTTGTGGAATTGACAAAGTGATATTTGGAAGCCCATAGAGGGCTATGGTGAAAAAGGAAATATCCTCAGATGAAATCTGGAAAGAAGCTTTCTGAAAAACTGCTTAGTGTTCTGTCAATTCATCTCACAGAGTTACATCTGTATTTCGTGGATCTCTTTGCTAGCCTTATTTCTGTGGAATCTGAGAACAGATATTTCGGATCCCTTTGAAGACTATAGGGCCAAAGGAAATATCCTCCGATAACAAAGAGAAAGAAGCCTACTGAGAAACTTGTTTGTCTTCTGTGAAATCATCTCACAGAGTTACAGCTTTCCCCTCAAGAAGCCTTTCGCTAAGACAGTTCTTGTGGAATTGGCAAAGTGATATTTGGAAGCCCATAGAGGGCTATGGTGAAAAAGGTAATATCCGCAGATGAAATCTGGAAAGAAGCTTTCTGAGAATCTGCTTAGTGTTCTGTTAATTCATCTCAAAGAGTTACATCTGTATTTCGTGGATCTCTTTGCTAGCCTTATTTCTGTGGAATCTGAGAACAGATATTTCGCATCCCTTTGGAGGCTATAGGGCCAAGGAAGTATCCTCCGATAACAAAGAGAAAGAAGCTTTCTGAGAAACTTCTTTGTGTTCTGTGAAATCATCTCACAGAGTTACAGCTTTCCCCTCAAGAAGCCTTTCGCTAAGACAGTTGTTGTGGAATTGGCAAAGTGATATTTGGAAGCCCATAGAGGGCTGCGGTGAGAAAGGAAATATCCTCAGATGAAATCTGGAAAGAAGCTTTCTGAGAAACTGCTTAGTGTTCTGTTAATTCATCTCACAGAGTTACATCTGTATTTCGTGGATCTCTTTGCTAGCCTTATTTCTGTGGATTCTGAGAACAGATATTTCGCATCACTTTGAAGACTATAGGGCCAAGGAAGTATCCTCCGATAACAAAGAGAAAGAAGATTTCTGAGAAACTTCTTTGTGTTCTATGAAATCATCTCACAGAGTTACAGCTTTCCCCTCAAGAAGCCTTTCGCTAAGACAGTTCTTGTGGAATTGGCAAAGTGATATTTGGAAGCCCATAGAGGGTTGTGGTGAGAAAGGAAATATCCTCAGATGAAATCTGGAAAGAAGCTTTCTGAGAAACTGCTTAGTGTTCTGTTAATTCATCTCACAGAGTTACATCTGTATTTCGTGGATCTCTTTGCTAGCCTTATTCCTGTGGAATCTGAGAACAGATATTTCGGATCCCTTTGAAGACTATAGGGCCAAAGGAAATATCCTCCGATAACAAAGAGAAAGAAGCTTTCTGAGAAACGTCTTTGTGTTCTGTGAAATCATCTCACAGAGTTACAACTTTCGCCTGAAGAAGCCTTTCGCTAAGACAGTTCTTGTGGAATTGGCAAAGTGATATTTGCAACCCCTAGAGGGCTATGGTGAAAAAGAAAATATCCTCAGATGAAATCTGGAAAGAAGCTTTCTGAGAAACTTCTTAGTGTTCTGTTAATTCATCTCACAGAGTTACATCTGTATTTCGTGGATCTCTTTGCTAGCCTTATTTCTGTGGAATCTGAGAACAGATATTTCGGATCCCTTTGAAGACTATAGGGCCAAAGGAAATATCCTCCGATAACAAAGAGAAAGAAGCTTTCTGAGAAACTTCTTTGTGTTCTGTGAAATCATCTCACAGAGTTTCAGCTTTCCCCTCAAGAAGCCTTTCGCTAAGACAGTTCTTGTGGAATTGGCAAAGTGATATTTGGAAGCCCATAGAGGGCTATGATGAAAAAGGAAATATCCTCAGATGAAATCTGGAAAGAAGCTTTCTGAGAAACTGCTCTGTGATGTGTGACTTCCCCTCACAGAGTTACATCTGTATTTCGTGGATCTCTTTGCTAGCCTTATTTCTGTGGAATCTGAGAACAGATATTTCGGATCCCTTTGAAGACTATAGGGCCAAAGGAAATATCCTCCGATAACAAAGAGAAAGAAACTTTCTGAGAAACTTCCTTGTGTTCTGTGAAATCATCTCACAGAGTTACAGCTTTCCCCTCAAGAAGCCTTTCGCTAAGACAGTTCTTGTGGAATTGACAAAGTGATATTTGGAAGCCCATAGAGGGCTATGGTGAAAAAGGAAATATCCTCAGATGAAATCTGGAAAGAAGATTTCTGAGAAACTGCTTAGTGTTCTGTTAATTCATTTCACAGAGTTAGTTCTGCATTTCGTGGATCTCTTTGCTAGCCTTATTTCTGTGGAATCTGAGAACGGATATTTCGGATCCCTTTGAAGACTATAGGGCCAAAGGAAATATCCTCCGATAACAAAGAGAAAGAAGCTTTCTGAGAAACTTCTTTGTGTTCTGTGAAATCTACTCACAGAGTTACAGCTTTCCCCTCAAGAAGCTTTTCGCTAAGACAGTTCTTGTGAAATTGGCAAAGTGATATTTGGAAGCCCTTAGAGGGCTATGGTGAAAAAGGAAATATCCTCAGATGAAATCTGGAAAGAAGCTTTCTGAGAAACTGCTCTGTGATGTGTGACTTCCACTCACAGAGTTACATCTGTATTTCGTGGGTCTCTTTGCTAGCCTTATTTCTGTGGAATCTGAGAACAGATATTTCGGATCCCTTTGAAGACTATGGGGCCAAAGGAAATATCCTCCGATAACAAAGAGAAAGAAGCTTTCTGAGAAACTTCTTTGTGTTCTGTGAAATCATCTCACAGAGTTACAGCTTTCCCCTCAAGAAGCCTTTCGCTAAGACAGTTCTTGTGGAATTGGCAAAGTGATATTTGGAAGCCCTTAGAGGGCTATGGTTAAAAAGGAAATATCCTCAGATGAAATCTGGAAAGAAGCTTTCTGAGAAACTGCTTAGTGTTCTGTTAATTCATCTCACAGAGTTACATCTGTATTTCGTGGATCTCTTTGCTAGCCTTATTTCTGTGGAATCTGAGAACAGATATTTCGGATCCCTTTGAAGTCTATAGGGCCAAAGGAAATATCCTCCGATAACAAAGAGAAAGAAGCTTTCTGAGAAACTGCTTAGTGTTCTGTTAATTCATCTCACAGAGTTACATCTGTCTTTCCTGGATCTCTTTGCTAGCCTTATTTCTGTGGAATCTGAGAACTGATATTTCGGATCCCTTTGAAGACTATAGGGCCAAAGGAAATATCCTCCGATAACAAAGAGAAAGAAGCTTTCTGAGAAACTTCTTCGTGTTCTGTGAAATCATCTCTCAGAGTTACAACTTTCCCCTCAAGAAGCCTTTCGCTAAGACAGTTCTTGTGGAATTGGCAAAGTGATATTTCCAATCCCTAGAGGGCTATGGTGAAAAAGGAAATATCCTCAGATGAAATGTGGAAAGAAGCTTCCTGAGAAACTGCTTAGTGTTCTGTTAATTCATCTCACAGAGTTACATCTGTATTTCGTGGATCTCTTTGCTAGCCTTATTTCTGTGGAATCTGTGAACAGATATTTCGGATCCCTTTGAAGACTATAGGGCCAAAGGAAATATCCTCCGATAACAAAGAGAAAGAAGCTTTCTGAGAAACTTCTTTGTGTTCTGTGAAAACAACTCACAGAGTTTCAGCTTTCCCCTCAAGAAGCCTTTCGCTAAGACAGTTCTTGTGGAATTGGCAAAGTGATATTTGGAAGCCCTTAGAGGGCTATGGTGAAAAAGGAAATATCCTCAGATGAAATCTGGAAAGAAGCTTTCTGAGAAACTGCTCTGTGATGTGTGACTTGCACTCACAGAGTTACATCTGTATTTCGTGGATCTCTTTGCTAGCCTTATTTCTGTGGAATCTGAGAACAGATATTTCGGATCCCTTTGAAGACTATAGGGCCAAAGGAAATATCCTCCGATAACGAAGAGAAAGAAACTTTCTGAGAAACTTCCTTGTGTTCTGTGAAATCATCTCACAGAGTTACAGCTTTCCCCTCAAGAAGCCTTTCGCTAAGACAGTTCTTGTGGAATTGACAAAGTGATATTTGGAAGCCCATAGAGGGCTGTGGTGAAAAAGGAAATATCCTCAGATGAAATCTGGAAAGAAGATTTCTGAGAAACTGCTTAGTGTTCTGTTAATTCATTTCAAAGAGTTACATCTGTATTTCGTGGATCTCTTTGCTAGCCTTATTTCTGTGGAATCTGAGAACCGATATTTCGGATCCCTTTGAAGACTATAGGGCCAATGGAAATATCCTCCGATAACAAAGAGAAAGAAGCTTTCTGAGAAACTTCTTTGTGTTCTGTGAAATCATCTCACAGAGTTACAGCTTTCCCCTCAAGAAGCCTTTCGCTAAGACAGTTCTTGTGGAATTGGCAAAGTGATATTTGGAAGCCCATAGAGGGCTATGGTGAAAAAGGGAATATCCTCAGATGAAATCTGGAAAGAAGCTTTCTGAGAAACTGCTCTGTGATGTGTGACTTCCACTCACAGAGTTACATCTGTATTTCGTGGATCTCTTTGCTAGCCTTATTTCTGTGGAATCTGAGAACAGATATTTCGGATCCCTTTGAAGACTATAGGGCCAAAGGAAATATCCTCCGATACAAAGAGAAAGAAGCTTTCTGAGAAACTTCTTTGTGTTCTGTGAAATCATCTCACAGAGTTACAGCTTTACCCTCAAGAAGCCTTTCGCTAAGACAGTTCTTTTGGAATTGGCAAAGTGATATTTGGAAGCCCATAGAGGGCTATGGTGAAAAAGGAAATATCCTCAGATGAAATCTGGAAAGAAGCTTTCTGAGAAACTGCTCTGTGATGTGTGACTTCCACTCACAGAGTTACATCTGTATTTCATGGATCCCTTTGCTAGCCTTATTTCTGTGGAATCTGAGAACAGATATTTCGGATCCCTTTGAAGACTACAGGGCCAAAGGAAATATCCTCCGATAACAAAGAGAAAGAAGCTTTCTGAGAAACTGCTTAGTGTTCTGTTAATTCATCTCACAGAGTTACATCTGTATTTCGTGGATCTCTTTGCTAGCCTTATTTCTGTGGAATCTGAGAACAGATATTTCGGATCCCTTTGAAGACTATAGGGCCAAAGGAAATATCCTCCGATAACAAAGAGAAAGAAGCTTTCTGAGAAACTTCTTTGTGTTCTGTGAAATCATCTCACAGAGTTACAGCTTTCCCCTCAAGAAGCCTTTCGCTAAGACAGTTCTTGTAGAATTGGCAAAGTGATATTTGGAAGCCCATAGAGGGCTACGGTGACAAAGGAAATATCCTCAGATGAAATCTGGAAAGAAGCTTTCTGAGAAACTGCTTCGTGTTCTGTTAATTCATCTCACAGAGGTACATCTGTATTTCGTGGATCTCTTTGCTAGCCTTATTTCAGTGGAATATGAGAAGAGATATTTCGGATCCCTTTGAAGACTATAGGGCCAAAGGAAATATCCTCCGATAACAAAGAGAAAGAAGCTTTCTGAGAAACTTCTTTGTGTTCTGTGAAATCATCTCACAGAGTTACAGCTTTCCCCTCAAGAAGCCTTACGCTAAGACAGTTCTTGTGGAATTGGCAAAGTGATATTTGGAAGCCCTTAGAGGGCTATGGTGAAAAAGGAAATATCCTCAGATGAAATCTGGAAAGAAGCTTTCTGAGAAACTGCTTAGTGTTCTGTCAATTCATCTCACAGAGTTACATCTGTATTTCGTGGATCTCTTTGGTAGCCTTATTTCTGTGGAATCTGAGAACAGATATTTCGGATCCCTTTGAAGAATATAGGGCCAAAGGAAATATCCTCCGATAACAAAGAGAAAGAAGCTTTCTGAGAAACTTCTTTGTGTCCTGTGAAATCATCTCACAGAGTTACAGCTTCCTCCTCAAGAAGCCTTTCGCTAAGACAGTTCTTGTGGAATTGGCAAAGTCATATTTGGAAGCCCATAGAGGGCTATGGTGAAAAAGGAAATATCCTCAGATGAAATCTGGAAAGAAGCTTTATGAGAAACTGCTTAGTGTTCTGTTAATTCATCTCACAGAGTTACATGTGTATTTCGTGGATCTCTTTGCTAGCCTTATTTCTGTGGAATCTGAGAACAGATATTTCGGATCCCTTGGAAGACTATAGGGCGAACGGAAATATCCTCCGATAACAAAGAGAAAGAAGCTTTCTGAGAAACTGCTTAGTGTTCTGTTAATTCATCTCACAGAGTTACATCTGTATTTCGTGGATCTCTTTGCTAGCCTTATTTCAGTGGAATCTGAGAAGAGATATTTCGGATCCCTTTGAAGACTATAGGGCCAAAGGAAATATCCTCCGATAACAAAGAGAAAGAAGCTTTCTGAGAAACTTCTTTGTGTTCTGTGAAATCATCTCACAGAGTTACAGCTTTCCCCTCAAGAAGCCTTACGCTAAGACAGTTCTTGTGGAATTGGCAAAGTGATATTTGGAAGCCCTTAGAGGGCTATGGTGAAAAAGGAAATATCCTCAGATGAAATCTGGAAAGAAGCTTTCTGAGAAACTGCTTAGTGTTCTGTTAATTCATCTCACAGAGTAATATCTGTATTTCGTGGATCTCTTTGCTAGCCTTATTTCTGTGGAATCTGAGAACAGATATTTCGGATCCCTTTGAAGAATATAGGGCCAAAGGAAATATCCTCCGATAACAAAGAGAAAGAAGCTTTCTGAGAAACTTCTTTGTGTTCTGTGAAATCATCTCACAGAGTTACAGCTTCCTCCTCAAGAAGCCTTTCGCTAAGACAGTTCTTGTGGAATTGGCAAAGTCATATTTGGAAGCCCATAGAGGGCTATGGTGAAAAAGGAAATATCCTCAGATGAAATCAGGAAAGAAGCTTTCAGAGAAACTGCTCTGTGATGTGTGACTTCCACTCACAGAGTTACATCTGTATTTCATGGATGTCTTTGCTAGCCTTATTTCTGTGGAATCTGAGAACAGATATTTCGGATCCCTTTGAAGACTACAGGGCCAAAGGTAATATCCTCCGATAACAAAGAGAAAGAAGCTTTCTGAGAAACTGCTTAGTGTTCTGTTAATTCATCTCACAGAGTTACATCTGTATTTCGTGGATCTCTTTGTTAGCCTTATTTCTGTGGAATCTGAGAACAGATATTTCGGATCCCTTTGAAGACTATAGGGCCAAAGGAAATATCCTCCGATAACAAAGAGAAAGAAGCTTTCTGAGAAACTTCTTTGTGTTCTGTGAAATCATCTCACAGATTTACAGCTTTCCCCTCAAGAAGCCTTTCGCTAAGACAGTTCTTGTAGAATTGGCAAAGTGATATTTGGAAGCCCATAGAGGGCTACGGTGAAAAAGGAAATATCCTCAGATGAAATCTGGAAAGAAGCTTTCTGAGAAACTGCTTCGTGTTCTGTTAATTCATCTCACAGAGGTACATCTGTATTTCGTGGATCTCTTTGCTAGCCTTATTTCAGTGGAATCTGAGAAGAGATATTTCGGATCCCTTTGAAGACTATAGGGCCAAAGGAAATATCCTCCGATAACAAAGAGAAAGAAGCTTTCTGAGAAACTTCTTTGTGTTCTGTGAAATCATCTCACAGAGTTACAGCTTTCTCCGCAAGAAGCCTTTCACTAAGACAGTTCTTGTGGATTTGGCAAAGTGATATTTGGAAGCCCATAGAGGGCTATGGTGAAAAAGGAAATATTCTCAGATGAAATCTGGAAAGAAGCTTTCTGAGAAACTGCTTAGTGTTCTGTTAATTCATCTCACAGAGTTACATCAGTATTTCGTGGATCTCTTTGCTAGCCTTATTTCTGTGGAATCTGAGAACAGATATTTCGGATCCCTTTGAAGACTATAGGGCCAAAGGAAATATCCTCCGATAACAAAGAGAAAGAAGCTTTCTGAGAAACTGCTTAGTGTTCTGTTAATTCATCTCACAGAGTTACATCTGTATTTCGTGGATCTCTTTGCTAGCCTTATTTCTGTGGAATCTGAGAACAGATATTTCGGATCCCTTTGAAGAATATAGGGCCAAAAGAAATATCCTCCGATAACAAAGAGAAAGAAGCTTTCTGAGAAACTTCTTTGTGTTCTGTGAAATCATCTCACAGAGTTACAGCTTTCCCCTCAAGAAGCCTTTCGCTAAGACAGTTCTTGTGGAATTGGCAAAGTGATATTTGGAAGCCCACAGAGGGCTACGGTGAAAAAGGAAATATCCTCAGATGAAATCTGGAAAGAAGCTTTCTGAGAAACTGCTTAGTGTTCTGTTAATTCATCTCACAGAGTTACATCTGTATTTCGTGGATCTCTTTGGTAGCCTTATTTCTGTGGAATCTGACAACAGATATTTCGGATCCCTTTGAAGAATATAGGGCCAAAGGAAATATCCTCCGATAACAAAGAGAAAGAAGCTTTCTGAGAAACTTCTTTGTGTTCTGTGAAATCATCTCACAGAGTTACAGCTTCCTCCTCAAGAAGCCTTTCGCTAAGACAGTTCTTGTGGAATTGGCAAAGTCATATTTGGAAGCCCATAGAGGGCTATGGTGAAAAAGGAAATGTCCTCAGATGAAATCTGGAAAGAAGCTTTCTGAGAAACTGCTTAGTGTTCTGTTAATTCATCTCACAGAGTTACATGTGTATTTCGTGGATCTCTTTGCTAGCCTTATTTCTGTGGAATCTGAGAACAGATATTTCGGATCCCTTGGAAGACTATAGGGCGAAAGGAAATATCCTCCGATAACAAAGAGAAAGAAGCTTTCTGATAAACTGCTTAGTGTTCTGTTAATTCATCTAACAGAGTTACATCTGTATTTCGTGGATCTCTTTGCTAGCCTTATTTCTGTGGAATCTGAGAACAGATATTTCGGATCCCTTTGAAGACTATAGGGCCAAAGGAAATATCCTCCGATAACAAAGAGAAAGAAGCTTTCTGAGAAACATCTTTGTGTTCTGTGAAATCATCTCACAGAGTTACAGCTTTCTCCTCAAGAAGCCTTTCGCTAAGACAGTTCTTGTGGAAATGGCAAAGTGATATTTGGAAGCCCATAGAGGGCTATGGTGAAAAAGGAAATATCCTCAGATGAAATCTGGAAAGAAGCTTTCTGAGAAACTGCTTAGTGTTCTGTTAATTCATCTCACAGAGTTACATCTGTATTTCGTGGATCTCTTTGCTAGCCTTATTTCTGTGGAATCTGAGAACAGATATTTCGGATCCCTTTGAAGAATATAGGGCCAAAGGAAATATCCTGCGATAACAAAGAGAAAGAAGCTTTCTGAGAAACTTCTTTGTGTTCTGTGAAATCATCTCACAGAGTTACAGCTTTCTCCTCAAGAAGCCTTTCGCTAAGACAGTTCTTGTGGAATTGGCAAAGTGATATTTGGAAGCCCATAGAGGGCTATGGTGAAAAAGGAAATATCCTCAGATGAAATCTGGAAAGAAACTTTCTGAGAAACTGCTTAGTGTTCTGTTAATTCATCTCACAGAGTTACATCTGTATTTCGTGGATCTCTTTGCTAGCCTTATTTCTGTGGAATCTGAGAACAGATATTTCGGATCCCTTTGAAGACAATAGGGCCAAAGGAAATATCCTCCGATAACAAAGAGAAAGAAGCTTTCTGAGAAACTGCTTAGTGTTCTGTTAATTCATCTCACATAGTTACATCTGTATTTCGTGGATCTCTTTGCTAGCCTTATTTCAGTGGAATCTGAGAAGAGATATTTCGGATCCCTTTGAAGACTATAGGGCCAAAGGAAATATCCTCCGATAACAAAGAGAAAGAAGCTTTCTGAGAAACTTCTTTGTGTTCTGTGAAATCATCTCACAGAGTTACAGCTTTCCCCTCAAGAAGCCTTACGCTAAGACAGTTCTTGTGGAATTGGCAAAGTGATATTTGGAAGGCCTTAGAGGGCTATGGTGAAAAAGGAAATATCCCCAGATGAAATCTGGAAAGAAGCTTTCTGAGAAACTGCTTAGTGTTCTGTTAATTCATCTCACAGAGTTACATCTGTATTTCGTGGATCTCTTTGCTAGCCTTATTTCTGTGGAATCTGAGAACAGATATTTCGGATCCCTTTGAAGAATATAGGGCCAAAGGAAATATCCTCCGATAACAAAGAGAAAGAAGCTTTCTGAGAAACTTCTTTGTGTTCTGTGAAATCATCTCACAGAGTTACAGCTTCCTCCTCAAGAAGCCTTTCGCTAAGACAGTTCTTGTGGAATTGGCAAAGTGATATTTGGAAGCCCATAGAGGGCTATGGTGAAAAAGGAAATATCCTCAGATGAAATCTGGAAACAAGCTTTCTGAGAAACTGCTTAGTGTTCTGTTAATTCATCTCACAGAGTTACATGTGTATTTCGTGGATCTCTTTGCTAGCCTTATTTCTGTGCAATCTGAGAACAGATATTTCGGATCCCTTGGAAGACTATAGGGCGAAAGGAAATATCCTCCGATAACAAAGAGAAAGAAGCTTTCTGAGAAACTGCTTAGGGTTCTGTTAATTCATCTCACCGAGTTACATCTGTATTTCGTGGATCTCTTTGCTAGCCTTGTTTCTGTGGAATCTGAGAACAGATATTTCGGATCCCTTTGAAGACTATAGGGCCAAAGGAAATATCCTCCGATAACAAAGAGAAAGAAGCTTTCTGAGAAACATCTTTGTGTTCTGTGAAATCATCTCACAGAGTTACAGCTTTCTCCTCAAGAAGCCGTTCGCTAAGACAGTTCTTGTGGAAATGGCAAAGTGATATTTGGAAGCCCATAGAGGGCTATGGTGAAAAAGGAAATATCCTCAGATGAAATCTGGAAAGAAGCTTTCTGAGAAACTGCTTAGTGTTCTGTTAATTCATCTCACAGAGTTACATCTGTATTTCGTGGATCTCTTTGCTAGCCTTATTTCTGTGGAATCTGAGAACAGATATTTCGGATCCCTTTGAAGAATATAGGGCCAAAGGAAATATCCTCCGATAACAAAGAGAAAGAAGCTTTCTGAGAAACTTCTTTGTGTTCTGTGAAATCATCTCACAGAGTTACAGCTTTCTCCTCAAGAAGCCTTTCGCTAAGACAGTTCTTGTGGAACTGGCAAAGTGATATTTGGAAGCCCATAGAGGGCTATGTTGAAAAAGGAAATATCCTCAGATGAAATCTGGAAAGAAACTTTCTGAGAAACTGCTTAGTGTTCTGTTAATTCATCTCACAGAGTTACATCTGTATTTCGTGGATCTCTTTGCTAGCCTTATTTCTGTGAAATCTGAGAACAGATATTTCGGATCCCTTTGAAGACAATAGGGCCAAAGGAAATATCCTCCGATAACAAAGAGAAAGAAGCTTTCTGAGAAACTGCTTAGTGTTCTGTTAATTCATCTCACATAGTTACATGTGTATTTCGTGGATCTCTTTGCTAGCCTTATTTCAGTGGAATCTGAGAACAGATATTTCGGATCCCTTTGAAGACTATAGGGCCAAAGGAAATATCCTCCGATAACAAAGAGAAAGAAGCTTTCTGAGAAACTTCTTTGTGTTCTGTGAAATCATCTCACAGAGTTACAGCTTTCCCCTCAAGAAGCCTTTCGCTAAGACAGTTCTTGTGGAATTGGCAAAGTGATATTTGGAAGCCCATAGAGGGCTACGGTGAAAAAGGAAATATCCTCAGATGAAATCTGGAAAGAAGCTTTCTGAGAAACTGCTTCGTGTTCTGTTAATTCATCTCACAGAGTTACATCTGTATTTCGTGGATCTCTTTGCTAGCCTTATTTCTGTGGAATCTGAGAACAGATATTTCGGATCCCTTTGAAGACTATAGGGCCAAAGGAAATATCCTCCGATAACAAAGAGAAAGAAGCTTTCTGAGAAACATCTTTGTGTTCTGTGAAATCATCTCACAGAATTACAGCTTTCTCCGCAAGAAGCCTTTCGCTAAGACAGTTCTTGTGGAATTGGCAAAGTGATATTTGGAAGCCCATAGAGGGCTATGGTGAAAAAGGAAATATCCTCAGATGAAATCTGGAAAGAAGCTTTCTGAGAAACTGCTTAGTGTTCTGTTAATTCATCTCACAGAGTTACATGTGTATTTCGTGGATCTCTTTGCTAGCCTTATTTCTGTGGAATCTGAGAACAGATATTTCGGATCCCTTTGAAGACTATAGGGCCAAAGGAAATATCCTCCGATAACAAAGAGAAAGAAGCTTTCTGAGAAACTTCTTTGTGTTCTGTGAAATTATCTCACAGAGTTACAGCTTTCCCACCAAGAAGCCTTTCGCTAAGACAGTTCTTGTGGAATTGGCAAAGTGATATTTGGAAGCCCCTACAGGGCTATGGTGAAAAAGGAAATATCCTCAGATGAAATCTGGAAAGAAGCTTTCTGAGAAACTGCTGAGTGTTCTGTTAATTCATCTCACAGAGTTACATCTGTATTTCATGGATCTCTTTGCTAGCCTTATTTCTGTGGAAACTGAGAACAGATATTTCGGATCCCTTTGAAGACTATAGGGCGAAAGGAAATATCATCCGATAACAAAGAGAAAGAAGCTTTCTGAGAAACTTCTTTGTGTTCTGTGAAATCATCTCACAGAGTTACAGCTTTCCCCTCAAGAAGCCTTTCGCTAAGACAGTTCTTGTGGAATTCGCAAAGTGATATTTGGAAGCCCATAGAGGGCTATGGTTAAAAAGGAAATATCCTCAGATGAAATCTGGAAAGAAGCTTTCTGAGAAACTGCTTAGTGTTCTGTTAATTCATCTCACAGAGTTACATCTGTATTTAGTGGATCTCTTTGCTAGCCTTATTTCTGTGTAATCTGAGAACAGATATTTCGGATCCCTTTGAAGACTATAGGGCCAAAGGAAATATCCTCCGATAACAAAGAGAAAGAAGCTTTCTGAGAAACTTCTTTGTGTTCTGTGAAATCATCTCACAGAGTTACAGCTTTCTCCTCAAGAAGCCTTTCGCTAAGACAGTTCTTGTGGAATTGGCAAAGTGATATTTGGAAGCCCTTAGAGGGCTATGGTGAAAAAGGAAATATCCTCAGATGAAATCTGGAAAGAAGCTTTCTGAGAAACTGCTTAGTGTTCTGTTAATTCATCTCACAGAGTTACATCTGTATTTCGTGGATCTCTTTGCTAGCCTTATTTCTGTGGAATCTGAGAACAGATAATTCGGAAACCTTTGAAGACTATAGGGCCAAAGGAAATATCCTCCGATAACAAAGAGAAAGAAGCTTTCTGAGAAACTTCTTTGTGTTCTGTGAAATCATCTCACAGAGTTACAGCTTTCTCCTCAAGAAGCCTTTCGCTAAGACAGTTCTTGTGGAATTGGCAAAGTGATATTTGGAAGCCCATAGAGGGCTATGGTGAAAAAGGAAATAACCTCAGATGAAATCTGGAAAGAAGCTTTCTGAGAAACTGCTTAGTGATTTGTTAATTCATCTCACAGAGTTACATCTGTATTTCGTGGATCTCTTTGCTAGCCTTATTTCTGTGGAATCTGAGAACAGATATTTTGGATCCATTTGAAGACTATAGGGCCAAAGGAAATATCCTCCGATAACAAAGAGAAAGAAGCTTTCTGAGAAACTGCTTAGTGTTCTGTTAATTCATCTCACATAGTTACATGTGTATTTCGTGGATCTCTTTGCTAGCCTTATTTCTGTGGAATCTGAGAACAGATATTTCGGATCCCTTTGAAGAGTATAGGGCAAAGGAAATATCCTCCGATAACAAAGAGAAAGAAGCTTTCTGAGAAACTTCTTTGTGTTCTGTGAAATCATCTCACAGAGTTACAGCTTTCACCTCAAGAAGCCTTTCGCTAAGACAGTTCTTGTGGAATTGGCAAAGTGATATTTGGAAGCCCATAGAGGGCTACGGTGAAAAAGGAAATATCCTCAGATGAAATCTGGAAAGAAGCTTTCTGAGAAACTGCTTTGTGTTCTGTTAATTCATCTCACAGAGTTACATCTGTATTTCGTGGATCTCTTTGCTAGCCTTATTTCAGTGGAATCTGAGAAGAGATATTTCGGATCGCTTTGAAGACTATAGGGATAAAGGAAATATCCTCCGATAACAAAGAGAAAGAAGCTTTCTGAGAAACTTCTTTGTGTTCTGTGAAATCATCTCACAGAGTTACAGCTTTCCCCTCAAGAAGCCACTCGCTAAGACAGTTATTGTGGAATTGACAAGGTGATATTTGGAAGCCCATAGAGGGCTGTGGTGAAAAAGGAAATATCCTCAGATGAAATCTGGAAAGAAGATTTCTGAGAAACTGCTTAGTGTTCTGTTAATTCATTTCACAGAGTTACATCTGTATTTCGTGGATCTCTTTGCTAGCCTTATTTCTGTGGTATCTGAGAATGGATATTTCGGATCCCTTTGAAGACTATAGGGCCAAAGGAAATATCCTCCGATAACAAAGAGAAAGAAGCTTTCTGAGAAACTTCTTTGTGTTCTGTGAAATCATCTCACAGAGTTACAGCTTTCCCCTCAAGAAGCCTTTCGCTAAGACAGTTCTTGTGGAATTGGCAAAGTGATATTTGGAAGCCCTTAGAGGGCTCTGGTGAAAAAGGAAATATCCTCAGATGAAATCTGGAAAGAAGCTTTCTGAGAAACTGCTTAGTGTTCTGTTAATTCATCTCACAGAGTTACATCTGTATTTCATGGATCTCTTTGCTAGCCTTATTTCTGTGGAACCTGAGAACAGATATTTTGGATCCCTTTGAAGACTATAGGGCGAAAGGAAATATCCTCCGATAACAAACAGAAATAAGCTTTCTGAGAAACTTCTTTGTGTTCTGTGAAATCATCTCACAGAGTTACAGCTTTGACCTCAAGAAGCCTTTCGCTAAGACAGTTCTTGTGGAATTGGCAAAGTGATATTTGGAAGCCCATAGAGGGCTATGGTGAAAAAGGAAATATCCTCAGATGAAATCTGGAAAGAAGCTTTCTGAGAAACTGCTTAGTGTTCTGTTAATTCATCTCACAGAGTTACATCTGTATTTCGTGGATCTCTTTGCTGGCCTTATTTCTGTGGAATCTGAGAACAGATATTTCGGATCCCTTTGAAGACTATAGGGCCAAAGGAAATATCCTCCGATAACAAAGAGAAAGAAGCTTTCTGAGAAACTTCTTTGTGTTCTGTGAAATCATCTCACAGAGTTACAGCTTTCTCCTCAAGAAGCCTTTCGCTAAGACAGTTCTTGTGGAATTGGCAAAGTGATATTTGGAAGCCCTTAGAGGGCTATGGTGAAAAAGGAAATATCCTCAGATGAAATCTGGAAAGAAGCTTTCTGAGAAACTCCTTAGTGTTCTGTTAATTCATCTCACAGAGTTACATCTGTATTTCGTGGATCTCTTTGCTAGCCTTATTTCTGTGGAATCTGAGAAGAGATATTTCGGATCCCTTTGAAGACTATAGGGCCAAAGGAAATATCCTACGATAACAAAGAGAAGGAAGCTTTCTGAGAAACTGCTTAGTGTTCTGTTAATTCATCTCACATAGTTACATGTGTATTTCGTGGATCTCTTTGCTAGTCTTATTTCTGTGAATCTGAGAACAGATATTTCGGTCCCTTTGAAGACTATAGGGCCAAATGAAATATCCTCCGATAACAAAGAGAAAGAAGCTTTCTGAGAAACTTCTTTGTGTTCTGTGAAATCATCTCACAGAGTTACAGCTTTCCCCTCAAGAAGCCTTTCGCTAAGAGAGTTCTTGTGGAATTGGCAAAGTGATATTTGGAAGCCCATAGAGGGCTATGGTGAAAAAGGAAATATCCTCAGATGAAATCTGGAAAGAAGCTTTCTGGGAAACTGCTTAGTGTTCTGTTAATTCATCTCACAGAGTTACATGTGTATTTCGTGGATCTCTTTGCTAGCCTTATTTCTGTGGAAACTGAGAACAGATATTTCGGATCCCTTTGAAGACTATAGGGCCAAAGGAAATATCCTCCGATAACAAAGAGAAAGAAGCTTTCTGAGAAACTTCTTTGTGTTCTGTGAAATCATCTCACAGAGTTACAACTTTCCCCTCAAGAAGCCTTTCGCTAAGACAGTTCTTGTGGAATTGGCAAAGTGATATTTGCAACCCCTAGAGGGCTATGGTGAAAAAGGAAATATCCTCAGATGAAATCTGGAAAGAAGCTTTCTGAGAAACTGCTTAGTGTTCTGTTAATTCATCTCACAGAGTTACATGTGTATTTCGTGGATCTCTTTGCTAGCCTTATTTCTGTGGAATCTGAGAACAGATATTTCGGATCCCTTTGAAGACTATAGGGCCAAAGGAAATATCCTCCGATAACAAAGAGAAAGAAGCTTTCTGAGAAACTTCCTTGTGTTCTGTAAAATCATCTCACAGATTTACAGCTTTCCCCTCAAGAAGCCATTCGCTAAGACAGTTCTTGTGGAATTGGCAAAGTGATATTTGGAAGCCCATAGAGGGCTATGGTGAAAAAGGAAATATCCTCAGATGAAATCTGGAAAGAAGCTTTCTGAGAAACTGCTTAGTGTTCTGTTAATTCATCTCACAGAGTTACATCTGTGTTTCGTGGATCTCTTTGCTAGCCTTATTTCTGTGGAATCTGAGAACAGATATTTCGGATCCCTTTGAAGACTATAGGGCCAAAGGAAATATCCTCCGATAACAAAGAGAAAGAAGCTTTCTGAGAAACTTCTTTGTGTTCTGTGAAATCATCTCACAGAGTTACAGCTTTCCCCTCAAGAAGCCTTTCGCTAAGACAGTTCTTGTGGAATTGGCAAAGTGATATTTGGAAGCCCATAGAGGGCTATGGTGAAAAAGGAAATATCCTCAGATGAAATCTGGAAAGAAGGTTTCTGAGAAACTGCTCTGTGATGTGTGACTTCCACTCACAGAGTTACATCTGTATTTCGTGGATCTCTTTGCTAGCCTTATTTCTGTGGAATCTGAGAACAGATATTTCGGATCCCTTGGAAGACTATAGGGCGAAAGGAAATATCCTTCGATAACAAAGAGAAAGAAGCTTTCTGAGAAACTGCTTAGTGTTCTGTTAATTCATCTCACAGAGTTACATCTGCATTTCGTGGATCTCTTTGCTAGCCTTATTTCTGTGGAATCTGAGAACAGATATTTCGGATCCCTTTGAAGACTATAGGGCCAAAGGAAATATCCTCCGATAACAAAGAGAAAGAAGCTTTCTGAGAAACTGCTTAGTGTTCTGTTAATTCATCTCACATAGTTACATGTGTATTTCGTGGATCTCTTTGCTAGCCTTATTTCTGTGGAATCTGAGAACAGATATTTCGGATCCCTTTGAAGACTATAGGGCCAAAGGAAATATCCTCCGATAACAAAGAGAAAGAAGCTTTCTGAGAAACTTCTTTGTGTTCTGTGAAATCATCTCACAGAGTTACAGCTTTCCCCTCAAGAAGCCTTTCGCTAAGACAGTTCTTGTGGAATTGGCAAAGTGATATTTGGAAGCCCATAGAGGGCTACGGTGAAAAAGGAAATATCCTCAGATGAAATCTGGAAAGAAGCTTTCTGAGAAACTGCTTTGTGTTCTGTTAATTCATCTCACAGAGTTACATCTGTATTTCGTGGATCTCTTTGCTAGCCTTATTTCAGTGGAATCTGAGAAGAGGTATTTCGGATCCCTTTGAAGACTATAGGGCCAAAGGAAATATCCTCCGATAACAAAGAGAAAGAAGCTTTCTGAGAAACTTCTTTGTGTTCTGTGAAATCATCTCACAGAGTTACAGCTTTCCCCTCAAGAAGCCTTACGCTAAGACAGTTCTTGTGGAATTGGCAAAGTGATATTTGGAAGCTCTTAGAGGGCTATGGTGAAAAAGGAAATATCCTCAGATGAAATCTGGAAAGAAGCTTTCTGAGAAACTGCTTAGTGTTCTGTTAATTCATCTCACAGAGTTACAGTTGTATTTCGTGGATCTCTTTGCTAGCCTTCTTTCTGTGGAATCTGAGAACAGATATTTCGGATCCCTTGGAAGACTATAGGGCGAAAGGAATTATCGTCCGATAACAAAGAGAAAGAAGCTTTCTGAGAAACTACTTAGTGTTCTGTTAATTCATCTCACAGAGTTACATCTGTATTTCGTGGATCTCTTTGCTAGCCTTATTTCTGTGGAATCTGAGAACTGATATTTCGGATCCCTTTGAAGACTATAGGGCCAAAGGAAATATCCTCCGATAACAAAGAGAAAGAAGCTTTCTGAGAAACTTCTTTGTGTTCTGTGAAATCATCTCACAGAGTTACAGCTTTCTCCTCAAGAAGCCTTTCGCTAAGACAGTTCTTGTGGAATTGGCAAAGTGATATTTGGATGCCCATAGAGGGCTATGGTGAAAAAGGAAATATCCTCAGATGAAATCTGGAAAGAAGCTTTCTGAGAAACTGCTTAGTGTTCTGTTAATTCATCTCACAGTGTTACATCTGTATTTCGTGGATCTCTTTGCTAGCCTTATTTCTGTGGAATCTGAGAACAGATATTTCTGATCCCTTTGAAGACTATAGGGCCAAAGGAAATATCCTCCGATAACAAAGAGAAAGAAGCTTTCTGAGAAACTTCTTTGTGTTCTGTGAAATCATCTCACAGAGTTACAGCTTTCTCCGCAAGAAGCCTTTCACTAAGACAGTTCTTGTGGATTTGGCAAAGTGATATTTGGAAGCCCATAGAGGGCTATGGTGAAAAAGGAAATATTCTCAGATGAAATCTGGAAAGAAGCTTTCTGAGAAACTGCTTAGTGTTCTGTTAATTCATCTCACAGAGTTACATCAGTATTTCGTGGATCTCTTTGCTAGCCTTATTTCTGTGGAATCTGAGAACAGATATTTCGGATCCCTTTGAAGACTATAGGGCCAAAGGAAATATCCTCCGATAACAAAGAGAAAGAAGCTTTCTGAGAAACTTCTTTGTGTTCTGTGAAATCATCTCACAGAGTTACAGCTTTCTCCTCAAGAAGCCTTTCGCTAAGACAGTTCTTGTGGAATTGGCAAAGTGATATTTGGAAGCCCATAGAGGGCTGTGCTGAAAAAGGAAATATCCTCAGATGAAATCTGGAAAGAAGATTTCTGAGAAACTGCTTAGTGTTCTGTTAATTCATCTCACAGAGTTACATGTGTATTTCGTGGATCTCTTTGCTAGCCTTATTTCTGTGGAATCTGAGAACAGATATTTCGGATCCCTTTGAAGACTACAGGGCCAAAGGAAATATCCTCCGATAACAAAGAGAAAGAAGCTTTCTGAGAAACTGCTTAGTGTTCTGTTAATTCATCTCACAGAGTTACATCTGTATTTCCTGGATCTATTTGCTAGCCTTATTTTTGTGGAATCTGAGAACAGATATTTCGGATCCCTTTGAAGACTATAGGGCCAAAGGAAATATCCTCCGATAACAAAGAGAAAGAAGCTTTCTGAGAAACTTCTTTGTGTTCTGTGAAATCATCTTACAGAGTTTCAGCTTTCCCCTCAAGAAGTCTTTCGCTAAGACAGTTCCTGTGGAATTGGCAAAGTGATATTTGGAAGCCCTTAGAGGGCTATGGTGAAAAAGGAAATATCCTCAGATGAAATCTGGAAAGAAGCTTTCTGAGAAACTGCTGTGTGATGTGTGACTTCCACTCACAGAGTTACATCTGTATTTCGTGGATCTCTTTGCTAGCCTTATTTCTGTGGAATGTGAGAACAGATATTTCGGATCCCTTTGAAAACTATAGGGCCAAAGGAAATATCCTCCGATAACAAAGAGAAAGAAACTTTCTGAGAAACTTCGTTGTGTTCTGTGAAATCATCTCACAGAGTTACAGCTTTCCCCTCAAGAAGCCATTCGCTAAGACAGTTCTTGTGGAATTGAAAAGGTGATATTTGGAAGCCCATAGAGGGCTGTGGTGAAAAAGGAAATATCCTCAGATGAAATCTGGAAAGAAGATTTCTGAGAAACTGCTTAGTGTTCTGTTAATTCATTTCACAGAGTTACATCTGTATTTCGTGGATCTCTTTGCTAGCCTTATTTCTGTGTTATCTGAGAATGGATATTTCGGATCCCTTTGAAGACTATAGGGCCAAAGGAAATATCCTCCGATAACAAAGAGAAAGAAGCTTTCTGAGAAACTTCTTTGTGTTCTGTGAAATCATCTCACAGAGTTACAGCTTTCCCCTCAAGAAGCCTTTCGCTAAGACAGTTCTTGTGGAATTGGCAAAGTGATATTTGGAAGCCCTTAGAGGGCTAAGGTGAAAAAGGAAATATCCTCAGATGAAATCTGGAAAGAAGCTTTCTGAGAAACTGCTTAGTGTTCTGTTAATTCATCTCACAGAGTTACATGTGTATTTCGTGGATCTCTTTGCTAGCCTTATTTCTGTGGAATCTGAGAACCGATATTTCGGATCCCTTTGAAGACTATAGGGCCAAAGGAAATATCCTCCGATAACAAAGAGAAAGAAGCCTTCTGAGAAACTTCTTTGTGTTCTGTGAAATCATCTCACAGAGTTACAGCTTTCCCCTCAAGAAGCCTTTCGCTAAGACAGTTCTTGTGGAATTGACAAAGTGATGCTTGGAAGCCCATAGAGGGCTACGGTGAAAAAGGAAATATCCTCAGATGAAATCTGGAAAGAAGCTTTCTGAGAAACTGCTTAGTGTTCTGTTAATTCATCTCTCAGAGTTACATCTGTATTTCGTGGATCTCTTTGCTAGCCTTATTTCTGTGGAATCTGAGAACAGATATTTCGGATCCCTTTGAAGACTATAGGGCCAAAGGAAAATACACCGATAACAAAGAGAAAGAAGCTTTCTGAGAAACTTCTTTGTGTTCTGTGAAATCATCTCACAGAGCTACAGCTTTCCCCTCAAGAAGCCTTTCGCTAAGACAGTTCTTGTGGAATTGGCAAAGTGATATTTGGAAGCCCATAGAGGCCTATGGTGAAAAAGGAAATATCCTCAGATGAAATCTGGAAAGAAGCTTTCTGAGAAACTGCTTAGTGTTCTGTTAATTCATCTCTCAGAGTTACATCTGTATTTCATGGATCTCTTTGCTAGCCTTATTTCTGTGGAACCTGAGAACAGATATTTTGGATCCCTTTGAAGACTATAGGGCGAAAGGAAATATCCTCCGATAACAAACAGAAATAAGCTTTCTGAGAATCTTCTTTGTGTTCTGTGAAATCATCTCACAGAGTTACAGCTTTGACCTCAAGAAGCCTTTCGCTAAGACAGTTCTTGTGGAATTGGCAAAGTGATATTTGGAAGCCCATAGAGGGCTATGGTGAAAAAGGAAATATCCTCAGATGAAATCTGGAAAGAAGCTTTCTGAGAAACTGCTTAGTGTTCTGTTAATTCATCTCACAGAGTTACATCTGTATTTCGTGGATCTCTTTGCTGGCCTTATTTCTGTGGAATCTGAGAACAGATATTTCGGATCCCTTTGAAGACTATAGGGCCAAAGGAAATATCCTCCGATAACAAAGAGAAAGAAGCTTTCTGAGAAACTTCTTTGTGTTCTGTGAAATCATCTCACAGACTTACAGCTTTCTCCTCAAGAAGCCTTTCGCTAAGACAGTTCTTGTGGAATTGGCAAAGTGATATTTGGAAGCCCTTAGAGGGCTATGGTGAAAAAGGAAATATCCTCAGATGAAATCTGGAAAGAAGCTTTCTGAGAAACTGCTTAGTGTTCTGTTAATTCATCTCACAGAGTTACATCTGTATTTCGTGGATCTCTTTGCTAGCCTTATTTCTGTGGAATCTGAGAAGAGATATTTCGGATCCCTTTGAAGACTATAGGGCCAAAGGAAATATCCTCCGATAACAAAGAGAAGGAAGCTTTCTGAGAAACTGCTTAGTGTTCTGTTAATTCATCTCACATAGTTACATGTGTATTTCGTGGATCTCTTTGCTAGTCTTATTTCTGTGAATCTGAGAACAGATATTTCGGTCCCTTTGAAGACTATAGGGCCAAAGGAAATATCCGCCGATAACAAAGAGAAAGAAGCTTTCTGAGAAACTTCTTTGTGTTCTGTGAAATCATCTTACAGAGTTACAGCATTCCCCTCAAGAAGCCTTTCGCTAAGACAGTTCTTGTGGAATTGGCAAAGTGATATATGGAAGCCCATAGAGGGCTACGGTAAAAAAGGAAATATCCTCAGATGAAATCTGGAAAGAAGGTTTCTGAGAAACTGCTTTGTGTTCTGTTAATTCATCTCAGAGAGTTACATCTGTATTTCGTGGATCTCTTTGCTAGCCTTATTTCAGTGGAATCTGAGAAGAGTTATTTCGGATCCCTTTGAAGACTATAGGGCCAAAGGAAATATCCTCCGATAACAAAGAGAAAGAAGCTTTCTGAGAAACTTCTTTGTGTTCTGTGAAATCATCTCACAGAGTTACAGCTTTCCCCTCAAGAAGCCTTACGCTAAGACAGTTCTTGTGGAATTGGCAAAGTGATATTTGGAAGCCCTTAGAGGGCTATGGTGAAAAAGGAAATATCCTCACATGAAATCTGGAAAGAAGCTTTCTGAGAAACTGCTTAGTGTTCTGTTAATTCATCTCACAGAGTTACATCTGTATTTCGTGGATCTCTTTGCTAGCCTTATTTCTGTGGAATCTGAGAACAGATATTTCGGATCCCTCTGAAGACTATAGGGCCAAAGGAAATATCCTCTGATAACAAAGAGAAAGAAGCTTTCTGAGAAACTTCTTTGTGTTCTGTGAAATCATCTCACAGAGTTACAGCTTTCCCCTCAAGAAGCCTTTCGCTAAGACAGTTCTTGTGGAATTGGCAAAGTGATATTGGAAGCCCTTAGAGGGCTATGATGAAAAAGGAAATATCTTCAGATGAAATCTGGAAAGAAGCTTTCTGAGAAACTACTTAGTGTTCTGTTAATTCATCTCACAGAGTTACATCTGTATTTCGTGGATCTCTTTGCTAGCCTTATTTCTGTGGAATCTGAGAACAGATATTACGGATCCCTTTGAATACCATAGGGCCAAAGGAAATATCCTCCGATAACAAAGACAAAGAAGCTTTCTGAGAAACTTCTTTGTGTTCTGTGAAATCATCTCACAGAGTTACAGCATTCCCCTCAAGAAGCCTTTCGCTAAGACAGTTCTTGTGGAATTGGCAAAGTGATATTTGGAAGCCCATAGAGGGCTATGGTGAAAAAGGAAATATCCTCAGATGAAATCTGGAAAGAAGCTTTCTGAGAAACTGCTTAGTGTTCTGTTAATTCATCTCACAGAGTTACAGTTGTATTTCGTGGATCTCTCTGCTAGCCTTCTTTCTGTGGAATCTGAGAACAGATATTTCGGATCCCTTTGAAGACTATAGGGCCAAAGGAAATATCCTCCGATAACAAAGAGAAAGAAGCTTTCTGAGAAACTTCTTTGTGTTCTGTGAAATCATCTCACAGAGTTACAGCTTTCCCCTCAAGAAGCCTTTCGCTAAGACAGTTCTTGTGGAATTGGCAAAGTGATATTTGGAAGCCCATAGAGGGCTATGGTGAAAAAGGAAATATCCTCAGATGAAATCTGGAAAGAAGCTTTCTGAGAAACTGCTCTGTGATGTGTGACTTCCACTCACTGAGTTACATCTGTATTTCGTGGATCTCTTTGCTAGCCTTATTTCTGTGGAATGTGAGAACAGATATTTCGGATCCCTTTGAAGACTATAGTGCCAAAGGAAATATCCTCCGATAACAAAGAGAAAGAAGCTTTCTGAGAAACTTCCTTGTGTTCTGTGAAATCATCTCACAGAGTTGCAGCTTTCCCCTCAAGAAGCCATTCGCTAAGACAGTTCTTGTGGAATTGGCAAAGTGATATTTGGAAGCCCATAGAGGGCTATGGTGAAAAAGGAAATATCCTCAGATGAAATCTGGAAAGAAGCTTTCTGAGAAACTGCTTAGTTTTCTGTTAATTCATCTCACAGAGTTATATCTGTATTTCGTGGATCTCTTTGCTAGCCTTATTTCTGTGGAATCTGAGAACAGATATTTCGGATCCCTTTGAAGACTATAGGGCCAAAGGAAATATCCTCCGATAACAAAGAGAAAGAAGCTTTCTGAGAAACTTCTTTGTGTTCTGTGAAATCATCTGCCAGAGTTACAGCTTTCCCCTCAAAAAGCCTTTCGCTAAGACAGTTCTTGTGGAATTGGCAAAGTGATATTTGGAAGCCCGTAGAGGGCTATGGTGAAAAAGGAAATATCCTCAGATGAAATCTGGAAAGAAGCTTTCTGAGAAACTGCTTAGTGTTCTCTTTATTCATCTCACAGAGTTACATCTGTATTTCGTGGATCTCTTTGCTAGCCTTATTTCTGTGGAATCTGAGAACAGATATTTCGGATCCCTTTGAAGACTATAGGGACAAAGGAAATATCCTCCGATAACAAAGAGAAAGAAGCTTTCTGAGAAACTTCTTTGTGTTCTGTGAAATCATCTCACAGAGTTACAGCTTTCCCCTCAAGAAGCCTTTCGCTAAGAGAGTTCTTGTGGAATTGGCAAAGTGATATTTGGAAGCCCATAGAGGGCTATGGTGAAAAAGGAAATATCCTCAGATGAAATCTGGAAAGAAGCTTTCTGAGAAACTGCTTAGTGTTCTGTTAATTCATCTCACAGAGTTACATGTGTATTTCGTGGATCTCTTTGCTAGCCTTATTTCTGTGGAATCTGAGAACAGATATTTCGGATCCCTTTGAAGACTATAGGGCCAAAGGAAATATCCTCCGATACCAAAGAGAAAGAAGCTTTCTGAGAAACTTCTTTGTGTTCTGTGAAATCATCTCACAGAGTTACAACTTTCCCCTCAAGAAGCCTTTCGCTAAGACAGTTCTTGTGGAATTGGCAAAGTGATATTTGCAACCCCTGGAGGGCTATGGTGAAAAAGGAAATATCCTCAGATGAAATCTGGAAAGAAGCTTTCTGAGAAACTGCTTAGTGTTCTGTTAATTCATCTCACAGAGTTACATGTGTATTTCGTGGATCTCTTTGCTAGCCTTATTTCTGTGGATTCTGAGAACAGATATTTCGGATCCCTTTGAAGACTATAGGGCCAAAGGAAATATCCTCCGATAACAAAGAGAAAGAAGCTTTCTGAGAAACTTCCTTGTGTTCTGTGAAATCATCTCACAGAGTTGCAGCTTTCCCCTCAAGAAGCCATTCGCTAAGACAGTTCTAGTGGAATTGGCAAAGTGATATTTGGAAGCCCATAGAGGGCTATGGTGAAAAAGGAAATATCCTCAGATGAAATCTGGAAAGAAGCTTTCTGAGAAACTGCTTAGTTTTCTGTTAATTCATCTCACAGAGTTATATCTGTATTTCGTGGATCTCTTTGCTAGCCTTATTTCTGTGGAATCTGAGAACAGATATTTCGGATCCCTTTGAAGACTATAGGGCCAAAGGAAATATCCTCTGATAACAAAGAGAAAAAAGCTTTCTGAGAAACTTCTTTGTGTTCTGTGAAATCATCTCCCAGAGTTACAGCTTTCCCCTCAAGAAGCCTTTCGCTAAGACAGTTCTTGTGGAATTGGCAAAGTGATATTTGGAAGCCCGTAGAGGGCTATGGTGAAAAAGGAAATATCCTCAGATGAAATCTGGAAAGAAGCTTTCTGAGAAACTGCTTAGTGTTCTCTTTATTCATCTCACAGAGTTACATCTGTATTTCGTGGATCTTTTTGCTAGCCTTATTTCTGTGGTATCTGAGAACAGATATTTCGGATCCCTTTGAAGACTATAGGGCCAAAGGAAATATCCTGCGATAACAAAGAGAAAGAAGCTTTCTGAGAAACTTCCTTGTGTTCTGTTAAATCATCTCACAGAGTTACAGCTTTCCCCTCAAGAAGCCATTGGCTAAGACAGTTCTTGTGGAATTGGCAAAGTGATATTTGGAAGCCCATAGAGGGCTATGGAGAAAAAGGAAATATCCTCAGATGAAATCTGGAAAGAAGGTTTCTGAGAAACTGCTCTGTGATGTGTGACTTCCACTCACAGAGTTACATCTGTATTTCGTGGATCTCTTTGCTAGCCTTATTTCTGTGGAATCTGAGAACAGATATTTCGGATCCCTTGGAAGACTATAGGGCGAAAGGAAATATCCTTCGATAACAAAGAGAAAGAAGCTTTCTGAGAAACTGCTTAGTGTTCTGTTAATTCATCTCACAGAGTTACATCTGTATTTCGTGGATCTCTTTGCTAGCCTTATTTCTGTGGAATCTGAGAACAGATATTTCGGATCCCTTTGAAGACTATAGGGCCAAAGGAAATATCCTCCGATAACAAAGAGAAAGAAGCTTTCTGAGAAACTTCTTTGTGTTCTGTGAAATCATCTCACAGAGTTACAGCTTTCCCCTCAAGAAGCCTTACGCTAAGACAGTTCTTGTGGAATTGGCAAAGTGATATTTGGAAGCCCTTAGAGGGCTATGGTGAAAAAGGAAATATCCTCAGATGAAATCTGGAAAGAAGCTTTCTGAGAAACTGCTTAGTGTTCTGTTAATTCATCTCACAGAGTTACAGTTGTATTTCGTGGATCTCTTTGCTAGCCTTCTTTCTGTGGAATCTGCGAACAGATATTTCGGATCCCTTTGAAGACTATAGGGCGAAAGGAAATATCCTCCGATAACAAACAGAAAGAAGCTTTCTGAGAAACTTCTTTGTGTTCTGTGAAATCATCTCACAGAGTTACAGCTTTCCCCTCAAGAAGCCTTTCGCTAAGAGAGTTCTTGTGGAATTGGCAAAGTGATATTTGGAAGCCCATAGAGGGCTATGGTGAAAAAGGAAATATCCTCAGATGAAATCTGGAAAGAAGATTTCTGAGAAACTGCTTAGTGTTCTGTTAATTCATCTCACAGAGTTACATGTGTATTTCGTGGCTCTCTTTGCTAGCCTTATTTCTGTGGAATCTGAGAACAGATATTTCGGATCCCTTTGAAGACTATAGGGCCAAAGGAAATATCCTCCGATAACAAAGAGAAAGAAGCTTTCTGAGAAACTTCTTTGTGTTCTGTGAAATCATCTCACAGAGTTACAGCTTTCCCCTCAAGAAGCCTTTCGCTAAGACAGTTCTTGTGGAATTGGCAAAGTGATATTTGGATGCCCATAGAGGGCTATGGTGAAAAAGGAAATATCCTCATATGAAATCTGGAAAGAAGGTTTCTGAGAAACTGCTCTGTGATGTGTGACTTCCACTCACAGAGTTACATCTGTATTTCGTGGATCTCTTTGGTAGCCTTATTTCTGTGGAATCTGAGAACAGATATTTCGGATCCCTTGGAAGACTATAGGGCGAAAGGAAATATCCTCCGATAACAAAGAGAAAGAAGCTTTCTGAGAAACTACTTAGTGTTCTGTTAATTCATCTCACAGAGTTACATCTGTATTTCGTGGATCTCTTTGCTAGCCTTATTTCTGTGGAATCTGAGAACAGATATTTCGGATCCCTTTGAAGACTATAGGGCCAAAGGAAATATCCTCCGATAACAAAGAGAAAGAAGCTTTCTGAGAAACTTCTTTGTGTTCTGTGAAATCATCTCACAGAGTTACAGCTGTCTCCGCAAGAAGCCTTTCACTTAGACAGTTCTTGTGGAATTGGCAAAGTGATATTTGGAAACCCATAGAGGGCTATGGTGAAAAAGGAAATATCCTCAGATGAAATCTGGAAAGAAGCTTTCTGAGAAACTGCTTAGTGTTCTGTTAATTCATCTCACAGAGTTACATCAGTATTTCGTGGATCTCTTTGCTAGCCTTATTTCTGTGGAATCTGAGAACAGATATTTCGGATCCCTTTGAAGACTATAGGGCCAAAGGAAATATCCTGCGATAACAAAGAGAAAGAAGCTTTCTGAGAAACTGCTTAGTGTTCTGTTAATTCATCTCACAGAGTTACATCTGTATTTCGTGGATCTCTTTGCTAGCCTTATTTCTGTGGAATCTGAGAACAGATATTTCGGATCCCTTTGAAGACTATAGGGCCAAAGGAAATATCCTCCGATAACAAAGAGAAAGAAGCTTTCTGAGAAACTTCTTTGTGTTCTGTGAAATCATCTCACAGAGTTACAGCTTTCCCCTCAAGAAGCCTTTCGCTAAGACAGTTCTTGTGGAATTGACAAAGTGATATTTGGAAGCCCATAGAGGGCTACGGTGAAAAAGGAAATATCCTCAGATGAAATCTGGAAAGAAGCTTTCTGAGAAACTGCTTTGTGTTCTGTTAATTCATCTCACAGAGTTACATCTGTATTTCGTGGATCTCTTTGCTAGCCTTATTTCTGTGGAATCTGAGAAGAGATATTTCGGATCCCTTTGAAGACTATAGGGCCAAAGGAAATATCCTCCGATAACAAAGAGAAAGAAGCTTTCTGAGAAACTTCTTTGTGTTCTGTGAAATCATCTCACAGAGTTACAGCTTTCCCCTCAAGAAGCCTTACGCTAAGACAGTTCCTGTGGAATTGGCAAAGTGATATTTGGAAGCCCTTAGAGGGCTATGGTGAAAAAGGAAATATCCTCAGATGAAATCTGGAAAGAAGCTTTGTGAGAAACTGCTTTGTGTTCTGTTAATTCATCTCACAGAGTTACATCTGTATTTCGTGGATCACTTTGCTAGCCTTATTTCTGTGGAATCTGAGAACAGATATTTCGGATCCCTTTGAAGACTATGGGGCCAAAGGAAATATCCTCCGATAACAAAGAGAAAGAAGCTTTCTGAGAAACTTCTTTGTGTTCTGCGAAATCATCTCACAGAGTTACAGCTTCCCCTCAAGAAGCCTTTCGCTAAGACAGTTCTTGTGGAATTGGCAAAGTGATATTTGGAAGCCCATAGAGGCCTATGGTGAAAAAGGAAATATCCTCAGATGAAATCTGGAAAGAAGCTTTCTGAGAAACTGCTCTGTGATGTGTGACTTCCACTCACAGAGTTACATCTGTATTTCGTGGATCTCTTTGCTAGCCTTATTTCTGTGGAATCTGAGAACAGATATTTCGGATCCCTTTGAAGACTATAGGGCCAAAGGAAATATCCTCCCATAACAAAGAGAAAGAAGCTTTCTGAGAAACTTCTTTGTGTTCTGTGAAATCATCTCACAGAGTTACAGCTTTCCCCTCAAGAAGCCTTTCGCTAAGACAGTTCTTGTAGAATTGGCAAAGTGATATTTGGAAGCCCATAGAGGGCTACAGTGAAAAAGGAAATATCCTCAGAGGAAATCTGGAAAGAAGCTTTCTGAGAAACTGCTTCGTGTTCTGTTAATTCATCTCACAGAGTTACATCTGTATTTCGTGGATCTCTTTGCTAGCCTTATTTCAGTGGAAACTGAGAGGAGATATTTCGGATCCCTTTGAAGACTATAGGGCCAAAGGAAATATCCTCCGATAACAAAGAGAAAGAAGCTTTCTGAGAAACTTCTTTGTGTTCTGTGAAATCATCTCACAGAGTTACAGCTTTCCCCTCAAGAAGCCTTACGCTAAGACAGTTCTTGTGGAATTGGCAAAGTGATATTTGGAAGCCCTTAGAGGGCTACGGTGAAAAAGGAAATATCCTCAGATGAAATCTGGAAAGAAGCTTTCTGAGAAACTGCTTAGTGTTCTGTTAATTCATCTCACAGAGTTACATCTGTATTTCGTGGATCTCTTTGCTAGCCTTATTTCTGTGGAATCTGAGAAGAGATATTTCGGATCCCTTTGAAGACTATAGGGATAAAGGAAATATCCTCCGATAACAAAGAGAAAGAAGCTTTCTGAGAAACTTCTTTGTGTTCTGTGAAATCATCTCACAGAGTTACAGCTTTCCCCTCAAGAAGCCTTTCGCTAAGACAGTTCTTGTAGAATTGGCAAAGTGATATTTGGAAGCCCTTAGAGGGCTACGGTGAAAAAGGAAATATCCTCAGATGAAATCTGGAAAGAAGCTTTCTGAGAAACTGCTTAGTCTTCTGTTAATTCATCTCACAGAGTTACATGTGTATTTCGTGGATCTCTTTGCTAGCCTTATTTCTGTGGAATCTGAGAACAGATATTTCGGATCCCTTTGAAGACTATAGGGCCAAAGGAAATATCCTCCGATAACAAAGAGAAAGAAGCTTTCTGAGAAACTTCTTTGTGTTCTGTGAAATCATCTCACAGAGTTACAGCTTTCTCCTCAAGAAGCCTTTCGCTAAGACAGTTCTTGTGGAATTGGCAAGTGATATTTGGAAGCCCATAGAGGGCTATGGTGAAAAAGGAAAAATCCTCAGATGAAATCTGGAAAGAAGCTTTCTGAGAAACTGCTTAGTGTTCTGTTAATTCATCTCACAGAGTTACATGTGTATTTCGTGGATCTCTTTGCTAGCCTTATTTCTGTGGAATCTGAGAACAGATATTTCGGATCCCTTGGAAGACTATAGGGCGAAAGGAAATATCCTCCGATAACAAAGAGAAAGAAGCTTTCTGAGAAACTGCTTAGTGTTCTGTTAATTCATCTCACAGAGTTACATCTGTATTTCGTGGATCTCTTTGCTAGCCTTATTTCTGTGGAATCTGAGAACAGATATTTCGGATCCCTTTGAAGACTATAGGGCCAAAGGAAATATCCTCCGATAACAAAGAGAAAGAAGCTTTCTGAGAAACTTCTTTGTGTTCTGTGAAATCATCTCACAGAGTTACAGCTTTCCCCTCAAGAAGCCTTTCGCTAAGACAGTTCTTGTAGAATTGGCAAAGTGATATTTGGAAGCCCATAAAGGGCTACGGTGAAAAAGGAAATATCCTCAGAAGAAATATGGAAAGAAGCTTTCTGAGAAACTGCTTCGTGTTCTGTTAATTCATCTCACAGAGTTTCATCTGTATTTCGTGGATCTCTTTGCTAGCCTTATTTCAGTGGAATCTGAGAAGAGATATTTCGGAACCCTTTGAAGACTATAGGGCGAAAGGAAATATCCTCCGATAACAAAGAGAAAGAAGCTTTCTGAGAAACTTCATTGTGTTCTGTGAAATCATCTCACAGAGTTACAGCTTTCCCCTCAAGAAGCCATTCGCGAAGACAGTTCTTGTGGAATTGGCAAAGTGATATTTGGAAGCCCATAGAGGGCTAAGGTGAAAAAGGAAATATCCTCAGATGAAATCTGGAAAGAAGCTTTCCGAGAAACTGCTTAGTGTTCTGTTAATTCATCTCACAGAGTTACATCTGTATTTCGTGGATCTCTTTGCTAGCCTTATTTCTGTGGAATCTGAGAACAAATATTTCGGATCCCTTTGAAGACTATGGGGCCAAAGGAAATATCCTCCGATAACAAAGAGAAAGAAGCTTTCTGAGAAACTTCTTTGTGTTCTGTGAAATCATCTCACAGAGTTACAGCTTTCCCCTCAAGAAGCCTTTCGCTAAGACAGTTCTTGTGGAATTGGCAAAGTGATATTTGGAAGCCCATAGAGGCCTATGGTGAAAAAGGAAATATCCTCAGATGAAATCTGGAAAGAAGCTTTCTGAGAAACTGCTCTGTGATGTGTGACTTCCACTCACAGAGTTACATCTGTATTTCGTTGATCTCTTTGCTAGCCTTATTTCTGTGGAATCTGAGAACAGATATTTCGGATCCCTATGAAGACTATAGGGCCAAAGGAAATATCCTCCGATAACAAAGAGAAAGAAGCCTTCTGAGAAACTTCCTTGTGCTCTTTGAAATCATCTCCCAGAGTTACAGCTTTCCCCTCAAGAAGCCATTCACTAAGACAGTTCTTGTGGAATTGGCAAAGTGATATTTGGATGCCCATAGAGGGCTATGGTGAAAAAGGAAATATCCTCAGATGAAATCTGGAAAGAAGCTTTCTGAGAAACTGGTTAGTTTTCTGTTAATTCATCTCACAGAGTTACATGTGTATTTCGTGGATCTCTTTGCTAGCCTTATTTCTGTGGAATCTGAGAAAGATATTTCGGATCCCTTTGAAGACTATAGGGTCAAAGGAAATATCCTCCGATAACAAAGAGAAAGAAGCTTTCTAGAAACTTCATTGTGTTCTGTGAAAACATCTCACAGAGTTACAGCTTTCCCCTCAAGAAGCCTTTCGCTAAGACAGTTCTTGTGGAATTGACAAAGTTATATTTGGAAGCCCATAGAGGGCTACGGTGAAAAAGGAAATATCCTCAGATGAAATCTGGAAAGAAGCTTTCCGAGAAACTGCTTAGTGTTCTGTTAATTCATCTCTCAGAGTTACATCTTTATTTCGTGGATCTCTTTGCTAGCCTTATTTTTGTGGAATCTGAGAACAGATATTTCGGATCCCTTTGAAGACTATAGGGCCAAAGGAAATATCCACCGATAACAAAGAGAAAGAAGCTTTCTGAGAAACTTATTTGTGTTCTGTGAAATCATCTCACAGAGTTACAGCTTTCCCCTCAAGAAGCCTTTCGCTAAGACAGTTCTTGTGGAATTGTCGAAGTGATATTTGGAAGCCCCAACAGGGCTATGGTGAAAAAGGAAATATCCTCAGATGAAATCTGGAAAGAAGCTTTCTGAGAAACTGCTGAGTGTTCTGTTAATTCATCTCACAGAGTTACGTCTGTATTTCATGGATCTCTTTGCTAGCCTTATTTCTGTGGAACCTGAGAACAGATATTTCGGATCCCTTTGAAGAGTATAGGGCGAAAGGAAATATCATCCGATAACAAAGAGAAAGAAGCTTTCTGAGAAACTTCTTTGTGTTCTGTGAAATCATCTCACAGAGTTACAGCTTTCCCCTCAAGAAGCCATTCGCGAAGACAGTTCTTGTGGAATTGGCAAAGTGATATTTGGAAGCCCATAGAGGGCTAAGGTGAAAAAGGAAATATCCTCAGATGAAATCTGGAAAGAAGCTTTCTGAGAAACTGCTTAGTGTTCTGTTAATTCATCTCACAGAGTTACATCTGTATTTCGTGGAGCTCTTTGCTAGCCTTATTTCTGTGGAATCTGAGAACAGATATTTCGGATCCCTTTGAAGACTACGGGGCCAAAGGAAATATCCTCCGATAACAAAGAGAAAGAAGCTTTCTGAGAAACTTCTTTGTGTTCTGTGAAATCATCTCACAGAGTTACAGCTTTCCCCTCAAGAAGCCTTTCGCTAAGACAGTTCTTGTGGAATTGGCAAAGTGATATTTGGAAGCCCATAGAGGCCTATGGTGAAAAAGGAAATATCCTCAGATGAAATCTGGAAAGAAGCTTTCTGAGAAACTGCTCTGTGATGTGTGACTTCCACTCACAGAGTTACATCTGTATTTCGTGGATCTCTTTGCTAGCCTTCTTTCTGTGGAATCTGAGAACAGATATTTCGGATCCCTTTGAAGACTATAGGGCCAAAGGAAATATCCTCCGATAACAAAGAGAAAGAAGCCTTCTGAGAAACTTCCTTGTGTTCTTTGAAATCATCTCCCAGAGTTACAGCTTTCCCTTCAAGAAGCCATTCACTAAGACAGTTCTTGTGGAATTGGCAAAGTGATATTTGGAAGCCCATAGAGGGCTATGGTGAAAAAGGAAATATCCTCAGATGAAATCTGGAAAGAAGCTTTCTGAGAAACTGCTTAGTGTTCTGTTAATTCATCTCACAGAGTTACATCTTTATTTCGTGGATCTCTTTGCTAGCCTTATTTCTGTGGAATCTGAGAACAGATATTTCGGATCCCTTTGAAGACTATAGGGCCAAAGGAAATACCCTCCGGTAACAAAGAGAAAGAAGGTTTCTGAGAACTGCTTAGTGTTCTGTTAATTCATCTCACAGAGTTACATCTGTATTTCCTGGATCTCTTTGCTAGCCTTATTTCTGTGGAATCTGAGAACAGATATTTCGGATCCCTTTGAAGACTATAGGGCCAATGGAAATATCCTCCGATAACAAAGAGAAAGAAGCTTTCTGAGAAACTTCTTTGTGTTCTGTGAAATCATCTCACAGAGTTACAGCTTTCCCCTCAAGAAGCCTTTCGCTAAGACAGTTCTTGTGGAATTGACAAAGTTATATTTGGAAGCCCATAGAGGGCTACGGTGAAAAAGGAAATATCCTCAGATGAAATCTGGAAAGAAGCTTTCTGAGAAACTGCTTAGTGTTCTGTTAATTCATCTCTCAGAGTTACATCTTTATTTCGTGGATCTCTTTGCTAGCCTTATTTTTGTGGAATCTGAGAACAGATATTTCGGATCCCTTTGAAGACTATAGGGCCAAAGGAAATATCCACCGATAACAAAGAGAAAGAAGCTTTCTGAGAAACTTATTTGTGTTCTGTGAAATCATCTCACAGAGTTACAGCTTTCCCCTCAAGAAGCCTTTCGCTAAGACAGTTCTTGTGGAATTGTCAAAGTGATATTTGGAAGCCCCAACAGGGCTATGGTGAAAAAGGAAATATCCTCAGATGAAATCTGGAAAGAAGCTTTCTGAGAACCTGCTGAGTGTTCTGTTAATTCATCTCACAGAGTTACATCTGTATTTCATGGATCTCTTTGCTAGCCTTATTTCTGTGGAACCTGAGAACAGATATTTCGGATCCCTTTGAAGAGTATAGGGCGAAAGGAAATATCATCCGATAACAAAGAGAAAGAAGCTTTCTGAGAAACTTCTTTGTGTTCTGTGAAATCATCTCACAGAGTTACAGCTTTCCCCTCAAGAAGCCTTCGCTAATACATTTCTTGTGGAATTCGCAAAGTGATATTTGGAAGCCCATAGAGGGCTATGGTTAAAAAGGAAATATCCTCAGATGAAATCTGGAAAGAAGCTTTCTGAGAAACTGCTTAGTGTTCTGTTAATTCATCTCACAGAGTTACATGTGTATTTCGTGGATCTCTTTGCTAGCCTTATTTCAGTGGAATCTGAGAAGAGATATTTCGGATCCCTTTGAAGACTATGGGGCCAAAGGAAATATCCTCCGATAACAAAGAGAAAGAAGATTTCTGAGAAACTTCTTTGTGTTCTGTGAAATCATCTCACAGAGTTACAGCTTTCCCCTCAAGAAGCCTTTCGCTAAGACAGTTCTTGTGGAATTGGCAAAGTGATATTTGGAAGCCCATAGAGGCCTATGGTGAAAAAGGAAATATCCTCAGATGAAATCTGGAAAGAAGCTTTCTGAGAAACTGCTCTGTGATGTGTGACTTCCACTCACAGAGTTACATCTGTATTTCGTGGATCTCTTTGCTAGCCTTATTTCTGTGGAATCTGAGAACAGATATTTCGGATCCCTATGAAGACTATAGGGCCAAAGGAAATATCCTCCGATAACAAAGAGAAAGAAGCCTTCAGAGAAACTTCCTTGTGTTCTTTGAAATCATCTCCCAGAGTTACAGCTTTCCCCTCAAGAAGCCATTCACTAAGACAGTTCTTGTGGAATTGGCAAAGTGATATTTGGATGCCCATAGAGGGCTATGGTGAAAAAGGAAATATCCTCAGATGAAATCTGGAAAGAAGCTTTCTGAGAAACTGGTTAGTTTTCTGTTAATTCATCTCACAGAGTTACATCTGTATTTCGTGGATCTCTTTGCTAGACTTATTTCTGTGGAATCTGAGAAAGATATTTCGGATCCCTTTGAAGACTATAGGGCCAAAGGATATATCCTCCGATAACAAAGAGAAAGAAGCTTTCTAGAAACTTCTTTGTGTTCTGTGAAATCATCTCACAGAGTTACAGCTTTCCCCTCAAGAAGCCTTTCGCTAAGACAGTTCTTGTGGAATTGACAAAGTTATATTTGGAAGCCCATAGAGGGCTACGGTGAAAAAGGAAATATCCTCAGATGAAATCTGGAAAGAAGCTTTCTGAGAAACTGCTTAGTGTTCTGTTAATTCATCTCTCAGAGTTACATCTTTATTTCGTGGATCTCTTTGCTAGCCTTTTTTTTGTGGAATCTGAGAACAGATATTTCGGATCCCTTTGAAGACTATAGGGCCAAAGGAAATATCCACCGATAACAAAGAGAAAGAAGCTTTCTGAGAAACTTATTTGTGTTCTGTGAAATCATCTCACAGAGTTACAGCTTTCCCCTCAAGAAGCCTTTCGCTAAGACAGTTCTTGTGGAATTGGCAAAGTGATATTTGGAAGCCCCAACAGGGCTATGGTGAAAAAGGAAATATCCTCAGATGAAATCTGGAAAGAAGCTTTCTGAGAAACTGCTGAGTGTTCTGTTAATTCATCTCACAGAGTTACATCTGTATTTCATGGATCTCTTTGCTAGCCTTATTTCTGTGGAACCTGAGAACAGATATTTCGGATCCCTTTGAAGAGTATAGGGCGAAAGAAATATCATCCGATAACAAAGAGAAAGAAGCTTTCTGAGAAACTTCTTTGTGTTCTGTGAAATCATCTCACAGAGTTACAGCTTTCTCCTCAAGAAGCCTTTCGCTAATACATTTCTTGTGGAATTCGCAAAGTGATATTTGGAAGCCCATAGAGGGCTATGGTTAAAAAGGAAATATCCTCAGATGAAATCTGGAAAGAAGCTTTCTGAGAAACTGCTTAGTGTTCTGTTAATTCATCTCACAGAGTTACATGTGTATTTCGTGGATCTCTTTGCTAGCCTTATTTCAGTGGAATCTGAGAAGAGATATTTCGGATCCCTTTGAAGACTATAGGGCGAAAGGAAATATCCTCCGATAACAAAGAGAAAGGAGCTTTCTGAGAAACTTCCTTGTGTTCTGTGAAATCATCTCACAGAGTTACAGCTTTCCCCTCAAGAAGCCTTTCGCTAAGACAGTTCTTGTGGAATTGGCAAAGTGATATTTGGAAGCCCATAGAGGGCTAAGGTGAAAAAGGAAATATCCTCAGATGAAATCTGGAAAGAAGCTTTCTGAGAAACTGCTTAGTGTTCTGTTAATTCATCTCTCAGAGTTACATCTGTATTTCGTGGATCTCTTTGCTAGCCTTATTTCTGTGGAATCTGAGAACAGATATTTCGGATCCCTTTGAAGACTACGGGGCCAAAGGAAATATCCTCCGATAACAAAGAGAAAGAAGCTTTCTGAGAAACTTCTTTGTGTTCTGTGAAATCATCTCACAGAGTTACAGCTTTCCCCTCAAGAAGCCTTTCGCTAAGACAGTTCTTGTGGAATTGGCAAAGTGATATTTGGAAGCCCATAGAGGCCTATGGTGAAAAAGGAAATATCCTCAGATGAAATCTGGAAAGAGGCTTTCTGAGAAACTGCTCTGTGATGTGTGACTTCCACTCACAGAGTTACATCTGTATTTCGTGGATCTCTTTGCTAGCCTTCTTTCTGTGGAATCTGAGAACAGATATTTCGGATCCCTTTGAAGACTATAGGGCCAAAGGAAATATCCTCCGATAACAAAGAGAAAGAAGCATTCTGAGAAACTTCCTTGTGTTCTTTGAAATCATCTCCCAGAGTTACAGCTTTCCCTTCAAGAAGCCATTCACTAAGACAGTTCTTGTGGAATTGGCAAAGTGATATTTGGAAGCCCATAGAGGGCTATGGTGAAAAAGGAAATATCCTCAGATGAAATCTGGAAAGAAGCTTTCTGAGAAACTGCTTAGTGTTCTGTTAACTCATCTCACAGAGTTACATCTGTATTTCGTGGATCTCTTTGCTAGCCTTATTTCTGTGGAATCTGAGAACAGATATTTCGGATCCCTTTGAAGACTATAGGGCCAAAGGAAATACCCTCCGGTAACAAAGAGAAAGAAGGTTTCTGAGAACTGCTTAGTGTTCTGTTAATTCATCTCACAGAGTTACATCTGTATTTCCTGGATCTCTTTGCTAGCCTTATTTCTGTGGAATCTGAGAACAGATATTTCGGATCCCTTTGAAGACTATAGGGCCAAAGGAAATATCCTCCGATAACAAAGAGAAAGAAGCTTTCTGAGAAACTTCTTTGTGTTCAGTGAAATCATCTCACAGAGTTACAGCTTTCCCCTCAAGAAGCCTTTCGCTAAGACAGTTCTTGTGGAATTGACAAAGTTATATTTGGAAGCCCATAGAGGGCTACGGTGAAAAAGGAAATATCCTCAGATGAAATCTGGAAAGAAGCTTTCTGAGAAACTGCTTAGTGTTCTGTTAATTCATCTCTCAGAGTTACATCTTTATTTCGTTGATCTCTTTGCTAGCCTTATTTTTGTGGAATCTGAGAACAGATATTTCGGATCCCTTTGAAGACTATAGGGCCAAAGGAAATATCCACCGATAACAAAGAGAAAGAAGCTTTCTGAGAAACTTATTTGTGTTCTGTGAAATCATCTCACAGAGTTACAGCTTTCCCCTCAAGAAGCCTTTCGCTAAGACAGTTCTTGTGGAATTGTCAAAGTGATATTTGGAAGTCCCAACAGGGCTATGGTGAAAAAGGAAATATCCTCAGATGAAATCTGGAAAGAAGCTTTCTGAGAAACTGCTGAGTGTTCTGTTAATTCATCTCACAGAGTTACATCTGTATTTCATGGATCTCTTTGCTAGCCTTATTTCTGTGGAACCTGAGAACAGATATTTCGGATCCCTTTGAAGAGTATAGGGCGAAAGGAAATATCCTCCGATAACAAAGAGAAAGAAGCTTTCTGAGAAACTTCTTTGTGTTCTGTGAAATCATCTCACAGAGTTACAGCTTTCCCCTCAAGAAGCCTTTCGCTAATACATTTCTTGTGGAATTCGCAAAGTGATATTTGGAAGCCCATAGAGGGCTATGGTTAAAAAGGAAATATCCTCAGATGAAATCTGGAAAGAAGCTTTCTGAGAAACTGCTTAGTGTTCTGTTAATTCATCTCACAGAGTTACATGTGTATTTCGTGGATCTCTTTGCTAGCCTTATTTCAGTGGAATCTGAGAAGAGATATTTCGGATCCCTTTGAAGACTATAGGGCGAAAGGAAATATCCTCCGATAACAAAGAGAAAGGAGCTTTCTGAGAAACTTCCTTGTGTTCTGTGAAATCATCTCACAGAGTTACAGCTTTCCCCTCAAGAAGCCATTCGCGAAGACAGTTCTTGTGGAATTGGCAAAGTGATATTTGGAAGCCCATAGAGGGCTAAGGTGAAAAAGGAAATATCCTCAGATGAAATCTGGAAAGAAGCTTTCTGAGAAACTGCTTAGTGTTCTGTTAATTCATCTCACAGAGTTACATCTGTATTTCGTGGATCTCTTTGCTAGCCTTATTTCTGTGGAATCTGAGAACAGATATTTCGGATCCCTTTGAAGACTACGGGGCCAAAGGAAATATCCTCCGATAACAAAGAGAAAGAAGCTTTCTGAGAAACTTCTTTGTGTTCTGTGAAATCATCTCACAGAGTTACAGCTTTCCCCTCAAGAAGCCTTTCGCTAAGACAGTTCTTGTGGAATTGGCAAAGTGATATTTGGAAGCCCATAGAGGCCTATGGTGAAAAAGGAAATATCCTCAGATGAAATCTGGAAAGAAGCTTTCTGAGAAACTGCTCTGTAATGTGTGACTTCCACTCACAGAGTTACATCTGTATTTCGTGGATCTCTTTTCTAGCCTTCTTTCTGTGGAATCTGAGAACAGATATTTCGGATCCCTTTGAAGACTATAGGGCCAAAGGAAATATCCTCCGATAACAAAGAGAAAGAAGCCTTCTGAGAAACTTCCTTGTGTTCTTTGAAATCATCTCCCAGAGTTACAGCTTTCCCTTCAAGAAGCCATTCACTAAGACAGTTCTTGTGGAATTGGCAAAGTGATATTTGGAAGCCCATAGAGGGCTATGGTGAAAAAGGAAATATCCTCAGATGAAATCTGGAAAGAAGCTTTCTGAGAAACTGCTTAGTGTTCTGTTAATTCATCTCACAGAGTTACATCTGTATTTCGTGGATCTCTTTGCTAGCCTTATTTCTGTGGAATCTGAGAACAGATATTTCGGATCCCTTTGAAGACTATAGGGCCAAAGGAAATACCCTCCGGTAACAAAGAGAAAGAAGGTTTCTGAGAACTGCTTAGTGTTCTGTTCATTCATCTCACAGAGTTACATCTGTATTTCCTGGATCTCTTTGCTAGCCTTATTTCTGTGGAATCTGAGAACAGATATTTCGGATCCCTTTGAAGACTATAGGGCCAAAGGAAATATCCTCCGATAACAAAGAGAAAGAAGCTTTCTGAGAAACTTCTTTGTGTTCTGTGAAATCATCTCACAGAGTTACAGCTTTCCCCTCAAGAAGCCTTTCGCTAAGACAGTTCTAGTGGATTTGGCAAAGTGATATTTGGAAGCCCATAGAGGCCTATGGTGAAAAAGGAAATATCCTCAGATGAAATCTGGAAAGAAGCTTTCTGAGAAACTGCTCTGTGATGTGTGACTTCCACTCAGAGAGTTACATCTGTATTTCATGGATCTCTTTGCTAGCCTTATTTCTGTGGAATCTGAGAACAGATATTTCGGATCCCTTTGAAGACTACAGGGCCAAAGGAAATATCCTCCGATAACAAAGAGAAAGAAGCTTTCTGAGAAACTTCCTTGTGTTCTGTGAAATCATCTCACAGAGTTACAGCTTTCCCCTCAAGAAGCCATTCTCTAAGACAGTTCTTGTGGAATTGGCAAAGTGATATTTGGAAGCCCTTAGAGGGCTATGGTGAAAAAGGAAATATCCTCAGATGAAATCTGGAAAGAAGCTTTCTGAGAAACTTCTTAGTGTCCTGTTAATTCATCTCACAGAGTTACATCTTTATTTCGTGGATCTATTTGCTAGCCTTATTTCTGTGGAATCTGAGAACAGATATTTCGGATCCCTTTGAAGACTATAGGGCCAAAGGAAATATCCACCGATAACAAAGAGAAAGAAGCTTTCTGAGAAACTTCTTTGTGTTCTGTGAAATCATCTCACAGAGTTACAGCTTTCCCCTCAAGAAGCCTTTCGCTAAGACAGTTCTTGTGGAATTGGCAAAGTGATATTTGGAAGCCCTTAGAGGACTATGGTGAAAAAGGAAATATCCTCAGATGAAATCTGGAAAGAAGCTTTCTGAGAAACTGCTTAGTGTTCTGTTAACTCATTTCACAGTGTTACATCTGTATTTCGTGGACCTCTTTGCTAGCCTATTTCTGTGGAATCTGAGAACAGATATTTCGGATCCCTTTGAAGACTATAGGGCCAAAGGAAATATCCTCCGATAACAAAGAGAAAGAAGCTTTCTGAGAAACTTCTTTGTGTTCTGTGAAATCATCTCACAGAGTTACAGCTTTCCCCTCAAGAAGACTTTCGCCAAGACAGTTCTTGTGGAATTGACAAAGTGATACTTGGAAGCCCATAGAGGGCTACGGTGAAAAAGGAAATATCCTCAGATGAAATCTGGAAAGAAGCTTTCTGAGAAACTGCTTAGTGTTCTGTTAATTCATCTCTCAGAGTTACATCTCTATTTCGTGGATCTCTTTGCTAGCCTTATTTCTGTGGAATCTGAGAACAGATATTTCGGATCCCTTTGAAGACTATAGGGCCAAAGGAAATATACACCGATAACAAAGAGAAAGAAGCTTTCTGAGAAACTTCTTTGTGTTCTGTGAAATCATCTCACAGAGTTACAGCTTTCCCCTCAAGAAGCCTTTCGCTAAGACAGTTGTTGTGGAATTGGCAAAGTGATATTTGGAAGCCCCTACAGGGCTATGGTGAAAAAGGAAATATCCTCAGATGAAATCTGGAAAGAAGCTTTCTGAGAAACTGCTGAGTGTTCTGTTAATTCATCTCACAGAGTTACATCTGTATTTCATGGATCTCTTTGCTAGCCTTATTTCTGTGGAACCTGAGAACAGATTTTTCGGATCCCTTTGAAGACTATAGGGCGAAAGGAAATATCCTCCGATAACAAAGAGAAAGAAGCTTTCTGAGAAACTTCTTTGTGTTCTGTGACATCATCTCACAGAGTTACAGCTTTCCCCTCAAGAAGCCTTTCGCTAAGACAGTTGTTGTGGAATTAGCAATGTGATATTTGGAAGCCCATAGAGGGCTATCGTGAAAAAGGAAATATCCTCAGATGAAATCTGGAAAGAAGCTTTCTGAGAAACTGCTTAGTGTTCTGTTAATTCATCTCACAGAGTTACATCTGTATTTCGTGGATGTCTTTGCTAGCCTTATTTCTGTGGAATCTGAGAACAGATATTTCGGATCCCTTTGAAGAATATTGGGCCAAAGGAAATATCCTACGATAACAAAGAGAAAGAAGCTTTTTGAGAAACTTCTTTGTGTTCTGTGAAATCATCTCACAGAGTTACAGCTTTCTCCTCAAGAAGCCTTTCGCTAAGACAGTTCTTGTGGAATTGGCAAAGTGATATTTGGAAGCCCATAGAGGGCTATGGTGAAAAAGGAAATATCCTCAGATGAAATCTGGAAAGAAGCTTTCTGAGAAACTGCTTAGTGTTCTGTTAATTCATCTCACACAGTTACATCTGTATTTCATGGATCTCTTTGCTAGCCTTATTTCTGTGGAATCTGAGAACAGATATTTCGGATCCCTTTGAAGACTATAGGGCCAAAGGAAATATCCTCCGATAACAAAGAGAAACAAGCTTTCTGAGAAACTGCTTAGTGTTCTGTTAATTCATCTCACATAGTTACATGTGTATTTCGTGGATCTCTTTGCTAGCCTTATTTCTGTGGAATCTGAGAACAGATATTTCGGATCCCTTTGAAGACTATAGGGCCAAAGGAAATATCGTCCGATAACAAAGAGAAAGAAGCTTTCTGAGAAACTTCTTTGTGTTCTGTGAAATCATCTCACAGAGTTACAGCTTTCCCCTCAAGAAGCCTTTCGCTAAGACAGTTCTTGTAGAATTGGCAAAGTGATATTTGGAAGCCCATAGAGGGCTACGGTGAAAAAGGAAATATCCTCAGATGAAATCTGGAAAGAAGCTTTCTGAGAAACTGCTTCGTGTTCTGTTAATTCATCTCACAGAGTTACATCTATATTTCGTGGATCTCTTTGCTAGCCTTATTTCAGTGGAATCTGAGAAGAGATATTTCGGATCCCTTTGAAGGCTATAGGGCCAAAGGAAATATCCTCTGATAACAAAGAGAAAGAAGCTTTCTGAGAAACTTCTTTGTGTTCTGTGAAATCATCTCACAGAGTTACAGCTTTCCCCTCAAGAAGCCTTACGCTAAGACAGTTCTTGTGGAATTGGCAAAGTGATATTTGGAAGCCCTTAGAGGGCTATGGTGAAAAAGGAAATATCCTCAGATGAAATCTGGAAAGAAGCTTTCTGAGAAACTTCTTAGTGTCCTGTTAATTCATCTCACAGAGTTACATCTTTATTTCGTGGATCTATTTGCTAGCCTTATTTCTGTGGAATCTGAGAACAGATATTTCGGATCCCTTTGAAGACTATAGGGCCAAAGGAAATATCCTCCGATAACAAAGAGAAAGAAGCTTTCTGAGAAACTTCTTTGTGTTCTGTGAAATCATCTCACAGAATTACAGCTTTCCCCTCAAGAAGCCTTTCGCTAAGACAGTTCTTGTGGAATTGGCAAAGTGATATTTGGAAGCCCTTAGAGGACTATGGTGAAAAAGGAAATATCCTCAGATGAAATCTGGAAAGAAGCTTTCTGAGAAACTGCTTAGTGTTCTGTTAACTCATTTCACAGAGTTACATCTGTATTTCGTGGACCTCTTTGCTAGCCTATTTCTGTGAAATCTGAGAACAGATATTTCGGATCCCTTTGAAGACTATAGGGCCAAAGGAAATATCCTCCGATAACAAAGAGAAAGAAGCTTTCTGAGAAACTTCTTTGTGTTCTGTGAAATCATCTCACAGAGTTACAGCTTTCCCCTCAAGAAGACTTTCGCTAAGACAGTTCTTGTGGAATTGACAAAGTGATACTTGGAAGCCCATAGAGGGCTACGGTGAAAAAGGAAATATCCTCAGATGAAATCTGGAAAGAAGCTTTCTGAGAAACTGCTTAGTGTTCTGTTAATTCATCTCTCAGAGTTACATCTGTATTTCGTGGATCTCTTTGCTAGCCTTATTTCTGTGGAATCTGAGAACAGATATTTCGGATCCCTTTGAAGACTATAGGGCCAAAGGAAATATACACCGATAACAAAGAGAAAGAAGCTTTCTGAGAAACTTCTTTGTGTTCTGTGAAATCATCTCACAGAGTTACAGCTTTCCCCTCAAGAAGCCTTTCGCTAAGACAGTTCTTGTGGAATAGGCAAAGTGATATTTGGAAGCCCCTACAGGGCTATGGTGAAAAAGGAAATATCCTCAGATGAAATCTGGAAAGAAGCTTTCTGAGAAACTGCTGAGTGTTCTGTTAATTCATCTCACAGAGTTACATCTGTATTTCATGGATCTCTTTGCTAGCCTTATTTCTGTGGAACCTGAGAACAGATTTTTCGGATCCCTTTGAAGACTATAGGGCGAAAGGAAATATCCTCCGACAACAAAGAGAAAGAAGCTTTCTGAGAAACTTCTTTGTGTTCTGTGACATCATCTCACAGAGTTACAGCTTTCCCCTCAAGAAGCCTTTCGCTAAGACAGTTCTTGTGGAATTAGCAAAGTGATATTTGGAAGCCCATAGAGGGCTATGGTGAAAAAGGAAATATCCTCAGATGAAATCTGGAAAGAAGCTTTCTGAGAAACTGCTTAGTGTTCTGTTAATTCATCTCACACAGTTACATCTGTATTTCATGGATCTCTTTGCTAGCCTTATTTCTGTGGAATCTGAGAACAGATATTTCGGATCCCTTTGAAGACTATAGGGCCAAAGGAAATATCCTCCGATAACAAAGAGAAACAAGCTTTCTGAGAAACTGCTTAGTGTTCTGTTAATTCATCTCACATAGTTACATGTGTATTTCGTGGATCTCTTTGCTAGCCTTATTTCTGTGGAATCTGAGAACAGATATTTCGGATCCCTTTGAAGACTATAGGGCCAAAGGAAATATCGTCCGATAACAAAGAGAAAGAAGCTTTCTGAGAAACTTCTTTGTGTTCTGTGAAATCATCTCACAGAGTTACAGCTTTCCCCTCAAGAAGCCTTTCGCTAAGACAGTTCTTGTAGAATTGGCAAAGTGATATTTGGAAGCCCATAGAGGGCTACGGTGAAAAAGGAAATATCCTCAGATGAAATCTGGAAAGAAGCTTTCTGAGAAACTGCTTCGTGTTCTGTTAATTCATCTCACAGAGTTACATCTATATTTCGTGGATCTCTTTGCTAGCCTTATTTCAGTGGAATCTGAGAAGAGATATTTCGGATCCCTTTGAAGACTATAGGGCCAAAGGAAATATCCTCCGATAACAAAGAGAAAGAAGCTTTCTGAGAAACTTCTTTGTGTTCTGTGAAATCATCTCACAGAGTTACAGCTTTCCCCTCAAGAAGCCTTTAGCTAAGACAGTTCTTGTGGAATTGGCAAAGTGATATTTGGAAGCCCATAGGGGCTATGGTGAAAAAGGAAATATCCTCAGATGAAATCTGGCAAGAAGCTTTCTGAGAAACTGCTTAGTGTTCTGTTTATTCATCTCACAGAGTTACATGTGTATTTCGTGGATCTCTTTGCTAGCCTTATTTCTGTGGAATCTGAGAACAGATATTTCGGATCCCTTGGAAGACTATAGGGCGAAAGGAAATATCCTCCGATAACAAAGAGAAAGAAGCTTTCTGAGAAACTGCTTCGTGTTCTGTTAATTCATCTCACAGAGTTACATCTGTATTTCGTGGATCTCTTTGCTAGCCTTATTTCTGTGGTATCTGAGAACAGATATTTCGGATCCCTTTGAAGACTATAGGGCCAAAGGAAATATCCTCCGATAACAAAGAGAAAGAAGCTTTCTGAGAAACTTCTTTGTGTTCTGTGAAATCATCTCACAGAGTTACAGCTTTCCCCTCAAGAAGCCTTTCGCTAAGACAGTTCTTGTGGAATTGGCAAAGTGATATTTGGAAGCCCATAGAGGGCTACGGTGAAAAAGGAAATATCCTCAGATGAAATCTGGAAAGAAGCTTTCTGAGAAACTGCTTCGTGTTCTGTTAATTCATCTCACAGAGTTACATCTGTATTTCGTGGATCTCTTTGCTAGCCTTATTTCAGTGGAATCTGAGAAGAGATATTTCGGATCCCTTTGAAGACAATAGGGATAAAGGAAATATCCTCCGATAACAAAGAGAAAGAAGCTTTCTGAGAAACTTCTTTGTGTTCTGTGAAATCATCTCACAGAGTTACAGCTTTCCCCTCAAGAAGCCTTACGCTAAGACAGTTCTTGTGGAATTGGCAAAGTGATATTTGGAAGCCCTTAGAGGTCTATGGTGAAAAAGGAAATATCCTCAGATGAAATCTGGAAAGAAGCTTTCTGAGAAACTGCTTAGTGTTCTGTTAATTCGTCTCACAGAGTTACATCTGTATTTCGTGGATCTCTTTGCTAGCCTTATTTCTGTGGAATCTGAGAACAGATATTTCGGATCCCTTTGAAGACTATAGGGCCAAAGGAAATATCCTCCGATAACAAAGAGAAAGAAGCTTTCTGAGAAACTTCTTTGTGTTCTGTGAAATCATCTCACAGAGCTACAGCTTTCTCCTCAAGAAGCCTTTCGCTAAGACAGTTCTTGTGGAATTGGCAAAGTGATATTTGGAAGCCCATAGAGGGCTATGGTGAAAAAGGAAATATCCTCAGATGAAATCTGGAAAGAAGATTTCTGAGAAACTGCTTAGTGTTCTGTTAATTCATCTCACAGAGTTACATGTGTATTTCGTGGATCTCTTTGCTAGCCTTATTTCTGTGGAATCTGAGAACAGATATTTAGGATCCCTTGGAAGACTATAGGGCGAAAGGAAATATCCTCCGATAACAAAGAGAAAGAAGCTTTCTGAGAAACTGCTTAGTGTTCTGTTAATTCATCTCACAGAGATACATCTGTATTTCGTGGATCTCTTTGCTAGCCTTATTTCTGTGGAATCTGAAAACAGATATTTCGGATCCCTTTGAAGACTATAGGGCCAAAGGAAATATCCTCTGATAACAAAGAGAAAGAAGCTTTCTGAGAAACTTCTTTGTGTTCTGTGAAATCATCTCACAGAGTTACAGCTTTCCCCTCAAGAAGCCTTTCGCTAAGACAGTTCTTGTGGAATTGGCAAAGTGATATTTGGAAGCCCATAGAGGGCTACGGTGAAAAAGGAAATATCCTCAGATGAAATCTGGAAAGAAGCTTTCTGAGAAACTGCTTCGTGTTCTGTTAATTCATCTCACAGAGTTACATCTGTATTTAGTGGATCTCTTTGCTAGCCTTATTTCAGTGGAATCTGAGAAGAGATATTTCGGATCCCTTTGAAGACAATAGGGATAAAGGAAATATCCTCCGATAACAAAGAGAAAGAAGCTTTCTGAGAAACTTCTTTGTGTTCTGTGAAATCATCTCACAGAGTTACAGCTTTCCCCTCAAGAAGCCTTACGCTAAGACAGTTCTTGTGGAATTGGCAAAGTGATATTTGGAAGCCCTTAGAGGTCTATGGTGAAAAAGGAAATATCCTCAGATGAAATCTGGAAAGAAGCTTTCTGAGAAACTGCTTAGTGTTCTGTTAATTCGTCTCACAGAGTTACATCTGTATTTCGTGGATCTCTTTGCTAGCCTTATTTCTGTGGAATCTGAGAACAGATATTTCGGATCCCTTTGAAGACTATAGGGCCAAAGGAAATATCCTCCGATAACAAAGAGAAAGAAGCTTTCTGAGAAACTTCTTTGTGTTCTGTGAAATCATCTCACAGAGCTACAGCTTTCTCCTCAAGAAGCCTTTCGCTAAGACAGTTCTTGTGGAATTGGCAAAGTGATATTTGGAAGCCCATAGAGGGCTATGGTGAAAAAGGAAATATCCTCAGATGAAATCTGGAAAGAAGATTTCTGAGAAACTGCTTAGTGTTCTGTTAATTCATCTCACAGAGTTACATGTGTATTTCGTGGATCTCTTTGCTAGCCTTATTTCTGTGGAATCTGAGAACAGATATTTAGGATCCCTTGGAAGACTATAGGGCGAAAGGAAATATCCTCCGATAACAAAGAGAAAGAAGCTTTCTGAGAAACTGCTTAGTGTTCTGTTAATTCATCTCACAGAGATACATCTGTATTTCGTGGATCTCTTTGCTAGCCTTATTTCTGTGGAATCTGAAAACAGATATTTCGGATCCCTTTGAAGACTATAGGGCCAAAGGAAATATCCTCTGATAACAAAGAGAAAGAAGCTTTCTGAGAAACTTCTTTGTGTTCTGTGAAATCATCTCACAGAGTTACAGCTTTCTCCTCAAGAAGCCTTTCGCTAAGACAGTTCTTGTGGAATTGGCAAAGTGATATTTGGAAGCCCATAGAGGGCTATGGTGAAAAAGGAAATATCCTCAGATGAAATCTGGAAAGAAGCTTTCTGAGAAACTGCTTAGTGTTCTCTTAATTCATCTCACAGAGTTACATGTGTATTTCATGGATCTCTTTGCTAGCCTTATTTCTGTGGAATCTGAGAACAGATATTTCGGATCCCTTGGAAGACTATAGGGCCAAAGGAAATATCCTCCGATAACAAAGAGAAAGAAGCTTTCTGAGAAACTGCTTAGTGTTCTGTTAATTCATCTCACAGAGTTACATCTGTATTTCCTGGATCTCTTTGCTAGCCTTATTTCTGTGGAATCTGAGAACAGATATTTCGGATCCCTTTGAAGACTATAGGGCCAAAGGAAATATCCTCCGATAACAAAGAGAAAGAAGCTTTCTGAGAAACTTCTTTGTGTTCTGTGAAATCATCTCACAGAGTTTCAGCTTTCCCCTCAAGAAGCCTTTCGCTAAGACAGTTCCTGTGGAATTGGCAAAGTGATATTTGGAAGCCCTTAGAGGGCTATGGTGAAAAAGTAAATATCCTCAGATGAAATCTGGAAAGAAGCTTTCTGAGAAACTGCTTTGTGTTCTGTTAATTCATCTCACAGAGTTATATCTGTATTTCGTGGATCTCTTTGCTAGCCTTATTTCAGTGGAATCTGAGAAGAGATATTTCGGATCCCTTTGAAGACTATAGGGATAAAGGAAATATCCTCCGATAACAAAGAGAAAGAAGCTTTCTGAGAAACTTCATTGTGTTCTGTGAAATCATCTCACAGAGTTACAGCTTTCCCCTCAAGAAGCCTTACGCTAAGACAGTTCTTGTGGAATTGGCAAAGTGATATTTGGAAGCCCTTAGAGGGCTATGGTGAAAAAGGAAATATCCTCAGATGAAATCTGGAAAGAAGATTTCTGAGAAACTGCTTAGTGTTCTGTTAATTCATCTCACAGAGTTACATCTGTATTTCGTGGATCTCTTTGCTAGCCTTATTTCTGTGGAATCTGAGAACAGATATTTCGGACCCCTTTGAAGACTACAGGGCCAAAGGAAATATCCTCCGATAACAAAGAGAAAGAAGCTTTCTGAGAAACTTCTTTGTGTTCTGTGAAATCATCTCACAGAGTTACAGCTTTCTCCTCAAGAAGCCTTTCGCTAAGACAGTTCTTGTGGAATTGGCAAAGTGTATTTGGAAGCCCATAGAGGGCTATGGTGAAAAAGGAAATATCCTCAGATGAAATCTGGAAAGAAGCTTTCTGAGAAACTGCTTAGTGTTCTGTTAATTCATCTCACGGAGTTACATGTGTATTTCGTGGATCTCTTTGCTAGCCTTATTTCTGTGGAATCTGAGAACAGATATTTCGGATCCCTTGGAAGACTATAGGGCGAAAGGAAATATCCTCCGATAACAAAGAGAAAGAAGCTTTCTGAGAAGCTGCTTACTGTTCTCTTAATTCATCTCACAGAGTTACATCTGTATTTCGTGGATCTCTTTGCTAGCCTTATTTCTGTGGAATCTGAGAACAGATATTTCGGATCCCTTTGAAGACTATAGGGCCAAAGGAAATATCCTCCGATAACAAAGAGAAAGAAGCTTTCTGAGAAACTTCTTTGTGTTCTGTGAAATCATCTCACAGAGTTACAGCTTTCCCCTCAAGAAGCCTTTCGCTAAGACAGTTCTTGTAGAAATGGCAAAGTGATATTTGGAAGCCCATAGAGGGCTATGGTGAAAAAGGAAATATCCTCAGATGAAATCTGGAAAGAAGTTTTCTGAGAAACTGCTTAGTGTTCTGTTAATTCGTCTCACAGAGTTTCATCTGTATTTCGTGGATCTGTTTGCTAGCCTTATTTCTGTGGAATCTGAGAACAGATATTTCGGATCCCTTTGAAGACTATAGGGCCAAAGGAAATATCCTACGATAACAAAGAGAAAGAAGCTTTTTGAGAAACTTCTTTGTGTTCTGTGAAATCATCTCACAGAGTTACAGCTTTCTCCTCAAGAAGCCTTTCGCTAAGACAGTTCTTGTGGAATTGGCAAAGTGATATTTGGAAGCCCATAGAGGGCTATGGTGAAAAAGGAAATATCCTCAGATGAAATCTGGAAAGAAGCTTTCTGAGAAACTGCTTAGTGTTCTGTTAATTCATCTCACACAGTTACATCTGTATTTCATGGATCTCTTTGCTAGCCTTATTTCTGTGGAATCTGAGAACAGATATTTCGGATCCCTTTGAAGACTATAGGGCCAAAGGAAATATCCTCCGATAACAAAGAGAAACAAGCTTTCTGAGAAACTGCTTAGTGTTCTGTTAATTCATCTCACATAGTTACATGTGTATTTTGTGGATCTCTTTGCTAGCCTTATTTCTGTGGAATCTGAGAACAGATATTTCGGATCCCTTTGAAGACTATAGGGCCAAAGGAAATATCGTCCGATAACAAAGAGAAAGAAGCTTTCTGAGAAACTTCTTTGTGTTCTGTGAAATCATCTCACAGAGTTACAGCTTTCCCCTCAAGAAGCCTTTCGCTAAGACAGTTCTTGTAGAATTGGCAAAGTGATATTTGGAAGCCCATAGAGGGCTACGGTGAAAAAGGAAATATCCTCAGATGAAATCTGGAAAGAAGCTTTCTGAGAAACTGCTTCGTGTTCTGTTAATTCATCTCACAGAGTTACATCTATATTTCGTGGATCTCTTTGCTAGCCTTATTTCAGTGGAATCTGAGAAGAGATATTTCGGATCCCTTTGAAGACTATAGGGCCAAAGGAAATATCCTCCGATAACAAAGAGAAAGAAGCTTTCTGAGAAACTTCTTTGTGTTCTGTGAAATCATCTCACAGAGTTACAGCTTTCCCCTCAAGAAGCCTTTAGCTAAGACAGTTCTTGTGGAATTGGCAAAGTGATATTTGGAAGCCCATAGAGGGCTATGGTGAAAAAGGAAATATCCTCAGATGAAATCTGGCAAGAAGCTTTCTGAGAAACTGCTTAGTGTTCTGTTTATTCATCTCACAGAGTTACATGTGTATTTCGTGGATCTCTTTGCTAGCCTTATTTCTGTGGAATCTGAGAACAGATATTTCGGATCCCTTGGAAGACTATAGGGCGAAAGGAAATATCCTCCGATAACAAAGAGAAAGAAGCTTTCTGAGAAACTGCTTCGTGTTCTGTTAATTCATCTCACAGAGTTACATCTGTATTTCGTGGATCTCTTTGCTAGCCTTATTTCTGTGGTATCTGAGAACAGATATTTCGGATCCCTTTGAAGACTATAGGGCCAAAGGAAATATCCTCCGATAACAAAGAGAAAGAAGCTTTCTGAGAAACTTCTTTGTGTTCTGTGAAATCATCTCACAGAGTTACAGCTTTCCCCTCAAGAAGCCTTTCGCTAAGACAGTTCTTGTGGAATTGGCAAAGTGATATTTGGAAGCCCATAGAGGGCTACGGTGAAAAAGGAAATATCCTCAGATGAAATCTGGAAAGAAGCTTTCTGAGAAACTGCTTCGTGTTCTGTTAATTCATCTCACAGAGTTACATCTGTATTTCGTGGATCTCTTTGCTAGCCTTATTTCAGTGGAATCTGAGAAGAGATATTTCGGATCCCTTTGAAGACAATAGGGATAAAGGAAATATCCTCCGATAACAAAGAGAAAGAAGCTTTCTGAGAAACTTCTTTGTGTTCTGTGAAATCATCTCACAGAGTTACAGCTTTCCCCTCAAGAAGCCTTACGCTAAGACAGTTCTTGTGGAATTGGCAAAGTGATATTTGGAAGCCCTTAGAGGTCTATGGTGAAAAAGGAAATATCCTCAGATGAAATCTGGAAAGAAGCTTTCTGAGAAACTGCTTAGTGTTCTGTTAATTCGTCTCACAGAGTTACATCTGTATTTCGTGGATCTCTTTGCTAGCCTTATTTCTGTGGAATCTGAGAACAGATATTTCGGATCCCTTTGAAGACTATAGGGCCAAAGGAAATATCCTCCGATAACAAAGAGAAAGAAGCTTTCTGAGAAACTTCTTTGTGTTCTGTGAAATCATCTCACAGAGCTACAGCTTTCTCCTCAAGAAGCCTTACGCTAAGACAGTTCTTGTGGAATTGGCAAAGTGATATTTGGAAGCCCTTAGAGGTCTATGGTGAAAAAGGAAATATCCTCAGATGAAATCTGGAAAGAAGATTTCTGAGAAACTGCTTAGTGTTCTGTTAATTCATCTCACAGAGTTACATGTGTATTTCGTGGATCTCTTTGCTAGCCTTATTTCTGTGGAATCTGAGAACAGATATTTAGGATCCCTTGGAAGACTATAGGGCGAAAGGAAATATCCTCCGATAACAAAGAGAAAGAAGCTTTCTGAGAAACTGCTTAGTGTTCTGTTAATTCATCTCACAGAGATACATCTGTATTTCGTGGATCTCTTTGCTAGCCTTATTTCTGTGGAATCTGAAAACAGATATTTCGGATCCCTTTGAAGACTATAGGGCCAAAGGAAATATCCTCTGATAACAAAGAGAAAGAAGCTTTCTGAGAAACTTCTTTGTGTTCTGTGAAATCATCTCACAGAGTTACAGCTTTCTCCTCAAGAAGCCTTTCGCTAAGACAGTTCTTGTGGAATTGGCAAAGTGATATTTGGAAGCCCATAGAGGGCTATGGTGAAAAAGGAAATATCCTCAGATGAAATCTGGAAAGAAGCTTTCTGAGAAACTGCTTAGTGTTCTCTTAATTCATCTCACAGAGTTACATGTGTATTTCATGGATCTCTTTGCTAGCCTTATTTCTGTGGAATCTGAGAACAGATATTTCGGATCCCTTTGAAGACTACAGGGCCAAAGGAAATATCCTCCGATAACAAAGAGAAAGAAGCTTTCTGAGAAACTGCTTAGTGTTCTGTTAATTCATCTCACAGAGTTACATCTGTATTTCCTGGATCTCTTTGCTAGCCTTATTTCTGTGGAATCTGAGAACAGATATTTCGGATCCCTTTGAAGACTATAGGGCCAAAGGAAATATCCTCCGATAACAAAGAGAAAGAAGCTTTCTGAGAAACTTCTTTGTGTTCTGTGAAATCATCTCACAGAGTTTCAGCTTTCCCCTCAAGAAGCCTTTCGCTAAGACAGTTCCTGTGGAATTGGCAAAGTGATATTTGGAAGCCCTTAGAGGGCTATGGTGAAAAAGTAAATATCCTCAGATGAAATCTGGAAAGAAGCTTTCTGAGAAACTGCTTTGTGTTCTGTTAATTCATCTCACAGAGTTATATCTGTATTTCGTGGATCTCTTTGCTAGCCTTATTTCAGTGGAATCTGAGAAGAGATATTTCGGATCCCTTTGAAGACTATAGGGATAAAGGAAATATCCTCCGATAACAAAGAGAAAGAAGCTTTCTGAGAAACTTCATTGTGTTCTGTGAAATCATCTCACAGAGTTACAGCTTTCCCCTCAAGAAGCCTTACGCTAAGACAGTTCTTGTGGAATTGGCAAAGTGATATTTGGAAGCCCTTAGAGGGCTATGGTGAAAAAGGAAATATCCTCAGATGAAATCTGGAAAGAAGATTTCTGAGAAACTGCTTAGTGTTCTGTTAATTCATCTCACAGAGTTACATCTGTATTTCGTGGATCTCTTTGCTAGCCTTATTTCTGTGGAATCTGAGAACAGATATTTCGGACCCCTTTGAAGACTACAGGGCCAAAGGAAATATCCTCCGATAACAAAGAGAAAGAAGCTTTCTGAGAAACTTCTTTGTGTTCTGTGAAATCATCTCACAGAGTTACAGCTTTCTCCTCAAGAAGCCTTTCGCTAAGACAGTTCTTGTGGAATTGGCAAAGTGTATTTGGAAGCCCATAGAGGGCTATGGTGAAAAAGGAAATATCCTCAGATGAAATCTGGAAAGAAGCTTTCTGAGAAACTGCTTAGTGTTCTGTTAATTCATCTCACGGAGTTACATGTGTATTTCGTGGATCTCTTTGCTAGCCTTATTTCTGTGGAATCTGAGAACAGATATTTCGGATCCCTTGGAAGACTATAGGGCGAAAGGAAATATCCTCCGATAACAAAGAGAAAGAAGCTTTCTGAGAAGCTGCTTACTGTTCTCTTAATTCATCTCACAGAGTTACATCTGTATTTCGTGGATCTCTTTGCTAGCCTTATTTCTGTGGAATCTGAGAACAGATATTTCGGATCCCTTTGAAGACTATAGGGCCAAAGGAAATATCCTCCGATAACAAAGAGAAAGAAGCTTTCTGAGAAACTTCTTTGTGTTCTGTGAAATCATCTCACAGAGTTACAGCTTTCCCCTCAAGAAGCCTTTCGCTAAGACAGTTCTTGTAGAAATGGCAAAGTGATATTTGGAAGCCCATAGAGGGCTATGGTGAAAAAGGAAATATCCTCAGATGAAATCTGGAAAGAAGTTTTCTGAGAAACTGCTTAGTGTTCTGTTAATTCGTCTCACAGAGTTTCATCTGTATTTCGTGGATCTGTTTGCTAGCCTTATTTCTGTGGAATCTGAGAACAGATATTTCGGATCCCTTTGAAGACTATAGGGCCAAAGGAAATATCCTACGATAACAAAGAGAAAGAAGCTTTTTGAGAAACTTCTTTGTGTTCTGTGAAATCATCTCACAGAGTTACAGCTTTCTCCTCAAGAAGCCTTTCGCTAAGACAGTTCTTGTGGAATTGGCAAAGTGATATTTGGAAGCCCATAGAGGGCTATGGTGAAAAAGGAAATATCCTCAGATGAAATCTGGAAAGAAGCTTTCTGAGAAACTGCTTAGTGTTCTGTTAATTCATCTCACACAGTTACATCTGTATTTCATGGATCTCTTTGCTAGCCTTATTTCTGTGGAATCTGAGAACAGATATTTCGGATCCCTTTGAAGACTATAGGGCCAAAGGAAATATCCTCCGATAACAAAGAGAAACAAGCTTTCTGAGAAACTGCTTAGTGTTCTGTTAATTCATCTCACATAGTTACATGTGTATTTCGTGGATCTCTTTGCTAGCCTTATTTCTGTGGAATCTGAGAACAGATATTTCGGATCCCTTTGAAGACTATAGGGCCAAAGGAAATATCGTCCGATAACAAAGAGAAAGAAGCTTTCTGAGAAACTTCTTTGTGTTCTGTGAAATCATCTCACAGAGTTACAGCTTTCCCCTCAAGAAGCCTTTCGCTAAGACAGTTCTTGTAGAATTGGCAAAGTGATATTTGGAAGCCCATAGAGGGCTACGGTGAAAAAGGAAATATCCTCAGATGAAATCTGGAAAGAAGCTTTCTGAGAAACTGCTTCGTGTTCTGTTAATTCATCTCACAGAGTTACATCTATATTTCGTGGATCTCTTTGCTAGCCTTATTTCAGTGGAATCTGAGAAGAGATATTTCGGATCCCTTTGAAGACTATAGGGCCAAAGGAAATATCCTCCGATAACAAAGAGAAAGAAGCTTTCTGAGAAACTTCTTTGTGTTCTGTGAAATCATCTCACAGAGTTACAGCTTTCCCCTCAAGAAGCCTTTAGCTAAGACAGTTCTTGTGGAATTGGCAAAGTGATATTTGGAAGCCCATAGAGGGCTATGGTGAAAAAGGAAATATCCTCAGATGAAATCTGGCAAGAAGCTTTCTGAGAAACTGCTTAGTGTTCTGTTTATTCATCTCACAGAGTTACATGTGTATTTCGTGGATCTCTTTGCTAGCCTTATTTCTGTGGAATCTGAGAACAGATATTTCGGATCCCTTGGAAGACTATAGGGCGAAAGGAAATATCCTCCGATAACAAAGAGAAAGAAGCTTTCTGAGAAACTGCTTCGTGTTCTGTTAATTCATCTCACAGAGTTACATCTGTATTTCGTGGATCTCTTTGCTAGCCTTATTTCTGTGGTATCTGAGAACAGATATTTCGGATCCCTTTGAAGACTATAGGGCCAAAGGAAATATCCTCCGATAACAAAGAGAAAGAAGCTTTCTGAGAAACTTCTTTGTGTTCTGTGAAATCATCTCACAGAGTTACAGCTTTCCCCTCAAGAAGCCTTTCGCTAAGACAGTTCTTGTGGAATTGGCAAAGTGATATTTGGAAGCCCATAGAGGGCTACGGTGAAAAAGGAAATATCCTCAGATGAAATCTGGAAAGAAGCTTTCTGAGAAACTGCTTCGTGTTCTGTTAATTCATCTCACAGAGTTACATCTGTATTTCGTGGATCTCTTTGCTAGCCTTATTTCAGTGGAATCTGAGAAGAGATATTTCGGATCCCTTTGAAGACAATAGGGATAAAGGAAATATCCTCCGATAACAAAGAGAAAGAAGCTTTCTGAGAAACTTCTTTGTGTTCTGTGAAATCATCTCACAGAGTTACAGCTTTCCCCTCAAGAAGCCTTACGCTAAGACAGTTCTTGTGGAATTGGCAAAGTGATATTTGGAAGCCCTTAGAGGTCTATGGTGAAAAAGGAAATATCCTCAGATGAAATCTGGAAAGAAGCTTTCTGAGAAACTGCTTAGTGTTCTGTTAATTCGTCTCACAGAGTTACATCTGTATTTCGTGGATCTCTTTGCTAGCCTTATTTCTGTGGAATCTGAGAACAGATATTTCGGATCCCTTTGAAGACTATAGGGCCAAAGGAAATATCCTCCGATAACAAAGAGAAAGAAGCTTTCTGAGAAACTTCTTTGTGTTCTGTGAAATCATCTCACAGAGCTACAGCTTTCTCCTCAAGAAGCCTTTCGCTAAGACAGTTCTTGTGGAATTGGCAAAGTGATATTTGGAAGCCCATAGAGGGCTATGGTGAAAAAGGAAATATCCTCAGATGAAATCTGGAAAGAAGATTTCTGAGAAACTGCTTAGTGTTCTGTTAATTCATCTCACAGAGTTACATGTGTATTTCGTGGATCTCTTTGCTAGCCTTATTTCTGTGGAATCTGAGAACAGATATTTAGGATCCCTTGGAAGACTATAGGGCGAAAGGAAATATCCTCCGATAACAAAGAGAAAGAAGCTTTCTGAGAAACTGCTTAGTGTTCTGTTAATTCGTCTCACAGAGATACATCTGTATTTCGTGGATCTCTTTGCTAGCCTTATTTCTGTGGAATCTGAAAACAGATATTTCGGATCCCTTTGAAGACTATAGGGCCAAAGGAAATATCCTCTGATAACAAAGAGAAAGAAGCTTTCTGAGAAACTTCTTTGTGTTCTGTGAAATCATCTCACAGAGTTACAGCTTTCCCCTCAAGAAGCCTTTCGCTAAGACAGTTCTTGTGGAATTGGCAAAGTGATATTTGGAAGCCCATAGAGGGCTACGGTGAAAAAGGAAATATCCTCAGATGAAATCTGGAAAGAAGCTTTCTGAGAAACTGCTTCGTGTTCTGTTAATTCATCTCACAGAGTTACATCTGTATTTCGTGGATCTCTTTGCTAGCCTTATTTCAGTGGAATCTGAGAAGAGATATTTCGGATCCCTTTGAAGACAATAGGGATAAAGGAAATATCCTCCGATAACAAAGAGAAAGAAGCTTTCTGAGAAACTTCTTTGTGTTCTGTGAAATCATCTCACAGAGTTACAGCTTTCCCCTCAAGAAGCCTTACGCTAAGACAGTTCTTGTGGAATTGGCAAAGTGATATTTGGAAGCCATTAGAGGTCTATGGTGAAAAAGGAAATATCCTCAGATGAAATCTGGAAAGAAGCTTTCTGAGAAACTGCTTAGTGTTCTGTTAATTCGTCTCACAGAGTTACATCTGTATTTCGTGGATCTCTTTGCTAGCCTTATTTCTGTGGAATCTGAGAACAGATATTTCGGATCCCTTTGAAGACTATAGGGCCAAAGGAAATATCCTCCGATAACAAAGAGAAAGAAGCTTTCTGAGAAACTTCTTTGTGTTCTGTGAAATCATCTCACAGAGCTACAGCTTTCTCCTCAAGAAGCCTTTCGCTAAGACAGTTCTTGTGGAATTGGCAAAGTGATATTTGGAAGCCCATAGAGGGCTATGGTGAAAAAGGAAATATCCTCAGATGAAATCTGGAAAGAAGATTTCTGAGAAACTGCTTAGTGTTCTGTTAATTCATCTCACAGAGTTACATGTGTATTTCGTGGATCTCTTTGCTAGCCTTATTTCTGTGGAATCTGAGAACAGATATTTAGGATCCCTTGGAAGAGTATAGGGCGAAAGGAAATATCCTCCGATAACAAAGAGAAAGAAGCTTTCTGAGAAACTGCTTAGTGTTCTGTTAATTCATCTCACAGAGATACATCTGTATTTCGTGGATCTCTTTGCTAGCCTTATTTCTGTGGAATCTGAAAACAGATATTTCGGATCCCTTTGAAGACTATAGGGCCAAAGGAAATATCCTCTGATAACAAAGAGAAAGAAGCTTTCTGAGAAACTTCTTTGTGTTCTGTGAAATCATCTCACAGAGTTACAGCTTTCTCCTCAAGAAGCCTTTCGCTAAGACAGTTCTTGTGGAATTGGCAAAGTGATATTTGGAAGCCCATAGAGGGCTATGGTGAAAAAGGAAATATCCTCAGATGAAATCTGGAAAGAAGCTTTCTGAGAAACTGCTTAGTGTTCTCTTAATTCATCTCACAGAGTTACATGTGTATTTCATGGATCTCTTTGCTAGCCTTATTTCTGTGGAATCTGAGAACAGATATTTCGGATCCCTTGGAAGACTATAGGGCGAAAGGAAATATCCTCCGATAACAAAGAGAAAGAAGCTTTCTGAGAAGCTGCTTACTGTTCTCTTAATTCATCTCACAGAGTTACATCTGTATTTCCTGGATCTCTTTGCTAGCCTTATTTCTGTGGAATCTGAGCACAGATATTTCGGATCCCTTTGAAGACTATAGGGCCAAAGGAAATATCCTCCGATAACAAAGAGAAAGAAGCTTTCTGAGAAACTTCTTTGTGTTCTGTGAAATCATCTCACAGAGTTACAGCTTTCCCCTCAAGAAGCCTTTCGCTAAGACAGTTCTTGTGGAATTGGCAAAGTGATATTTGGAAGCCCATAGAGGGCTATGGTGAAAAAGGAAATATCCTCAGATGAAATCTGGAAAGAAGCTTTCTGAGAAACTGCTTAGTGATTTGTTAATTCATCTCACAGAGTTACATCTGTATTTCGTGGATCTCTTTGCTAGCCTTATTTCAGTGGAATCTGAGAAGAGATATTTCGGATCCCTTTGAAGACTATAGGGATAAAGGAAATATCCTCCGATAACAAAGAGAAAGAAGCTTTCTGAGAAACTTCTTTGTGTTCTGTGAAATCATCTCACAGAGTTACAGCTTTCCCCTCAAGAAGCCTTTCGCTAAGACAGTTCTTGTAGAATTGGCAAAGTGATATTTGGAAGCCCATAGAAGGCTACGGTGAAAAAGGAAATATCCTCAAATGAAATCTGGAAATAAGCTTTCTGAGAAACTGCTTCGTGTTCTGTTAATTCATCTCACAGAGTTACATCTGTATTTCGTGGATCTCTTTGCTAGCCTTATTTCAGTGGAATCTGAGAAGAGATATTTCGGATCCCTTTGAAGACTATACGGCCAAAGGAAATATCCTCCGATAACAAAGAGAAAGAAGCTTTCTGAGAAACTTCTTTGTGTTCTGTGAAATCATCTCACAGAGTTACAGCTTTCCCCTCAAGAAGCCTTACGCTAAGACAGTTCTTGTGGAATTGGCAAAGTGATATTTGGAAGCCCTTAGAGGGCTATGGTGAAAAAGGAAATATCCTCAGATGACATCTGGGAAGAAGCTTTCTGAGAAACTGCTTAGTGTTATGTTAATTCATCTCACAGAGTTACATCTGTATTTCGTGGATCTCTTTGCTAGCCTTATTTCTGTGGAATCTGAGAACAGATATTTCGGATCCCATTGAAGACTATAGGGCCAAAGGAAATATCCTCCGATAACAAAGAGAAAGAAGCTTTCTGAGAAACTTCTTTGTGTTCTGTGAAATCATCTCACAGAGTTACAGCTTTCTCCTCAAGAAGCCTTTCGCAAAGACAGTTCTTGTGGAATGGGCAAAGTGATATTTGGAAACCCATAGAGGGCTATGGTGAAAAAGGAAATATCCTCAGATGAAATCTGGAAAGAAGCTTTCTGAGAAACTGCTTAGTGTTCTGTTAATTCATCTCACAGAGTTACATGTGTATTTCGTGGATCTCTTTGCTAGCCTTATTTCTGTGGAATCTGAGAACAGATATTTCGGATCCCTTGGAAGACTATAGGGCGAAAGGAAATATCCTCCGATAACAAAGAGAAAGAAGATTTCTGAGAAACTGCTTAGTGCTCTGTTAATTCATCTCACAGAGTTACATGTGTATTTCGTGGATCTCTTTGCTAGCCTTATTTCTGTGGAATCTGAGAACAGATATTTCGGATCCCTTTGAAGACTATAGGGCCAAAGGAAATATCCTCCGATAACAAAGAGAAAGAAGCTTTCTGAGAAACTTCTTTGTGTTCTGTGAAATCATCTCACAGAGTTACAGCTTTCTCCTCAAGAAGCCTTTCGCTAAGACAGTTCTTGTGGAATTGGCAAAGTGATATTTGGAAGCCCATAGAGGGCTATGGTGAAAAAGGAAATATCCTCAGATGAAAACTGGAAAGAAGCTTTCTGAGAAACTGCTTAGTGATTAGTTAATTCATCTCACAGAGTTACATCTGTATTTCGTGGATCTCTTTGCTAGCCTTATTTCTGTGGAATCTGAGAACAGATATTTCGGTTCCCTTTGAAGACTATAGGGCCAAAGGAAATATCCTCCGATAACAAAGAGAAAGAAGCTTTCTGAGAAACTTCTTTGTGTTCTGTGAAATCATCTCACAGAGTTACAGCTTTCCCCTCAAGAAGCCTTTCGCTAAGACAGTTCTTGTGGAATTGGCAAAGTGATATTTGGAAGCCCATAGAGGGCTACGGTGAAAAAGGAAATATCCTCAGATGAAATCTGGAAAGAAGCTTTCTCAGAAACTGCTTTGTGTTCTGTTAATTCATCTCACAGAGTTACATCTGTATTTCGTGGATCTCTTTGCTAGCCTTATTTCAGTGGAATCTGAGAAGAGATATTTCGGATCCCTTTGAAGACTATAGGGATAAAGGAAATATCCTCCGATAACAAAGAGAAAGAAGCTTTCTGAGAAACTTCTTTGTGTTCTGTGAAATCATCTCACAGAGTTACAGCTTTCCCCTCAAGAAGCCTTACGCTAAGGCAGTTCTTGTGGAATTGGCAAAGTGATATTTGGAAGCCCTTAGATGGCTATGGTGAAAAAGGAAATATCCTCAGATGAAATCTGGAGAGAAGCTTTGTGAGAAACTGCTTAGTGTTCTGTTAATTCATCTCACAGAGTTACATGTGTATTTCATGGATCTCTTTGCTAGCCTTATTTCTGTGGAATCTGAGAACAGATATTTCGGATCCCTTGGAAGACTATAGGGCGAAAGGAAATATCCTCCGATAACAAAGAGAAAGAAGCTTTCTGAGAAGCTGCTTACTGTTCTCTTAATTCATCTCACAGAGTTACATCTGTATTTCCTGGATCTCTTTGCTAGCCTTATTTCTGTGGAATCTGAGCACAGATATTTCGGATCCCTTTGAAGACTATAGGGCCAAAGGAAATATCCTCCGATAACAAAGAGAAAGAAGCTTTCTGAGAAACTTCTTTGTGTTCTGTGAAATCATCTCACAGAGTTACAGCTTTCCCCTCAAGAAGCCTTTCGCTAAGACAGTTCTTGTGGAATTGGCAAAGTGATATTTGGAAGCCCATAGAGGGCTATGGTGAAAAAGGAAATATCCTCAGATGAAATCTGGAAAGAAGCTTTCTGAGAAACTGCTTAGTGATTTGTTAATTCATCTCACAGAGTTACATCTGTATTTCGTGGATCTCTTTGCTAGCCTTATTTCAGTGGAATCTGAGAAGAGATATTTCGGATCCCTTTGAAGACTATAGGGATAAAGGAAATATCCTCCGATAACAAAGAGAAAGAAGCTTTCTGAGAAACTTCTTTGTGTTCTGTGAAATCATCTCACAGAGTTACAGCTTTCCCCTCAAGAAGCCTTACGCTAAGACAGTTCTTGTGGAATTGGCAAAGTGATATTTGGAAGCCCTTAGATGGCTATGGTGAAAAAGGAAATATCCTCAGATGAAATCTGGAAAGAAGCTTTCTGAGAAACTGCTTAGTGTTCTGTTAATTCATCTCACGGAGTTACATGTGTATTTCGTGGATCTCTTTGCTAGCCTTATTTCTGTGGAATCTGAGAACAGATATTTCGGATCCCTTGGAAGACTATAGGGCGAAAGGAAATATCCTCCGATAACAAAGAGAAAGAAGCTTTCTGAGAAGCAGCTTAGTGTTCTCTTAATTCATCTCACAGAGTTACATCTGTATTTCGTGGATCTCTTTGCTAGCCTTATTTCTGTGGAATCTGAGAACAGATATTTCGGATCCCTTTGAAGACTATAGGGCCAAAGGAAATATCCTCCGATAACAAAGAGAAAGAAGCTTTCTGAGAAACTTCTTTGTGTTCTGTGAAATCATCTCACAGAGTTACAGCTTTCCCCTCAAGAAGCCTTTCGCTAAGACAGTTCTTGTAGAATTGGCAAAGTGATATTTGGAAGCCCATAGAAGGCTACGGTGAAAAAGGAAATATCCTCAAATGAAATCTGGAAATAAGCTTTCTGAGAAACTGCTTCGTGTTCTGTTAATTCATCTCACAGAGTTACATCTGTATTTCGTGGATCTCTTTGCTAGCCTTATTTCAGTGGAATCTGAGAAGAGATATTTCGGATCCCTTTGAAGACTATACGGCCAAAGGAAATATCCTCCGATAACAAAGAGAAAGAAGCTTTCTGAGAAACTTCTTTGTGTTCTGTGAAATCATCTCACAGAGTTACAGCTTTCCCCTCAAGAAGCCTTACGCTAAGACAGTTCTTGTGGAATTGGCAAAGTGATATTTGGAAGCCCTTAGAGGGCTATGATGAAAAAGGAAATATCCTCAGATGACATCTGGGAAGAAGCTTTCTGAGAAACTGCTTAGTGTTATGTTAATTCATCTCACAGAGTTACATCTGTATTTCGTGGATCTCTTTGCTAGCCTTATTTCTGTGGAATCTGAGAACAGATATTTCGGATCCCATTGAAGACTATAAGGCCAAAGGAAATATCCTCCGATAACAAAGAGAAAGAAGCTTTCTGAGAAACTTCTTTGTGTTCTGTGAAATCATCTCACAGAGTTACAGCTTTCTCCTCAAGAAGCCTTTCGCAAAGACAGTTCTTGTGGAATGGGCAAAGTGATATTTGGAAACCCATAGAGGGCTATGGTGAAAAAGGAAATATCCTCAGATGAAATCTGGAAAGAAGCTTTCTGAGAAACTGCTTAGTGTTCTGTTAATTCATCTCACAGAGTTACATGTGTATTTCGTGGATCTCTTTGCTAGCCTTATTTCTGTGGAATCTGAGAACAGATATTTCGGATCCCTTGGAAGACTATAGGGCGAAAGGAAATATCCTCCGATAACAAAGAGAAAGAAGATTTCTGAGAAACTGCTTAGTGCTCTGTTAATTCATCTCACAGAGTTACATGTGTATTTCGTGGATCTCTTTGCTAGCCTTATTTCTGTGGAATCTGAGAACAGATATTTCGGATCCCTTTGAAGACTATAGGGCCAAAGGAAATATCCTCCGATAACAAAGAGAAAGAAGCTTTCTGAGAAACTTCTTTGTGTTCTGTGAAATCATCTCACAGAGTTACAGCTTTCTCCTCAAGAAGCCTTTCGCTAAGACAGTTCTTGTGGAATTGGCAAAGTGATATTTGGAAGCCCATAGAGGGCTATGGTGAAAAAGGAAATATCCTCAGATGAAAACTGGAAAGAAGCTTTCTGAGAAACTGCTTAGTGATTAGTTAATTCATCTCACAGAGTTACATCTGTATTTCGTGGATCTCTTTGCTAGCCTTATTTCTGTGGAATCTGAGAACAGATATTTCGGTTCCCTTTGAAGACTATAGGGCCAAAGGAAATATCCTCCGATAACAAAGAGAAAGAAGCTTTCTGAGAAACTTCTTTGTGTTCTGTGAAATCATCTCACAGAGTTACAGCTTTCCCCTCAAGAAGCCTTTCGCTAAGACAGTTCTTGTGGAATTGGCAAAGTGATATTTGGAAGCCCATAGAGGGCTACGGTGAAAAAGGAAATATCCTCAGATGAAATCTGGAAAGAAGCTTTCTCAGAAACTGCTTTGTGTTCTGTTAATTCATCTCACAGAGTTACATCTGTATTTCGTGGATCTCTTTGCTAGCCTTATTTCAGTGGAATCTGAGAAGAGATATTTCGGATCCCTTTGAAGACTATAGGGATAAAGGAAATATCCTCCGATAACAAAGAGAAAGAAGCTTTCTGAGAAACTTCTTTGTGTTCTGTGAAATCATCTCACAGAGTTACAGCTTTCCCCTCAAGAAGCCTTACGCTAAGACAGTTCTTGTGGAATTGGCAAAGTGATATTTGGAAGCCCTTAGATGGCTATGGTGAAAAAGGAAATATCCTCAGATGAAATCTGGAGAGAAGCTTTGTGAGAAACTGCTTAGTGTTCTGTTAATTCGTCTCACAGAGTTACATCTGTATTTCGTGGATCTCTTTGCTAGCCTTATTTCTGTGGAATCTGAGAACAGATATTTCGGATCCCTTTGAAGACTATAGGGCCAAAGGAAATATCCTCCGATAACAAAGAGAAAGAAGGTTTCTGAGAAACTTCTTTGTGTTCTGTGAAATCATCTCACAGAGTTACAGCTTTCTCCTCAAGAAGCCTTTCGCTAAGACAGTTCTTGTGGAATTGGCAAAGTGATATTTGGAAGCCCATAGAGGGCTATGGTGAAAAAGGAAATATCCTCAGATGAAATCTGGAAAGAAGATTTCTGAGAAACTGCTTAGTGTTCTGTTAATTCATCTCACAGAGTTACATGTGTATTTCGTGGATCTCTTTGCTAGCCTTATTTCTGTGGAATCTGAGAACAGATATTTAGGATCCCTTGGAAGACTATAGGGCGAAAGGAAATATCCTCCGATAACAAAGAGAAAGAAGCTTTCTGAGAAACTGCTTAGTGTTCTGTTGATTCATCTCACAGAGTTACATCTGTATTGCGTGGATCTCTTTGCTAGCCTTATTTCTGTGGAATCTGATAACAGATATTTCGGATCCCTTTGAAGACTATAGGGCCAAAGGAAATATCCTCTGATAACAAAGAGAAAGAACCTTTCTGAGAAACTTCTTTGTGTTCTGTGAAATCATCTCACAGAGTTACAGCTTTCTCCTCAAGAAGCCTTTCGCTAAGACAGTTCTTGTGGAATTGGCAAAGTGATATTTGGAAGCCCATAGAGGGCTATGGTGAAAAAGGAAATATCCTCAGATGAAATCTGGAAAGAAGCTTTCTGAGAAACTGCTTAGTGTTCTGTTAATTCATCTCACAGAGTTACATGTGTATTTCATGGATCTCTTTGCTAGCCTTATTTCTGTGGAATCTGAGAACAGATATTTCGGATCCCTTTGAAGACTACAGGGCCAAAGGAAGTATCTTCCGATAACAAAGAGAAAGAAGCTTTCTGAGAAACTGCTTAGTGTTCTGTTAATTCATCTCACAGAGTTACATCTGTATTTCCTGGATCTCTTTGCTAGCCTTATTTCTGTGGAATCTGAGAACCGATATTTCGGATCCCTTTGAAGACTATAGGGCCAAAGGAAATATCCTCCGATAACAAAGAGAAAGAAGCTTTCTGAGAAACTTCTTTGTGTTCTGTGAAATCATCTCACAGAGTTTCAGCTTTCCCCTCAAGAAGCCTTTCGCTAAGACAGTTCCTGTGGAATTGGCAAAGTGATATTTGGAAGCCCTTAGAGGGCTATGGTGAAAAAGGAAATATCCTCAGATGAAATCTGGAAAGAAGCTTTCTGAGAAACTGCTCTGTGATGTGTGACTTCCACTCACAGAGTTACATCTGTATTTCGTGGATCTCTTTGCTAGCCTTATTTCTGTGGAATCTGAGAACGGATATTTCGGATCCCTTTGAAGACTATAGGGCCAAAGGAAATATCCTCCGATAACAAAGAGAAAGAAACTTTCTGAGAAACTTCCTTGTGTTCTGTGAAATCATCTCACAGAGTTACAGCTTTCCCCTCAAGAAGCCATTCGCTAAGACAGTTCTTGTGGAATTGACAAAGTGATATTTGGAAGCCCATAGAGGGCTGTGGTGAAAAAGGAAATATCCTCAGATGAAATCTGGAAAGAAGATTTCTGAGAAACTGCTTAGTGTTCTGTTAATTCATCTCACAGAGTTACATCTGTATTTCGTGGATCTCTTTGCTAGCCTTATTTCTGTGGAATCTGAGAACAGATATTTCGGATCCCTTTGAAGACTATAGGGCCAAAGGAAATATCCTCCGATAACAAAGAGAAAGAAGCTTTCTGAGAAACTTCTTTGTGTTCTGTGAAATCATCTCACAGAGTTACAGCTTTCTCCTCAAGAAGCCTTTCGCTAAGACAGTTCTTGTGGAATAGGCAAAGTGATATTTGGAAGCCCTTAGAGGGCTATGGTGAAAAAGGAAATATCCTCAGATGAAATCTGGAAAGAAGCTTTCTGAGAAACTGCTTAGTGTTCTGTTAATTCATCTCACAGAGTTACATCTGTATTTCGTGGATCTCTTTGCTAGCCTTATTTCTGTGGAATCTGAGAACAGATATTTCGGATCCCTTTGAAGACTATAGGGCCAAAGGAAATATCCTCCGACAACAAAGAGAAAGAAGCTTTCTGAGAAACTGCTTAGTGTTCTGTTAATTCATCTCACATAGTTACATGTGTATTTCGTGGATCTCTTTGCTAGTCTTATTTCTGTGAATCTGAGAACAGATATTTCGGATCCTTTTGAAGACTATAGGGCCAAAGGAAATATCCTCCGATAACAAAGAGAAAGAAGCTTTCTGAGAAACTTCTTTGTGTTCTGTGAAATCATCTCACAGAGTTACAGCTTTCCCCTCAAGAAGCCTTTCGCTAAGACAGTTCTTGTGGAATTGGCAAAGTGATATTTGGATGCCCATAGAGGGCTACGGTGAAAAAGGAAATATCCTCAGATGAAATCTGGAATGAAGCTTTCTGAGAAACTGCTTTGTGTTCTGTTAATTCATCTCAGAGAGTTACATCTGTATTTCGTGGATCTCTTTGCTAGCCTTATTTCAGTGGAATCTGAGAAGAGATATTTCGGATCTCTTTGAATACTATAGGGCCAAAGGAAATATCCTCCGATAACAAAGAGAAAGAAGCTTTCTGAGAAACTTCTTTGTGTTCTTTGAAATCATCTCACAGAGTTACAGCTTTCCCCTCAAGAAGCCTTACGCTAAGACAGTTCTTGTGGAAATGGCAAAGTGATATTTGGAAGCCCTTAGAGGGCTATGGTGAAAAAGGAAATATCCTCAGATGAAATCTGGAAAGAAGCTTTCTGAGAAGCTGCTTAGTGTTCTGTTAATTCATTTCACAGAGTTACATCTGTATTTCGTGGATCTCTTTGCTAGCCTTATTTCTGTGGAATCTGAGAACAGATATTTCGGATCCCTTTGAAGACTATAGGGCCAAAGGAAATATCCTCCGATAACAAAGAGAAAGAAGCTTTCTGAGAAACTTCTTTGTGTTCTGTGAAATCATCTCACAGAGTTACAGCTTTCTCCTCAAGAAGCTTTTCGCTAAGACAGTTCTTGTGGAATTGGCAATGTGATATTTGGAAGCCCATAGAAGGCTATGGCGAAAAAGGAAATATCCTCAGATGAAACCTGGAAAGAAGCTTTCTGAGAAACTGCTTAGTGTTCTGTTAATTCATCTCACAGAGTTACATGTGTATTTCGTGGATCTCTTTGCTAGCCTTATTTCTGTGGAATCTGAGAACATATATTTCGGATCCCTTGGAAGACTATAGGGCGAAAGGAAATATCCTCCGATAACAAAGAGAAAGAAGCTTTCTGAGAAACTGCTTAGTGTTCTGTTAATTCATCTCACAGAGTTACATCTGTATTTCGTGGATCTCTTTGCTAGCCTTATTTCTGTGGAATCTGAGAACAGATATTTCGGAACCCTCTGAAGACTATAGGGCCAAAGGAAATATCCTCTGATAACAAAGAGAAAGAAGCTTTCTGAGAAACTTCTTTGTGTTCTGTGAAATCATCTGCCAGAGTTACAGCTTTCCCCTCAAGAAGCCTTTCGCTAAGACAGTTCTTGTGGAATTGGCAAAGTGATATTTGGAAGCCCGTAGAGGGCTATGGTGAAAAAGGAAATATCCTCAGATGAAATATGGAAAGAAGCTTTCTGAGAAACTGCTTAGTGTTCTGTTAATTCATCTCACAGAGTTACATGTGTATTTCGTTTATCTCTTTGCTAGCCTTATTTCTGTGGAATCTGAGAACAGATATTTCGGATCCCTTTGAAGACTATAGGGCCAAAGGAAATATCCTCCGATAACAAAGAGAAAGAAGCTTTCTGAGAAACTTCTTTGTGTTCTGTGAAATCATCTCACAGAGTTACAGCTTTCTCCTCAAGAAGCCTTTCGCTAAGACAGTTCTTGTGGAATTGGCAAAGTGATATTTGGAAGCCCATAGAGGGCTATGGTGAAAAAGGAAATATCCTCAGATGAAATCTGGAAAGAAGCTTTCTGAGAAACTGCTTAGTGTTCTGTTAATTCATCTCACAGAGTTACATGTGTATTTCGTGGATCTCTTTGCTAGCCTTATTTCTGTGGAATCTGAGAACAGATACTTCGGATCTCTTTGAAGACTATAGGGCCAAAGGAAATATCCTCCGATAACAAAGAGAAAGAAGCTTTCTGAGAAACTTCTTTGTGTTCTGTGAAATCATCTCACAGAGTTACAGCTTTCCCCTCAAGAAGCCTTTCGCTAAGACAGTTCTTGTGGAATTGGCAAAGTGATATTTGCAACCCCTAGAGGGCTATGGTGAAAAAGGAAATATCCTCAGATGAAATCTGGAAAGAAGCTTTCTGAGAAACTGCTCTGTGATGTGTGACTTCCACTCACAGAGTTACATCTGTATTTCGTGGATCTCTTTGCTAGTCTTATTTCTGTGAATCTGAGAAGAGATATTTCGGATCTCTTTGAATACTATAGGGCCAAAGGAAATATCCTCCGATAACAAAGAGAAAGAAGCTTTCTGAGAAACTTCTTTGTGTTCTTTGAAATCATCTCACAGAGTTACAGCTTTCTCCTCAAGAAGCCTTACGCTAAGACAGTTCTTGTGGAATTGGATAAGTGATATTTGGAAGCCCTTAGAGGGCTATGGTGAAAAAGGAAATATCCTCAGATGAAATCTGGAAAGAAGCTTTCTGAGAAGCTGCTTAGTGTTCTGTTAATTCATTTCACAGAGTTACATCTGTATTTCGTGGATCTCTTTGCTAGCCTTATTTCTGTGGAATCTGAGAACAGATATTTCGGATCCCTTTGAAGACTATAGGGCCAAAGGAAATATCCTCCGATAACAAAGAGAAAGAAGCTTTCTGAGAAACTTCTTTGTGTTCTGTGAAATCATCTCACAGAGTTACAGCTTTCTCCTCAAGAAGCTTTTCGCTAAGACAGTTCTTGTGGAATTGGCAATGTGATATTTGGAAGCCCATAGAAGGCTATGGCGAAAAAGGAAATATCCTCAGATGAAACCTGGAAAGAAGCTTTCTGAGAAACTGCTTAGTGTTCTGTTAATTCATCTCACAGAGTTACATGTGTATTTCGTGGATCCCTTTGCTAGCCTTATTTCTGTGGAATCTGAGAACAGATATTTCGGAACCCTCTGAAGACTATAGGGCCAAAGGAAATATCCTCTGATAACAAAGAGAAAGAAGCTTTCTGAGAAACTTCTTTGTGTTCTGTGAAATCATCTGCCAGAGTTACAGCTTTCCCCTCAAGAAGCCTTTCGCTAAGACAGTTCTTGTGGAATTGGCAAAGTGATATTTGGAAGCCCGTAGAGGGCTATGGTGAAAAAGGAAATATCCTCAGATGAAATATGGAAAGAAGCTTTCTGAGAAACTGCTTAGTGTTCTGTTAATTCATCTCACAGAGTTACATCTGTATTTCGTGGATCTCTTTGCTAGCCTTATTTCAGTGGAATCTGAGAAGAGATATTTCGGATCCCTTTGAAGACTATACGGCCAAAGGAAATATCCTCCGATAACAAAGACAAAGAAGCTTTCTGAGAAACTTCTTTGTGTTCTGTGAAATCATCTCACAGAGTTACAGCTTTCCCCTCAAGAAGCCTTACGCTAAGACAGTTCTTGTGGAATTGGCAAAGTGATATTTGGAAGCCCTTAGAGGGCTATGGTGAAAAAGGAAATATCCTCAGATGACATCTGGGAAGAAGCTTTCTGAGAAACTGCTTAGTGTTATGTTAATTCATCTCACAGAGTTACATCTGTATTTCGTGGATCTCTTTGCTAGCCTTATTTCTGTGGAATCTGAGAACAGATATTTCGGATCCCATTGAAGACTATAGGGCCAAAGGAAATATCCTCCGATAACAAAGAGAAAGAAGCTTTCTGAGAAACTTCTTTGTGTTCTGTGAAATCATCTCACAGAGTTACAGCTTTCTCCTCAAGAAGCCTTTCGCAAAGACAGTTCTTGTGGAATGGGCAAAGTGATATTTGGAAACCCATAGAGGGCTATGGTGAAAAAGGAAATATCCTCAGATGAAATCTGGAAAGAAGCTTTCTGAGAAACTGCTTAGTGTTCTGTTAATTCATCTCACAGAGTTACATGTGTATTTCGTGGATCTCTTTGCTAGCCTTATTTCTGTGGAATCTGAGAACAGATATTTCGGATCCCTTGGAAGACTATAGGGCGAAAGGAAATATCCTCCGATAACAAAGAGAAAGAAGATTTCTGAGAAACTGCTTAGTGTTCTGTTAATTCATCTCACAGAGTTACATGTGTATTTCGTGGATCTCTTTGCTAGCCTTATTTCTGTGGAATCTGAGAACAGATATTTCGGATCCCTTTGAAGACTATAGGGCCAAAGGAAATATCCTCCGATAACAAAGAGAAAGAAGCTTTCTGAGAAACTTCTTTGTGTTCTGTGAAATCATCTCACAGAGTTACAGCTTTCTCCTCAAGAAGCCTTTCGCTAAGACAGTTCTTGTGGAATTGGCAAAGTGATATTTGGAAGCCCATAGAGGGCTATGGTGAAAAAGGAAATATCCTCAGATGAAAACTGGAAAGAAGCTTTCTGAGAAACTGCTTAGTGATTTGTTAATTCATCTCACAGAGTTACATCTGTATTTCGTGGATCTCTTTGCTAGCCTTATTTCTGTGGAATCTGAGAACAGATATTTCGGTTCCCTTTGAAGACTATAGGGCCAAAGGAAATATCCTCCGATAACAAAGAGAAAGAAGCTTTCTGAGAAACTTCTTTGTGTTCTGTGAAATCATCTCACAGAGTTACAGCTTTCCCCTCAAGAAGCCTTTCGCTAAGACAGTTCTTGTGGAATTGGCAAAGTGATATTTGGAGGCCCATAGAGGGCTACGGTGAAAAAGGAAATATCCTCAGATGAAATCTGGAAAGAAGCTTTCTCAGAAACTGCTTTGTGTTCTGTTAATTCATCTCACAGAGTTACATCTGTATTTCGTGGATCTCTTTGCTAGCCTTATTTCAGTGGAATCTGAGAAGAGATATTTCGGATCCCTTTGAAGACTATAGGGATAAAGGAAATATCCTCCGATAACAAAGAGAAAGAAGCTTTCTGAGAAACTTCTTTGTGTTCTGTGAAATCATCTCACAGAGTTACAGCTTTCCCCTCAAGAAGCCTTACGCTAAGACAGTTCTTGTGGAATTGGCAAAGTGATATTTGGAAGCCCTTAGATGGCTATGGTGAAAAAGGAAATATCCTCAGATGAAATCTGGAAAGAAGCTTTCTGAGAAACTGCTTAGTGTTCTGTTAATTCGTCTCACAGAGTTACATCTGTATTTCGTGGATCTCTTTGCTAGCCTTATTTCTGTGGAATCTGAGAACAGATATTTCGGATCCCTTTGAAGACTATAGGGCCAAAGGAAATATCCTCCGATAACAAAGAGAAAGAAGGTTTCTGAGAAACTTCTTTGTGTTCTGTGAAATCATCTCACAGAGTTACAGCTTTCTCCTCAAGAAGCCTTTCGCTAAGACAGTTCTTGTGGAATTGGCAAAGTGATATTTGGAAGCCCATAGAGGGCTATGGTGAAAAAGGAAATATCCTCAGATGAAATCTGGAAAGAAGATTTCTGAGAAACTGCTTAGTGTTCTGTTAATTCATCTCACAGAGTTACATGTGTATTTCGTGGATCTCTTTGCTAGCCTTATTTCTGTGGAATCTGAGAACAGATATTTAGGATCCCTTGGAAGACTATAGGGCGAAAGGAAATATCCTCCGATAACAAAGAGAAAGAAGCTTTCTGAGAAACTGCTTAGTGTTCTGTTGATTCATCTCACAGAGTTACATCTGTATTGCGTGGATCTCTTTGCTAGCCTTATTTCTGTGGAATCTGATAACAGATATTTCGGATCCCTTTGAAGACTATAGGGCCAAAGGAAATATCCTCTGATAACAAAGAGAAAGAACCTTTCTGAGAAACTTCTTTGTGTTCTGTGAAATCATCTCACAGAGTTACAGCTTTCTCCTCAAGAAGTCTTTCGCTAAGACAGTTCTTGTGGAATTGGCAAAGTGATATTTGGAAGCCCATAGAGGGCTATGGTGAAAAAGGAAATATCCTCAGATGAAATCTGGAAAGAAGCTTTCTGAGAAACTGCTTAGTGTTCTGTTAATTCATCTCACAGAGTTACATGTGTATTTCATGGATCTCTTTGCTAGCCTTATTTCTGTGGAATCTGAGAACAGATATTTCGGATCCCTTTGAAGACTACAGGGCCAAAGGAAGTATCTTCCGATAACAAAGAGAAAGAAGCTTTCTGAGAAACTGCTTAGTGTTCTGTTAATTCATCTCACAGAGTTACATCTGTATTTCCTGGATCTCTTTGCTAGCCTTATTTCTGTGGAATCTGAGAACCGATATTTCGGATCCCTTTGAAGACTATAGGGCCAAAGGAATTATCCTCCGATAACAAAGAGAAAGAAGCTTTCTGAGAAACTTCTTTGTGTTCTGTGAAATCATCTCACAGAGTTTCAGCTTTCCCCTCAAGAAGCCTTTCGCTAAGACAGTTCCTGTGGAATTGGCAAAGTGATATTTGGAAGCCCTTAGAGGGCTATGGTGAAAAAGGAAATATCCTCAGATGAAATCTGGAAAGAAGCTTTCTGAGAAACTGCTCTGTGATGTGTGACTTCCACTCACAGAGTTACATCTGTATTTCGTGGATCTCTTTGCTAGCCTTATTTCTGTGGAATCTGAGAACGGATATTTCGGATCCCTTTGAAGACTATAGGGCCAAAGGAAATATCCTCCGATAACAAAGAGAAAGAAACTTTCTGAGAAACTTCCTTGTGTTCTGTGAAATCATCTCACAGAGTTACAGCTTTCCCCTCAAGAAGCCATTCGCTAAGACAGTTCTTGTGGAATTGACAAAGTGATATTTGGAAGCCCATAGAGGGCTGTGGTGAAAAAGGAAATATCCTCAGATGAAATCTGGAAAGAAGATTTCTGAGAAACTGCTTAGTGTTCTGTTAATTCATCTCACAGAGTTACATCTGTATTTCGTGGATCTCTTTGCTAGCCTTATTTCTGTGGAATCTGAGAACAGATATTTCGGATCCCTTTGAAGACTATAGGGCCAAAGGAAATATCCTCCGATAACAAAGAGAAAGAAGCTTTCTGAGAAACTTCTTTGTGTTCTGTGAAATCATCTCACAGAGTTACAGCTTTCTCCTCAAGAAGCCTTTCGCTAAGACAGTTCTTGTGGAATAGGCAAAGTGATATTTGGAAGCCCTTAGAGGGCTATGGTGAAAAAGGAAATATCCTCAGATGAAATCTGGAAAGAAGCTTTCTGAGAAACTGCTTAGTGTTCTGTTAATTCATCTCACAGAGTTACATCTGTATTTCGTGGATCTCTTTGCTAGCCTTATTTCTGTGGAATCTGAGAACAGATATTTCGGATCCCTTTGAAGACTATAGGGCCAAAGGAAATATCCTCCGACAACAAAGAGAAAGAAGCTTTCTGAGAAACTGCTTAGTGTTCTGTTAATTCATCTCACATAGTTACATGTGTATTTCGTGGATCTCTTTGCTAGTCTTATTTCTGTGAATCTGAGAACAGATATTTCGGATCCTTTTGAAGACTATAGGGCCAAAGGAAATATCCTCCGATAACAAAGAGAAAGAAGCTTTCTGAGAAACTTCTTTGTGTTCTGTGAAATCATCTCACAGAGTTACAGCTTTCCCCTCAAGAAGCCTTTCGCTAAGACAGTTCTTGTGGAATTGGCAAAGTGATATTTGGAAGCCCATAGAGGGCTACGGTGAAAAAGGAAATATCCTCAGATGAAATCTGGAATGAAGCTTTCTGAGAAACTGCTTTGTGTTCTGTTAATTCATCTCAGAGAGTTACATCTGTATTTCGTGGATCTCTTTGCTAGCCTTATTTCAGTGGAATCTGAGAAGAGATATTTCGGATCTCTTTGAATACTATAGGGCCAAAGGAAATATCCTCCGATAACAAAGAGAAAGAAGCTTTCTGAGAAACTTCTTTGTGTTCTTTGAAATCATCTCACAGAGTTACAGCTTTCCCCTCAAGAAGCCTTACGCTAAGACAGTTCTTGTGGAATTGGCAAAGTGATATTTGGAAGCCCTTAGAGGGCTATGGTGAAAAAGGAAATATCCTCAGATGAAATCTGGAAAGAAGCTTTCTGAGAAGCTGCTTAGTGTTCTGTTAATTCATTTCACAGAGTTACATCTGTATTTCGTGGATCTCTTTGCTAGCCTTATTTCTGTGGAATCTGAGAACAGATATTTCGGATCCCTTTGAAGACTATAGGGCCAAAGGAAATATCCTCCGATAACAAAGAGAAAGAAGCTTTCTGAGAAACTTCTTTGTGTTCTGTGAAATCATCTCACAGAGTTACAGCTTTCTCCTCAAGAAGCTTTTCGCTAAGACAGTTCTTGTGGAATTGGCAATGTGATATTTGGAAGCCCATAGAAGGCTATGGCGAAAAAGGAAATATCCTCAGATGAAACCTGGAAAGAAGCTTTCTGAGAAACTGCTTAGTGTTCTGTTAATTCATCTCACAGAGTTACATGTGTATTTCGTGGATCTCTTTGCTAGCCTTATTTCTGTGGAATCTGAGAACATATATTTCGGATCCCTTGGAAGACTATAGGGCGAAAGGAAATATCCTCCGATAACAAAGAGAAAGAAGCTTTCTGAGAAACTGCTTAGTGTTCTGTTAATTCATCTCACAGAGTTACATCTGTATTTCGTGGATCTCTTTGCTAGCCTTATTTCTGTGGAATCTGAGAACAGATATTTCGGAACCCTCTGAAGACTATAGGGCCAAAGGAAATATCCTCTGATAACAAAGAGAAAGAAGCTTTCTGAGAAACTTCTTTGTGTTCTGTGAAATCATCTGCCAGAGTTACAGCTTTCCCCTCAAGAAGCCTTTCGCTAAGACAGTTCTTGTGGAATTGGCAAAGTGATATTTGGAAGCCCGTAGAGGGCTATGGTGAAAAAGGAAATATCCTCAGATGAAATATGGAAAGAAGCTTTCTGAGAAACTGCTTAGTGTTCTGTTAATTCATCTCACAGAGTTACATGTGTATTTCGTTTATCTCTTTGCTAGCCTTATTTCTGTGGAATCTGAGAACAGATATTTCGGATCCCTTTAAAGACTATAGGGACAAAGGAAATATCCTCCGATAACAAAGAGAAAGAAGCTTTCTGAGAAACTTCTTTGTGTTCTGTGAAATCATCTCACAGAGTTACAACTTTCCCCTCAAGAAGCCTTTCGCTAAGACAGTTCTTGTGGAATTGGCAAAGTGATATTTGCAACCCCTAGAGGGCTATGGTGAAAAAGGAAATATCCTCAGATGAAATCTGGAAAGAAGCTTTCTGAGAAACTGCTCTGTGATGTGTGACTTCCACTCACAGAGTTACATCTGTATTTCGTGGATCTCTTTGCTAGCCTTATTTCTGTGGAATCTGAGAACAGACATTTCGGATCCCTTTGAAGACTATAGGGCCAAAGGAAATATCCTCCGATAACAAAGAGAAAGAAGCTTTCTGAGAAACTTCTTTGTGTTCTGTGAAATCATCTCACAGAGTTACAGCTTTCTCCTCAAGAAGCCTTTCGCTAAGACAGTTCTTGTGGAATTGGCAAAGTGATATTTGGAAGCCCATAGAGGGCTATGGTGAAAAAGGAAATATCCTCAGATGAAATCTGGAAAGAAGCTTTCTGAGAAACTGCTTAGTGTTCTGTTAATTCATCTCACAGAGTTACATGTGTATTTCGTGGATCTCTTTGCTAGCCTTATTTCTGTGGAATCTGAGAACAGATACTTCGGATCTCTTTGAAGACTATAGGGCCAAAGGAAATATCCTCCGATAACAAAGAGAAAGAAGCTTTCTGAGAAACTTCTTTGTGTTCTGTGAAATCATCTCACAGAGTTACAGCTTTCCCCTCAAGAAGCCTTTCGCTAAGACAGTTCTTGTGGAATTGGCAAAGTGATATTTGCAACCCCTAGAGGGCTATGGTGAAAAAGGAAATATCCTCAGATGAAATCTGGAAAGAAGCTTTCTGAGAAACTGCTCTGTGATGTGTGACTTCCACTCACAGAGTTACATCTGTATTTCGTGGATCTCTTTGCTAGTCTTATTTCTGTGAATCTGAGAAGAGATATTTCGGATCTCTTTGAATACTATAGGGCCAAAGGAAATATCCTCCGATAACAAAGAGAAAGAAGCTTTCTGAGAAACTTCTTTGTGTTCTTTGAAATCATCTCACAGAGTTACAGCTTTCCCCTCAAGAAGCCTTACGCTAAGACAGTTCTTGTGGAATTGGATAAGTGATATTTGGAAGCCCTTAGAGGGCTATGGTGAAAAAGGAAATATCCTCAGATGAAATCTGGAAAGAAGCTTTCTGAGAAGCTGCTTAGTGTTCTGTTAATTCATTTCACAGAGTTACATCTGTATTTCGTGGATCTCTTTGCTAGCCTTATTTCTGTGGAATCTGAGAACAGATATTTCGGATCCCTTTGAAGACTATAGGGCCAAAGGAAATATCCTCCGATAACAAAGAGAAAGAAGCTTTCTGAGAAACTTCTTTGTGTTCTGTGAAATCATCTCACAGAGTTACAGCTTTCTCCTCAAGAAGCTTTTCGCTAAGACAGTTCTTGTGGAATTGGCAATGTGATATTTGGAAGCCCATAGAAGGCTATGGCGAAAAAGGAAATATCCTCAGATGAAACCTGGAAAGAAGCTTTCTGAGAAACTGCTTAGTGTTCTGTTAATTCATCTCACAGAGTTACATGTGTATTTCGTGGATCTCTTTGCTAGCCTTATTTCTGTGGAATCTGAGAACAGATATTTCGGATCCCTTGGAAGAATATAGGGCGAAAGGAAATATCCTCCGATAACAAAGAGAAAGAAGCTTTCTGAGAAACTGCTTAGTGTTCTGTTAATTCATCTCACAGAGTTACATCTGTATTTCGTGGATCTCTTTGCTAGCCTTATTTCTGTGGAATCTGAGAACAGATATTTCGGAACCCTCTGAAGACTATAGGGCCAAAGGAAATATCCTCTGATAACAAAGAGAAAGAAGCTTTCTGAGAAACTTCTTTGTGTTCTGTGAAATCATCTGCCAGAGTTACAGCTTTCCCCTCAAGAAGCCTTTCGCTAAGACAGTTCTTGTGGAATTGGCAAAGTGATATTTGGAAGCCCGTAGAGGGCTATGGTGAAAAAGGAAATATCCTCAGATGAAATATGGAAAGAAGCTTTCTGAGAAACTGCTTAGTGTTCTGTGAATTCATCTCACAGAGTTACATGTGTATTTCGTTTATCTCTTTGCTAGCCTTATTTCTGTGGAATCTGAGAACAGATATTTCGGATCCCTTTGAAGACTATAGGGACAAAGGAAATATCCTCCGATAACAAAGAGAAAGAAGCTTTCTGAGAAACTTCTTTGTGTTCTGTGAAATCATCTCACAGAGTTACAACTTTCCCCTCAAGAAGCCTTTCGCTAAGACAGTTCTTGTGGAATTGGCAAAGTGATATTTGCAACCCCTAGAGGGCTATGGTGAAAAAGGAAATATCCTCAGATGAAATCTGGAAAGAAGCTTTCTGAGAAACTGCTCTGTGATGTGTGACTTCCACTCACAGAGTTACATCTGTATTTCGTGGATCTCTTTGCTAGCCTTATTTCTGTGGAATCTGAGAACAGATATTTCGGATCCCTTTGAAGACTATAGGGCCAAAGGAAATATCCTCCGATAACAAAGAGAAAGAAGCTTTCTGAAAAACTTCTATGTGTTCTGTGAAATCATCTCACAGAGTTACAGCTTTCTCCTCAAGAAGCCTTTCGCTAAGACAGTTCTTGTGGAATTGGCAAAGTGATATTTGGAAGCCCATAGAGGGCTATGCTGAAAAAGGAAATATCCTCAGATGAAATCTGGAAAGAAGCTTTCTGAGAAACTGCTTAGTGTTCTGTTAATACATCTCACAGAGTTACATGTGTATTTCGTGGATCTCTTTGCTAGCCTTATTTCTGTGGAATCTGAGAACAGATACTTCGGATCTCTTTGAAGACTATAGGGCCAAAGGAAATATCCTCCGATAACAAAGAGAAAGAAGCTTTCTGAGAAACTTCTTTGTGTTCTGTGAAATCATCTCACAGAGTTACAGCTTTCCCCTCAAGAAGCCTTTCGCTAAGACAGTTCTTGTGGAATTGGCAAAGTGATATTTGGAAGCCCATAGAGGGCTATGGTGAAAAAGGAAATATCCTCAGATGAAATATGGAAAGAAGCTTTGTGAGAAACTACTTAGTGTTCTGTTAATTCATCTCACAGAGTTACATCTGTATTTCGTGGATCTCTTTGCTAGCCTTATTTCTGTGGAATCTGAGAACAGATATTTCGGATCCCTTTGAAGACTATAGGGCCAAAGGAAATATCCTCCGATAACAAAGAGAAAGAAGCTTTCTGAGAAACTTCTTTGTGTTCTGTGAAATCATCTCACAGAGTTACAGCTTTCCCCTCAAGAAGCCTTTCGCTAAGACAGTTGTTGTGGAATTGGCAAAGTGATATTTGGAAGCCCATAGAGGGCTATGGTGAAAAAGGAAATATCCTCAGATGAAATCTGGAAAGAAGCTTTCTGAGAAACTGCTCTGTGATACGTGACTTCCACTCACTGAGTTACATCTGTATTTCGTGGATCTGTTTGCTAGCCTTATTTCTGTGGAATCTGAGAACAGATATTTCTGATCCCTTTGAAGACTATAGTGCCAAAGGAAATATCCTCCGATAACAAAGAGAAAGAAGCTTTCTGAGAAACTTCCTTGTGTTCTGTGAAATCATCTCACAGAGTTGCAGCTTTCCCCCCAAGAAGCCATTCTCTAAGACAGTTCTTGTGGAATTGGCAAAGTGATATTTGGAAGCCCATAGAGGGCTATGGTGAAAAAGGAAATATCCTCAGATGAAATCTGGAAAGAAGCTTTCTGAGAAACTGCTTAGTTTTCTGTTAATTCATCTCAGAGAGTTATATCTGTATTTCGTGGATCTCTTTGCTAGCCTTATTTCTGTGGAATCTGAGAACAGATATTTCGGATCCCTTTGAAGACTATAGGGCCAAAGGAAATATCCTCCGATAACAAAGAGAAAGAAGCTTTCTGAGAAACTTCTTTGTGTTCTGTGAAATCATCTCCCAGAGTTACAGCTTTCCCCTCAAGAAGCCTTTCGCTAAGACAGTTCTTGTGGAATTGGCAAAGTGATATTTGGAAGCCCGTAGAGGGCTATGGTGAAAAAGCAAATATCCTCAGATGAAATCTGGAAAGAAGCTTTCTGAGAAACTGCTTAGTGTTCTCTTTATTCATCTCACAGAGTTACATCTGTATTTCGTGGATCTCTTTGCTAGCCTTATTTCTGTGGAATCTGAGAACAGATATTTCGGATCCCTTTGAAGACTATAGGGCCAAAGGAAATATCCTCCGATAACAAAGAGAAAGAAACTTTCTGAGAAACTTCCTTGTGTTCTGTGAAATCATCTCACAGAGTTACAGCTTTCCCCTCAAGAAGCCATTCGCTAAGACAGTTCTTGTGGAATTGACAAAGTGATATTTGGAAGCCCATAGAGGGCTGTGGTGAAAAAGGAAATATCCTCAGATGAAATCTGGAAAGAAGATTTCTGAGAAACTGCTTAGTGTTCTGTTAATTCATCTCACAGAGTTACATCTGTATTTCGTGGATCTCTTTGCTAGCCTTATTTCTGTGGAATCTGAGAACAGATATTTCGGATCCCTTTGAAGACTATAGGGCCAAAGGAAATATCCTCCGATAACAAAGAGAAAGAAGCTTTCTGAGAAACTTCTTTGTGTTCTGTGAAATCATCTCACAGAGTTACAGCTTTCTCCTCAAGAAGCCTTTCGCTAAGACAGTTCTTGTGGAATAGGCAAAGTGATATTTGGAAGCCCTTAGAGGGCTATGGTGAAAAAGGAAATATCCTCAGATGAAATCTGGAAAGAAGCTTTCTGAGAAACTGCTTAGTGTTCTGTTAATTCATCTCACAGAGTTACATCTGTATTTCGTGGATCTCTTTGCTAGCCTTATTTCTGTGGAATCTGAGAACAGATATTTCGGATCCCTTTGAAGACTATAGGGCCAAAGGAAATATCCTCCGACAACAAAGAGAAAGAAGCTTTCTGAGAAACTGCTTAGTGTTCTGTTAATTCATCTCACATAGTTACATGTGTATTTCGTGGATCTCTTTGCTAGTCTTATTTCTGTGAATCTGAGAACAGATATTTCGGATCCTTTTGAAGACTATAGGGCCAAAGGAAATATCCTCCGATAACAAAGAGAAAGAAGCTTTCTGAGAAACTTCTTTGTGTTCTGTGAAATCATCTCACAGAGTTACAGCTTTCCCCTCAAGAAGCCTTTCGCTAAGACAGTTCTTGTGGAATTGGCAAAGTGATATTTGGAAGCCCATAGAGGGCTACGGTGAAAAAGGAAATATCCTCAGATGAAATCTGGAATGAAGCTTTCTGAGAAACTGCTTTGTGTTCTGTTAATTCATCTCAGAGAGTTACATCTGTATTTCGTGGATCTCTTTGCTAGCCTTATTTCAGTGGAATCTGAGAAGAGATATTTCGGATCTCTTTGAATACTATAGGGCCAAAGGAAATATCCTCCGATAACAAAGAGAAAGAAGCTTTCTGAGAAACTTCTTTGTGTTCTTTGAAATCATCTCACAGAGTTACAGCTTTCCCCTCAAGAAGCCTTACGCTAAGACAGTTCTTGTGGAATTGGCAAAGTGATATTTGGAAGCCCTTAGAGGGCTATGGTGAAAAAGGAAATATCCTCAGATGAAATCTGGAAAGAAGCTTTCTGAGAAGCTGCTTAGTGTTCTGTTAATTCATTTCACAGAGTTACATCTGTATTTCGTGGATCTCTTTGCTAGCCTTATTTCTGTGGAATCTGAGAACAGATATTTCGGATCCCTTTGAAGACTATAGGGCCAAAGGAAATATCCTCCGATAACAAAGAGAAAGAAGCTTTCTGAGAAACTTCTTTGTGTTCTGTGAAATCATCTCACAGAGTTACAGCTTTCTCCTCAAGAAGCTTTTCGCTAAGACAGTTCTTGTGGAATTGGCAATGTGATATTTGGAAGCCCATAGAAGGCTATGGCGAAAAAGGAAATATCCTCAGATGAAACCTGGAAAGAAGCTTTCTGAGAAACTGCTTAGTGTTCTGTTAATTCATCTCACAGAGTTACATGTGTATTTCGTGGATCTCTTTGCTAGCCTTATTTCTGTGGAATCTGAGAACATATATTTCGGATCCCTTGGAAGACTATAGGGCGAAAGGAAATATCCTCCGATAACAAAGAGAAAGAAGCTTTCTGAGAAACTGCTTAGTGTTCTGTTAATTCATCTCACAGAGTTACATCTGTATTTCGTGGATCTCTTTGCTAGCCTTATTTCTGTGGAATCTGAGAACAGATATTTCGGAACCCTCTGAAGACTATAGGGCCAAAGGAAATATCCTCTGATAACAAAGAGAAAGAAGCTTTCTGAGAAACTTCTTTGTGTTCTGTGAAATCATCTGCCAGAGTTACAGCTTTCCCCTCAAGAAGCCTTTCGCTAAGACAGTTCTTGTGGAATTGGCAAAGTGATATTTGGAAGCCCGTAGAGGGCTATGGTGAAAAAGGAAATATCCTCAGATGAAATATGGAAAGAAGCTTTCTGAGAAACTGCTTAGTGTTCTGTTAATTCATCTCACAGAGTTACATGTGTATTTCGTTTATCTCTTTGCTAGCCTTATTTCTGTGGAATCTGAGAACAGATATTTCGGATCCCTTTAAAGACTATAGGGACAAAGGAAATATCCTCCGATAACAAAGAGAAAGAAGCTTTCTGAGAAACTTCTTTGTGTTCTGTGAAATCATCTCACAGAGTTACAACTTTCCCCTCAAGAAGCCTTTCGCTAAGACAGTTCTTGTGGAATTGGCAAAGTGATATTTGCAACCCCTAGAGGGCTATGGTGAAAAAGGAAATATCCTCAGATGAAATCTGGAAAGAAGCTTTCTGAGAAACTGCTCTGTGATGTGTGACTTCCACTCACAGAGTTACATCTGTATTTCGTGGATCTCTTTGCTAGCCTTATTTCTGTGGAATCTGAGAACAGACATTTCGGATCCCTTTGAAGACTATAGGGCCAAAGGAAATATCCTCCGATAACAAAGAGAAAGAAGCTTTCTGAGAAACTTCTTTGTGTTCTGTGAAATCATCTCACAGAGTTACAGCTTTCTCCTCAAGAAGCCTTTCGCTAAGACAGTTCTTGTGGAATTGGCAAAGTGATATTTGGAAGCCCATAGAGGGCTATGGTGAAAAAGGAAATATCCTCAGATGAAATCTGGAAAGAAGCTTTCTGAGAAACTGCTTAGTGTTCTGTTAATTCATCTCACAGAGTTACATGTGTATTTCGTGGATCTCTTTGCTAGCCTTATTTCTGTGGAATCTGAGAACAGATACTTCGGATCTCTTTGAAGACTATAGGGCCAAAGGAAATATCCTCCGATAACAAAGAGAAAGAAGCTTTCTGAGAAACTTCTTTGTGTTCTGTGAAATCATCTCACAGAGTTACAGCTTTCCCCTCAAGAAGCCTTTCGCTAAGACAGTTCTTGTGGAATTGGCAAAGTGATATTTGCAACCCCTAGAGGGCTATGGTGAAAAAGGAAATATCCTCAGATGAAATCTGGAAAGAAGCTTTCTGAGAAACTGCTCTGTGATGTGTGACTTCCACTCACAGAGTTACATCTGTATTTCGTGGATCTCTTTGCTAGTCTTATTTCTGTGAATCTGAGAAGAGATATTTCGGATCTCTTTGAATACTATAGGGCCAAAGGAAATATCCTCCGATAACAAAGAGAAAGAAGCTTTCTGAGAAACTTCTTTGTGTTCTTTGAAATCATCTCACAGAGTTACAGCTTTCCCCTCAAGAAGCCTTACGCTAAGACAGTTCTTGTGGAATTGGATAAGTGATATTTGGAAGCCCTTAGAGGGCTATGGTGAAAAAGGAAATATCCTCAGATGAAATCTGGAAAGAAGCTTTCTGAGAAGCTGCTTAGTGTTCTGTTAATTCATTTCACAGAGTTACATCTGTATTTCGTGGATCTCTTTGCTAGCCTTATTTCTGTGGAATCTGAGAACAGATATTTCGGATCCCTTTGAAGACTATAGGGCCAAAGGAAATATCCTCCGATAACAAAGAGAAAGAAGCTTTCTGAGAAACTTCTTTGTGTTCTGTGAAATCATCTCACAGAGTTACAGCTTTCTCCTCAAGAAGCTTTTCGCTAAGACAGTTCTTGTGGAATTGGCAATGTGATATTTGGAAGCCCATAGAAGGCTATGGCGAAAAAGGAAATATCCTCAGATGAAACCTGGAAAGAAGCTTTCTGAGAAACTGCTTAGTGTTCTGTTAATTCATCTCACAGAGTTACATGTGTATTTCGTGGATCTCTTTGCTAGCCTTATTTCTGTGGAATCTGAGAACAGATATTTCGGATCCCTTGGAAGAATATAGGGCGAAAGGAAATATCCTCCGATAACAAAGAGAAAGAAGCTTTCTGAGAAACTGCTTAGTGTTCTGTTAATTCATCTCACAGAGTTACATCTGTATTTCGTGGATCTCTTTGCTAGCCTTATTTCTGTGGAATCTGAGAACAGATATTTCGGAACCCTCTGAAGACTATAGGGCCAAAGGAAATATCCTCTGATAACAAAGAGAAAGAAGCTTTCTGAGAAACTTCTTTGTGTTCTGTGAAATCATCTGCCAGAGTTACAGCTTTCCCCTCAAGAAGCCTTTCGCTAAGACAGTTCTTGTGGAATTGGCAAAGTGATATTTGGAAGCCCGTAGAGGGCTATGGTGAAAAAGGAAATATCCTCAGATGAAATATGGAAAGAAGCTTTCTGAGAAACTGCTTAGTGTTCTGTGAATTCATCTCACAGAGTTACATGTGTATTTCGTTTATCTCTTTGCTAGCCTTATTTCTGTGGAATCTGAGAACAGATATTTCGGATCCCTTTGAAGACTATAGGGACAAAGGAAATATCCTCCGATAACAAAGAGAAAGAAGCTTTCTGAGAAACTTCTTTGTGTTCTGTGAAATCATCTCACAGAGTTACAACTTTCCCCTCAAGAAGCCTTTCGCTAAGACAGTTCTTGTGGAATTGGCAAAGTGATATTTGCAACCCCTAGAGGGCTATGGTGAAAAAGGAAATATCCTCAGATGAAATCTGGAAAGAAGCTTTCTGAGAAACTGCTCTGTGATGTGTGACTTCCACTCACAGAGTTACATCTGTATTTCGTGGATCTCTTTGCTAGCCTTATTTCTGTGGAATCTGAGAACAGATATTTCGGATCCCTTTGAAGACTATAGGGCCAAAGGAAATATCCTCCGATAACAAAGAGAAAGAAGCTTTCTGAAAAACTTCTTTGTGTTCTGTGAAATCATCTCACAGAGTTACAGCTTTCTCCTCAAGAAGCCTTTCGCTAAGACAGTTCTTGTGGAATTGGCAAAGTGATATTTGGAAGCCCATAGAGGGCTATGGTGAAAAAGGAAATATCCTCAGATGAAATCTGGAAAGAAGCTTTCTGAGAAACTGCTTAGTGTTCTGTTAATTCATCTCACAGAGTTACATGTGTATTTCGTGGATCTCTTTTCTAGCCTTATTTCTGTGGAATCTGAGAACAGATACTTCGGATCTCTTTGAAGACTATAGGGCCAAAGGAAATATCCTCCGATAACAAAGAGAAAGAAGCTTTCTGAGAAACTTCTTTGTGTTCTGTGAAATCATCTCACAGAGTTACAGCTTTCCCCTCAAGAAGCCTTTCGCTAAGACAGTTCTTGTGGAATTGGCAAAGTGATATTTGGAAGCCCATAGAGGGCTATGGTGAAAAAGGAAATATCCTCAGATGAAATATGGAAAGAAGCTTTGTGAGAAACTACTTAGTGTTCTGTTAATTCATCTCACAGAGTTACATCTGTATTTCGTGGATCTCTTTGCTAGCCTTATTTCTGTGGAATCTGAGAACAGATATTTCGGATCCCTTTGAAGACTATAGGGCCAAAGGAAATATCCTCCGATAACAAAGAGAAAGAAGCTTTCTGAGAAACTTCTTTGTGTTCTGTGAAATCATCTCACAGAGTTACAGCTTTCCCCTCAAGAAGCCTTTCGCTAAGACAGTTGTTGTGGAATTGGCAAAGTGATATTTGGAAGCCCATAGAGGGCTATGGTGAAAAAGGAAATATCCTCAGATGAAATCTGGAAAGAAGCTTTCTGAGAAACTGCTCTGTGATACGTGACTTCCACTCACTGAGTTACATCTGTATTTCGTGGATCTGTTTGCTAGCCTTATTTCTGTGGAATCTGAGAACAGATATTTCTGATCCCTTTGAAGACTATAGTGCCAAAGGAAATATCCTCCGATAACAAAGAGAAAGAAGCTTTCTGAGAAACTTCCTTGTGTTCTGTGAAATCATCTCACAGAGTTGCAGCTTTCCCCCCAAGAAGCCATTCTCTAAGACAGTTCTTGTGGAATTGGCAAAGTGATATTTGGAAGCCCATAGAGGGCTATGGTGAAAAAGGAAATATCCTCAGATGAAATCTGGAAAGAAGCTTTCTGAGAAACTGCTTAGTTTTCTGTTAATTCATCTCAGAGAGTTATATCTGTATTTCGTGGATCTCTTTGCTAGCCTTATTTCTGTGGAATCTGAGAACAGATATTTCGGATCCCTTTGAAGACTATAGGGCCAAAGGAAATATCCTCCGATAACAAAGAGAAAGAAGCTTTCTGAGAAACTTCTTTGTGTTCTGCGAAATCATCTCCCAGAGTTACAGCTTTCCCCTCAAGAAGCCTTTCGCTAAGACAGTTCTTGTGGAATTGGCAAAGTGATATTTGGAAGCCCGTAGAGGGCTATGGTGAAAAAGGAAATATCCTCAGATGAAATCTGGAAAGAAGCTTTCTGAGAAACTGCTTAGTGTTCTCTTTATTCATCTCACAGAGTTACATCTGTATTTCGTGGATCTCTTTGCTAGCCTTATTTCTGTGGAATCTGAGAACAGATATTTCGGATCCCTTTGAAGACTATAGGGACAAAGGAAATATCCTCCGATAACAAAGAGAAAGAAGCTTTCTGAGAAACTTCTTTGTGTTCTGTGAAATCATCTCACAGAGTTACAGCTTTCCCCTCAAGAAGCCTTTCGCTAAGAGAGTTCTTGTGGAATTGGCAAAGTGATATTTGGAAGCCCATAGAGGGCTATGGTGAAAAAGGAAATATCCTCAGATGAAATCTGGAAAGAAGCTTTCTGAGAAACTGCTTAGTGTTCTGTTAATTCATCTCACAGAGTTACATGTGTATTTCGTGGATCTCTTTGCTAGCCTTATTTCTGTGGAATCTGAGAACAGATATTTCGGATCCCTTTGAAGACTATAGGGCCAAAGGAAATATCCTCCGATAACAAAGAGAAAGAAGCTTTCTGAGAAACTTCTTTGTGTTCTGTGAAATCATCTCACAGAGTTACAACTTTCCCCTCAAGAAGCCTTTCGCTAAGACAGTTCTTGTGGAATTGGCAAAGTGATATTTGCAACCCCTAGAGGGCTATGGTGAAAAAGGAAATATCCTCAGATGAAATCTGGAAAGAAGCTTTCTGAGAAACTGCTAAGTGTTCTGTTAATTCATCTCACAGAGTTACATCTGCATTTCGTGGATCTCTTTGCTAGCCTTATTTCTGTGGAATCTGAGAACAGATATTTCGGATCCCTTTGAAGACTATAGGGCCAAAGGAAATATCCTCCGATAACAAAGAGAAAGAAGCTTTCTGAGAAACTTCTTTGTGTTCTGTGAAATCATCTCACAGAGTTACAGCTTTCCCCTCAAGAAGCCTTTCGCTAAGACAGTTCTTGTGGAATTGGCAAAGTGATATTTGGAAGCCCATAGAGGGCTATGGTGAAAAAGGAAATATCCTCAGAAGAAATCGGGAAAGAAGCTTTCTGAGAAACTGCTCTGTGATGTGTGACTTCCACTCACAGAGTTACATCTGTATTTCGTGGATCTCTTTGCTAGCCTTATTTCTGTGGAATCTGAGAACAGATATTTCGGATCCCTTTGAAGACTATAGGGCCAAATGAAATATCCTCCGATAACAAAGAGAAAGAAGCTTTCTGAGAAACTTCTTTGTGTTCTGTGAAATCATCTCACAGAGTTACAGCTTTCCCCTCAAGAAGCCTTTCGCTAAGACAGTTCTTGTGGAATTGGCAAAGTGATATTTGGAAGCCCATAGAGGGCTATGGTGAAAAAGGAAATATTCTCAGATGAAATATGGAAAGAAGCTTTCTGAGAAACTGCTTAGTGTTCTGTTAATTCTTCTCACAGAGATACATCTGTATTTCGTGGATCTCTTTGCTAGCCTTATTTCTGTGGAATCTGAGAACAGATATTTCGGATCCCTTTGAAGACTATAGGGCCAAAGGAAATATCCTGCGATAACAAAGAGAAAGAAGCTTTCTGAGAAACTTCTTTGTGTTCTGTGAAATCATCTCACAGAGTTACAGCTTTCCCCTCAAGAAGCCTTTCGCTAAGACAGTTCTTGTGGAATTGGCAAAGTGATATTTGGAAGCCCATAGAGGGCTATGGTGTAAAAGGAATTATCCTCAGATGAAATCTGGAGGGAAGCTTTCTGAGAAACTGCTTAGTGTTCTGTTAATTCATCTCACAGAGTTACATCTGTATTTCGTGGATCTCTTTGCTAGCCTTATTTCTGTGGAATCTGAGAACAGATATTTCGGATCCCTTTGAAGACTATAGGGCCAAAGGAAATATCCTCCGATAACAAAGAGAAAGAAGCTTTCTGAGAAACTTCTTTGTGTTCTGTGAAATCATCTCACAGAGTTACAGCTTTCCCCTCAATAAGCCTTTCGCTAAGACAGTTCTTGTGGAATTGGCAAAGTGTTATTTGAAAGCCCATAGAGTGCTATGGTGAAAAAGGAAATATCCTCAGATGAAATCTGGAAAGAAGCTTTCTGAGAAACTGCTTAGTGTTCTGTTAATTCATCTCACAGAGTTACATCTGTATTTCGTGGATCTCTTTGCTAGCCTTATTTCTGTGGAATCTGAGAACAGATATTTCGGATCCCTTTGAAGACTATAGGGCCAAAGGAAATATCCTCCGATAACAAAGAGAAAGAAGCTTTCTGAGAAACTCCTTTGTGTTCTGTGAAATCATCTCACAGAGTTACAGCTTTCCCCTCAAGAAGCCTTTCGATAAGACAGTCTTGTGGAATTGGCAAAGTGATATTTGGAAGCCCATAGAGGGCTACGGTGAAAAAGGAAATATCCTCAGAAGAAATGTGAAAAGAAGCTTTCGGAGAAACTCCTCTGTGATGTGTGACTTCCACTCATAGAGTTACATCTGTATTTCGTGGATCTCTTTGCTAGCCTTATTTCTGTGGAATCTGAGAACAGATATTTCTGATCCCTTTGAAGACTATAGTGCCAAAGGAAATATCCTCCGATAACAAAGAGAAAGAAGCTTTCTGAGAAACTTCCTTGTGTTCTGTGAAATCATCTCACAGAGTTGCAGCTTTCCCCCCAAGAAGCCATTCTCTAAGACAGTTCTTGTGGAATTGGCAAAGTGATATTTGGAAGCCCATAGAGGGCTATGGTGAAAAAGGAAATATCCTCAGATGAAATCTGGAAAGAAGCTTTCTGAGAAACTGCTTAGTTTTCTGTTAATTCATCTCAGAGAGTTATATCTGTATTTCGTGGATCTCTTTGCTAGCCTTATTTCTGTGGAATCTGAGAACAGATATTTCGGATCCCTTTGAAGACTATAGGGCCAAAGGAAATATCCTCCGATAACAAAGAGAAAGAAGCTTTCTGAGAAACTTCTTTGTGTTCTGCGAAATCATCTCCCAGAGTTACAGCTTTCCCCTCAAGAAGCCTTTCGCTAAGACAGTTCTTGTGGAATTGGCAAAGTGATATTTGGAAGCCCGTAGAGGGCTATGGTGAAAAAGGAAATATCCTCAGATGAAATCTGGAAAGAAGCTTTCTGAGAAACTGCTTAGTGTTCTCTTTATTCATCTCACAGAGTTACATCTGTATTTCGTGGATCTCTTTGCTAGCCTTATTTCTGTGGAATCTGAGAACAGATATTTCGGATCCCTTTGAAGACTATAGGGACAAAGGAAATATCCTCCGATAACAAAGAGAAAGAAGCTTTCTGAGAAACTTCTTTGTGTTCTGTGAAATCATCTCACAGAGTTACAGCTTTCCCCTCAAGAAGCCTTTCGCTAAGAGAGTTCTTGTGGAATTGGCAAAGTGATATTTGGAAGCCCATAGAGGGCTATGGTGAAAAAGGAAATATCCTCAGATGAAATCTGGAAAGAAGCTTTCTGAGAAACTGCTTAGTGTTCTGTTAATTCATCTCACAGAGTTACATGTGTATTTCGTGGATCTCTTTGCTAGCCTTATTTCTGTGGAATCTGAGAACAGATATTTCGGATCCCTTTGAAGACTATAGGGCCAAAGGAAATATCCTCCGATAACAAAGAGAAAGAAGCTTTCTGAGAAACTTCTTTGTGTTCTGTGAAATCATCTCACAGAGTTACAACTTTCCCCTCAAGAAGCCTTTCGCTAAGACAGTTCTTGTGGAATTGGCAAAGTGATATTTGCAACCCCTAGAGGGCTATGGTGAAAAAGGAAATATCCTCAGATGAAATCTGGAAAGAAGCTTTCTGAGAAACTGCTAAGTGTTCTGTTAATTCATCTCACAGAGTTACATCTGCATTTCGTGGATCTCTTTGCTAGCCTTATTTCTGTGGAATCTGAGAACAGATATTTCGGATCCCTTTGAAGACTATAGGGCCAAAGGAAATATCCTCCGATAACAAAGAGAAAGAAGCTTTCTGAGAAACTTCTTTGTGTTCTGTGAAATCATCTCACAGAGTTACAGCTTTCCCCTCAAGAAGCCTTTCGCTAAGACAGTTCTTGTGGAATTGGCAAAGTGATATTTGGAAGCCCATAGAGGGCTATGGTGAAAAAGGAAATATCCTCAGAAGAAATCGGGAAAGAAGCTTTCTGAGAAACTGCTCTGTGATGTGTGACTTCCACTCACAGAGTTACATCTGTATTTCGTGGATCTCTTTGCTAGCCTTATTTCTGTGGAATCTGAGAACAGATATTTCGGATCCCTTTGAAGACTATAGGGCCAAATGAAATATCCTCCGATAACAAAGAGAAAGAAGCTTTCTGAGAAACTTCTTTGTGTTCTGTGAAATCATCTCACAGAGTTACAGCTTTCCCCTCAAGAAGCCTTTCGCTAAGACAGTTCTTGTGGAATTGGCAAAGTGATATTTGGAAGCCCATAGAGGGCTATGGTGAAAAAGGAAATATTCTCAGATGAAATATGGAAAGAAGCTTTCTGAGAAACTGCTTAGTGTTCTGTTAATTCTTCTCACAGAGATACATCTGTATTTCGTGGATCTCTTTGCTAGCCTTATTTCTGTGGAATCTGAGAACAGATATTTCGGATCCCTTTGAAGACTATAGGGCCAAAGGAAATATCCTGCGATAACAAAGAGAAAGAAGCTTTCTGAGAAACTTCTTTGTGTTCTGTGAAATCATCTCACAGAGTTACAGCTTTCCCCTCAAGAAGCCTTTCGCTAAGACAGTTCTTGTGGAATTGGCAAAGTGATATTTGGAAGCCCATAGAGGGCTATGGTGTAAAAGGAATTATCCTCAGATGAAATCTGGAGGGAAGCTTTCTGAGAAACTGCTTAGTGTTCTGTTAATTCATCTCACAGAGTTACATCTGTATTTCGTGGATCTCTTTGCTAGCCTTATTTCTGTGGAATCTGAGAACAGATATTTCGGATCCCTTTGAAGACTATAGGGCCAAAGGAAATATCCTCCGATAACAAAGAGAAAGAAGCTTTCTGAGAAACTTCTTTGTGTTCTGTGAAATCATCTCACAGAGTTACAGCTTTCCCCTCAATAAGCCTTTCGCTAAGACAGTTCTTGTGGAATTGGCAAAGTGTTATTTGAAAGCCCATAGAGTGCTATGGTGAAAAAGGAAATATCCTCAGATGAAATCTGGAAAGAAGCTTTCTGAGAAACTGCTTAGTGTTCTGTTAATTCATCTCACAGAGTTACATCTGTATTTCGTGGATCTCTTTGCTAGCCTTATTTCTGTGGAATCTGAGAACAGATATTTCGGATCCCTTTGAAGACTATAGGGCCAAAGGAAATATCCTCCGATAACAAAGAGAAAGAAGCTTTCTGAGAAACTCCTTTGTGTTCTGTGAAATCATCTCACAGAGTTACAGCTTTCCCCTCAAGAAGCCTTTCGATAAGACAGTCTTGTGGAATTGGCAAAGTGATATTTGGAAGCCCATAGAGGGCTACGGTGAAAAAGGAAATATCCTCAGAAGAAATGTGAAAAGAAGCTTTCGGAGAAACTCCTCTGTGATGTGTGACTTCCACTCATAGAGTTACATCTGTATTTCGTGGATCTCTTTGCTAGCCTTATTTCTGTGGAATCTGAGAACAGATATTTCGGATCCCTTTGAAGACTATACGGCCGAAGGAAATATCCTCCGATAACAAAGAGAAAGAAGCTTTCTGAGAAAGTTCTTTGTCTTCTGTGAAATCATCTCACAGAGTTACAGCTTTCCCCTCAAGAAGCCTTTCGCTAAGACAGTTCTTGTGGAATTGGCAAAGTGATATTTGGAAGCCCATAGAGGGCTATGGTGAAAAAGGAAATATCCACAGATGAAATCTGGAAAGAAGCGTTCTGAGAAACTGCTTAGTGTTCTGTGAATTCATCTCACAGAGTTACATCTGTATTTCGTGGATCTCTTTGCTAGCCTTATTTCTGTGTAATCTGAGAACAGATATTTCGGATCCCTTTGAAGACTACAGGGCCAAAGGAAATGTCCTCCGATAACAAAGAGAAAGAAGCTTTCTGAGAAACTTCTTTGTGTTCTGTGAAATCAACTCACAGAGTTACAGCTTTCTCCTCAAGAAGCCTTTCGCCAAGACAGTTCTTGTGGAATTGGCAAAGTGTATTTGGAAGCCCATAGAGGGCTACGGTGAAAAAGGAAATATCCTCAGATGAAATCTGGAAAGAAGCTTTCTGAGAAACTGCTTAGTGTTCTGTTAATTCATCTCACGGAGTTACATGTGTATTTCGTGGATCTCTTTGCTAGCCTTATTTCTGTGGAATCTGAGAACAGATATTTCGGATCCCTTGGAAGACTATAGGGCGAAAGGAAATATCCTCCGATAACAAAGAGAAAGAAGCTTTCTGAGAAGTTGCTTAGTGTTCTCTTAATTCATCTCACAGAGTTACATCTGTATTTCGTGGATCTCTTTGCTAGCCTTATTTCTGTGGAATCTGAGAACAGATATTTCGGATCCCATTGAAGACTATAGGGCCAAAGGAAATATCCTCCGATAACAAAGAGAAAGAAGCTTTCTGAGAAACTTCTTTGTGTTCTGTGAAATCATCTCACAGAGTTACAGCTTTCTCCTCAAGAAGCCTTTCGCTAAGACAGTTCTTGTGGAATGGGCAAAGTGATATTTGGAAACCCATAGAGGGCTATGGTGAAAAAGGAAATATCCTCAGATGAAATCTGGAAAGAAGCTTTCTGAGAAACTGCTTAGTGTTCTGTTAATTCATCTCACAGAGTTACATGTGTATTTCGTGGATCTCTTTGCTAGCCTTATTTCTGTGGAATCTGAGAACAGATATTTCGGATCCCTTGGAAGACTATAGGGCGAAAGGAAATATCCTCCGATAACAAAGAGAAAGAAGATTTCTGAGAAACTGCTTAGTGTTCTGTTAATTCATCTCACAGAGTTACATGTGTATTTCGTGGATCTCTTTGCTAGCCTTATTTCTGTGGAATCTGAGAACAGATATTTCGGATCCCTTTGAAGACTATAGGGCCAAAGGAAATATCCTCCGATAACAAAGAGAAAGAAGCTTTCTGAGAAACTTCTTTGTGTTCTGTGAAATCATCTCACAGAGTTACAGCTTTCCCCTCAAGAAGCCTTTCGCTAAGACAGTTCTTGTGGAATTGGCAAAGTGATATTTGGAAGCCCATAGAGGGCTACGGTGAAAAAGGAAATATCCTCAGATGAAATCTGGAAAGAAGCTTTCTGAGAAACTGCTTTGTGTTCTGTTAATTCATCTCACAGAGTTACATCTGTATTTCGTGGATCTCTTTGCTAGCCTTATTTCAGTGGAATCTGAGAAGAGATATTTCGGATCCCTTTGAAGACTATAGGGATAAAGGAAATATCCTCCGATAACAAAGAGAAAGAAGCTTTCTGAGAAACTTCTTTGTGTTCTGTGAAATCATCTCACAGAGTTACAGTTTTCCCCTCAAGAAGCCTTACGCTAAGACAGTTCTTGTGGAATTGGCAAAGTGATATTTGGAAGCCCTTAGATGGCTATGGTGAAAAAGGAAATATCCTCAGATGAAATCTGGAAAGAAGCTTTCTGAGAAACTGCTTAGTGTTCTGTTAATTCGTCTCACAGAGTTACATCTGTATTTCGTGGATCTCTTTGCTAGCCTTATTTCTGTGGAATCTGAGAACAGATATTTCGGATCCCTTTGAAGACTATAGGGCCAAAGGAAATATCCTCCGATAACAAAGAGAAAGAAGCTTTCTGAGAAACTTCTTTGTGTTCTGTGAAATCATCTCACAGAGTTACAGCTTTCTCCTCAAGAAGCCTTTCGCTAAGACAGTTCTTGTGGAATTGGCAAAGTGATATTTGGAAGCCCATAGAGGGCTATGGTGAAAAAGGAAATATCCTCAGATGAAATCTGGAAAGAAGATTTCTGAGAAACTGCTTAGTGTTCTGTTAATTCATCTCACAGAGTTACATGTGTATTTCGTGGATCTCTTTGCTAGCCTTATTTCTGTGGAATCTGAGAACAGATATTTAGGATCCCTTGGAAGACTATAGGGCGAAAGGAAATATCCTCCGATAACAAAGAGAAAGAAGCTTTCTGAGAAACTGCTTAGTGTTCTGTTGATTCATCTCACAGAGTTACATCTGTATTGCGTGGATCTCTTTGCTAGCCTTATTTCTGTGGAATCTGATAACAGATATTTCGGATCCCTTTGAAGACTATAGGGCCAAAGGAAATATCCTCTGATAACAAAGAGAAAGAAGCTTTCTGAGAAACTTCTTTGTGTTCTGTGAAATCATCTCACAGAGTTACAGCTTTCTCCTCAAGAAGCCTTTCGCTAAGACAGTTCTTGTGGAATTGGCAAAGTGATATTTGGAAGCCCATAGAGGGCTATGGTGAAAAAGGAAATATCCTCAGATGAAATCTGGAAAGAAGCTTTCTGAGAAACTGCTTAGTGTTCTGTTAATTCATCTCACAGAGTTACATGTGTATTTCATGGATCTCTTTGCTAGCCTTATTTCTGTGGAATCTGAGAACAGATATTTCGGATCCCTTTGAAGACTACAGGGCCAAAGGAAGTATCTTCCGATAACAAAGAGAAAGAAGCTTTCTGAGAAACTGCTTAGTGTTCTGTTAATTCATCTCACAGAGTTACATCTGTATTTCCTGGATCTCTTTGCTAGCCTTATTTCTGTGGAATCTGAGAACCGATATTTCGGATCCCTTTGAAGACTATAGGGCCAAAGGAAATATCCTCCGATAACAAAGAGAAAGAAGCTTTCTGAGAAACTTCTTTGTGTTCTGTGAAATCATCTCACAGAGTTTCAGCTTTCCCCTCAAGAAGCCTTTCGCTAAGACAGTTCCTGTGGAATTGGCAAAGTGATATTTGGAAGCCCTTAGAGGGCTATGGTGAAAAAGGAAATATCCTCAGATGAAATCTGGAAAGAAGCTTTCTGAGAAACTGCTCTGTGATGTGTGACTTCCACTCTCAGAGTTACATCTGTATTTCGTGGATCTCTTTGCTAGCCTTATTTCTGTGGAATCTGAGAACGGATATTTCGGATCCCTTTGAAGACTATAGGGCCAAAGGAAATATCCTCCGATAACAAAGAGAAAGAAACTTTCTGAGAAACTTCCTTGTGTTCTGTGAAATCATCTCACAGAGTTACAGCTTTCCCCTCAAGAAGCCATTCGCTAAGACAGTTCTTGTGGAATTGACAAAGTGATATTTGGAAGCCCATAGAGGGCTGTGGTGAAAAAGGAAATATCCTCAGATGAAATCTGGAAAGAAGATTTCTGAGAAACTGCTTAGTGTTCTGTTAATTCATCTCACAGAGTTACATCTGTATTTCGTGGATCTCTTTGCTAGCCTTATTTCTGTGGAATCTGAGAACAGATATTTCGGATCCCTTTGAAGACTATAGGGCCAAAGGAAATATCCTCCGATAACAAAGAGAAAGAAGCTTTCTGAGAAACTTCTTTGTGTTCTGTGAAATCATCTCACAGAGTTACAGCTTTCTCCTCAAGAAGCCTTTCGCTAAGACAGTTCTTGTGGAATAGGCAAAGTGATATTTGGAAGCCCTTAGAGGGCTATGGTGAAAAAGGAAATATCCTCAGATGAAATCTGGAAAGAAGCTTTCTGAGAAACTGCTTAGTGTTCTGTTAATTCATCTCACAGAGTTACATCTGTATTTCGTGGATCTCTTTGCTAGCCTTATTTCTGTGGAATCTGAGAACAGATATTTCGGATCCCTTTGAAGACTATAGGGCCAAAGGAAATATCCTCCGACAACAAAGAGAAAGAAGCTTTCTGAGAAACTGCTTAGTGTTCTGTTAATTCATCTCACATAGTTACATGTGTATTTCGTGGATCTCTTTGCTAGTCTTATTTCTGTGAATCTGAGAACAGATATTTCGGATCCTTTTGAAGACTATAGGGCCAAAGGAAATATTATCCGATAACAAAGAGAAAGAAGCTTTCTGAGAAACTTCTTTGTGTTCTGTGAAATCATCTCACAGAGTTACAGCTTTCTCCTCAAGAAGCTTTTCGCTAAGACAGTTCTTGTGGAATTGGCAATGTGATATTTGGAAGCCCATAGAAGGCTATGGCGAAAAAGGAAATATCCTCAGATGAAACCTGGAAAGAAGCTTTCTGAGAAACTGCTTAGTGTTCTGTTAATTCATCTCACAGAGTTACATGTGTATTTCGTGGATCTCTTTGCTAGCCTTATTTCTGTGGAATCTGAGAACAGATATTTCGGATCCCTTGGAAGACTATAGGGCGAAAGGAAATATCCTCCGATAACAAAGAGAAAGAAGCTTTCTGAGAAACTGCTTAGTGTTCTGTTAATTCATCTCACAGAGTTACATCTGTATTTCGTGGATCTCTTTGCTAGCCTTATTTCTGTGGAATCTGAGAACAGATATTTCGGAACCCTCTGAAGACTATAGGGCCAAAGGAAATATCCTCTGATAACAAAGAGAAAGAAGCTTTCTGAGAAACTTCTTTGTGTTCTGTGAAATCATCTCACAGAGTTACAGCTTTCCCCTCAAGAAGCCTTTCGCTAAGACAGTTCTTGTGGAATTGGCAAAGTGATATTTGGTAGCCCGTAGAGGGCTATGGTGAAAAAGGAAATATCCTCAGATGAAATATGGAAAGAAGCTTTCTGAGAAACTGCTTAGTGTTCTGTTAATTCATCTCACAGAGTTACATGTGTATTTCGTTTATCTCTTTGCTAGCCTTATTTCTGTGGAATCTGAGAACAGATATTTCGGATCCCTTTGAAGACTATAGGGACAAAGGAAATATCCTCCGATAACAAAGAGAAAGAAGCTTTCTGAGAAACTTCTTTGTGTTCTGTGAAATCATCTCACAGAGTTACAACTTTCCCCTCAAGAAGCCTTTCGCTAAGACAGTTCTTGTGGAATTGGCAAAGTGATATTTGCAACCCCTAGAGGGCTATGGTGAAAAAGGAAATATCCTCAGATGAAATCTGGAAAGAAGCTTTCTGAGAAACTGCTCTGTGATGTGTGACTTCCACTCACAAGGTTACATCTGTATTTCGTGGATCTCTTTGCTAGCCTTATATCTGTGGAATCTGAGAACAGATATTTCGGATCCCTTTGAAGACTATAGGGCCAAAGGAAATATCCTCCGATAACAAAGAGAAAGAAGCTTTCTGAGAAACTTCTTTGTGTTCTGTGAAATCATCTCACAGAGTTACAGCTTTCTCCTCAAGAAGCCTTTCGCTAAGACAGTTCTTGTGGAATTGGCAAAGTGATATTTGGAAGCCCATAGAGGGCTATGGTGAAAAAGGAAATATCCTCAGATGAAATCTGGAAAGAAGCTTTCTGAGAAACTGCTTAGTGTTCTGTTAATTCATCTCACAGAGTTACATGTGTATTTCGTGGATCTCTTTGCTAGCCTTATTTCTGTGGAATCTGAGAACAGATACTTCGGATCTCTTTGAAGACTATAGGGCCAAAGGAAATATCCTCCGATAACAAAGAGAAAGAAGCTTTCTGAGAAACTTCTTTGTGTTCTGTGAAATCATCTCACAGAGTTACAGCTTTCCCCTCAAGAAGCCTTTCGCTAAGACAGTTCTTGTGGAATTGGCAAAGTGATATTTGCAACCCCTAGAGGGCTATGGTGAAAAAGGAAATATCCTCAGATGAAATCTGGAAAGAAGCTTTCTGAGAAACTGCTCTGTGATGTGTGACTTCCACTCACAGAGTTACATCTGTATTTCGTGGATCTCTTTGCTAGTCTTATTTCTGTGAATCTGAGAAGAGATATTTCGGATCTCTTTGAATACTATAGGGCCAAAGGAAATATCCTCCGATAACAAAGAGAAAGAAGCTTTCTGAGAAACTTCTTTGTGTTCTTTGAAATCATCTCACAGAGTTACAGCTTTCCCCTCAAGAAGCCTTACGCTAAGACAGTTCTTGTGGAATTGGCAAAGTGATATTTGGAAGCCCTTAGAGGGCTATGGTGAAAAAGGAAATATCCTCAGATGAAATCTGGAAAGAAGCTTTCTGAGAAGCTGCTTAGTGTTCTGTTAATTCATTTCACAGAGTTACATCTGTATTTCGTGGATCTCTTTGCTAGCCTTATTTCTGTGGAATCTGAGAACAGATATTTCGGATCCCTTTGAAGACTATAGGGAGAAAGGAAATATCCTCCGATAACAAAGAGAAAGAAGCTTTCTGAGAAACTTCTTTGTGTTCTGTGAAATCATCTCACAGAGTTACAGCTTTCTCCTCAAGAAGCTTTTCGCTAAGACAGTTCTTGTGGAATTGGCAATGTGATATTTGGAAGCCCATAGAAGGCTATGGCGAAAAAGGAAATATCCTCAGATGAAACCTGGAAAGAAGCTTTCTGAGAAACTGCTTAGTGTTCTGTTAATTCATCTCACAGAGTTACATGTGTATTTCGTGGATCTCTTTGCTAGCCTTATTTCTGTGGAATCTGAGAACAGATATTTCGGATCCCTTGGAAGAATATAGGGCGAAAAGAAATATCCTCCGATAACAAAGAGAAAGAAGCTTTCTGAGAAACTGCTTAGTGTTCTGTTAATTCATCTCACAGAGTTACATCTGTATTTCGTGGATCTCTTTGCTAGCCTTATTTCTGTGGAATCTGAGAACAGATATTTCGGAACCCTCTGAAGACTATAGGGCCAAAGGAAATATCCTCTGATAACAAAGAGAAAGAAGCTTTCTGAGAAACTTCTTTGTGTTCTGTGAAATCATCTGCCAGAGTTACAGCTTTCCCCTCAAGAAGCCTTTCGCTAAGACAGTTCTTGTGGAATTGGCAAAGTGATATTTGGAAGCCCGTAGAGGGCTATGGTGAAAAAGGAAATATCCTCAGATGAAATATGGAAAGAAGCTTTCTGAGAAACTGCTTAGTGTTCTGTTAATTCATCTCACAGAGTTACATGTGTATTTCGTTTATCTCTTTGCTAGCCTTATTTCTGTGGAATCTGAGAACAGATATTTCGGATCCCTTTGAAGACTATAGGGACAAAGGAAATATCCTCCGATAACAAAGAGAAAGAAGCTTTCTGAGAAACTTCTTTGTGTTCTGTGAAATCATCTCACAGAGTTACAACTTTCCCCTCAAGAAGCCTTTCGCTAAGACAGTTCTTGTGGAATTGGCAAAGTGATATTTGCAACCCCTAGAGGGCTATGGTGAAAAAGGAAATATCCTCAGATGAAATCTGGAAAGAAGCTTTCTGAGAAACTGCTCTGTGATGTGTGACTTCCACTCACAGAGTTACATCTGTATTTCGTGGATCTCTTTGCTAGCCTTATTTCTGTGGAATCTGAGAACAGATATTTCGGATCCCTTTGAAGACTATAGGGCCAAAGGAAATATCCTCCGATAACAAAGAGAAAGAAGCTTTCTGAGAAACTTCTTTGTGTTCTGTGAAATCATCTCACAGAGTTACAGCTTTCTCCTCAAGAAGCCTTTCGCTAAGACAGTTCTTGTGGAATTGGCAAAGTGATATTTGGAAGCCCATAGAGGGCTATGGTGAAAAAGGAAATATCCTCAGATGAAATCTGGAAAGAAGCTTTCTGAGAAACTGCTTAGTGTTCTGTTAATTCATCTCACAGAGTTACATGTGTATTTCGTGGATCTCTTTGCTAGCCTTATTTCTGTGGAATCTGAGAACAGATACTTCGGATCTCTTTGAAGACTATAGGGCCAAAGGAAATATCCTCCGATAACAAAGAGAAAGAAGCTTTCTGAGAAACTTCTTTGTGTTCTGTGAAATCATCTCACAGAGTTACAGCTTTCCCCTCAAGAAGCCTTTCGCTAAGACAGTTCTTGTGGAATTGGCAAAGTGATATTTGGAAGCCCATAGAGGGCTATGGTGATAAAGGAAATATCCTCAGATGAAATATGGAAAGAAGCTTTGTGAGAAACTACTTAGTGTTCTGTTAATTCATCTCACAGAGTTACATCTGTATTTCGTGGATCTCTTTGCTAGCCTTATTTCTGTGGAATCTGAGAACAGATATTTCGGATCCCTTTGAAGACTATAGGGCCAAAGGAAATATCCTCCGATAACAAAGAGAAAGAAGCTTTCTGAGAAACTTCTTTGTGTTCTGTGAAATCATCTCACAGAGTTACAGCTTTCCCCTCAAGAAGCCTTTCGCTAAGACAGTTGTTGTGGAATTGGCAAAGTGATATTTGGAAGCCCATAGAGGGCTATGGTGAAAAAGGAAATATCCTCAGATGAAATCTGGAAAGAAGCTTTCTGAGAAACTGCTCTGTGATATGTGACTTCCACTCACTGAGTTACATCTGTATTTCGTGGATCTGTTTGCTAGCCTTATTTCTGTGGAATCTGAGAACAGATATTTCTGATCCCTTTGAAGACTATAGTGCCAAAGGAAATATCCTCCGATAACAAAGAGAAAGAAGCTTTCTGAGAAACTTCCTTGTGTTCTGTGAAATCATCTCACAGAGTTGCAGCTTTCCCCCCAAGAAGCCATTCTCTAAGACAGTTCTTGTGGAATTGGCAAAGTGATATTTGGAAGCCCATAGAGGGCTATGGTGAAAAAGGAAATATCCTCAGATGAAATCTGGAAAGAAGCTTTCTGAGAAACTGCTTAGTTTTCTGTTAATTCATCTCAGAGAGTTATATCTGTATTTCGTGGATCTCTTTGCTAGCCTTATTTCTGTGGAATCTGAGAACAGATATTTCGGATCCCTTTGAAGACTATAGGGCCAAAGGAAATATCCTCCGATAACAAAGAGAAAGAAGCTTTCTGAGAAACTTCTTTGTGTTCTGTGAAATCATCTCCCAGAGTTACAGCTTTCCCCTCAAGAAGCCTTTCGCTAAGACAGTTCTTGTGGAATTGGCAAAGTGTTATTTGGAAGCCCGTAGAGGGCTATGGTGAAAAAGGAAATATCCTCAGATGAAATCTGGAAAGAAGCTTTCTGAGAAGCTGCTTAGTGTTCTGTTAATTCATTTCACAGAGTTACATCTGTATTTCGTGGATCTCTTTGCTAGCCTTATTTCTGTGGAATCTGAGAACAGATATTTCGGATCCCTTTGAAGACTATAGGGCCAAAGGAAATATCCTCCGATAACAAAGAGAAAGAAGCTTTCTGAGAAACTTCTTTGTGTTCTGTGAAATCATCTCACAGAGTTACAGCTTTCTCCTCAAGAAGCTTTTCGCTAAGACAGTTCTTGTGGAATTGGCAATGTGATATTTGGAAGCCCATAGAAGGCTATGGCGAAAAAGGAAATATCCTCAGATGAAACCTGGAAAGAAGCTTTCTGAGAAACTGCTTAGTGTTCTGTTAATTCATCTCACAGAGTTACATGTGTATTTCGTGGATCTCTTTGCTAGCCTTATTTCTGTGGAATCTGAGAACAGATATTTCGGATCCCTTGGAAGAATATAGGGCGAAAAGAAATATCCTCCGATAACAAAGAGAAAGAAGCTTTCTGAGAAACTGCTTAGTGTTCTGTTAATTCATCTCACAGAGTTACATCTGTATTTCGTGGATCTCTTTGCTAGCCTTATTTCTGTGGAATCTGAGAACAGATATTTCGGAACCCTCTGAAGACTATAGGGCCAAAGGAAATATCCTCTGATAACAAAGAGAAAGAAGCTTTCTGAGAAACTTCTTTGTGTTCTGTGAAATCATCTGCCAGAGTTACAGCTTTCCCCTCAAGAAGCCTTTCGCTAAGACAGTTCTTGTGGAATTGGCAAAGTGATATTTGGAAGCCCGTAGAGGGCTATGGTGAAAAAGGAAATATCCTCAGATGAAATATGGAAAGAAGCTTTCTGAGAAACTGCTTAGTGTTCTGTTAATTCATCTCACAGAGTTACATGTGTATTTCGTTTATCTCTTTGCTAGCCTTATTTCTGTGGAATCTGAGAACAGATATTTCGGATCCCTTTGAAGACTATAGGGACAAAGGAAATATCCTCCGATAACAAAGAGAAAGAAGCTTTCTGAGAAACTTCTTTGTGTTCTGTGAAATCATCTCACAGAGTTACAACTTTCCCCTCAAGAAGCCTTTCGCTAAGACAGTTCTTGTGGAATTGGCAAAGTGATATTTGCAACCCCTAGAGGGCTATGGTGAAAAAGGAAATATCCTCAGATGAAATCTGGAAAGAAGCTTTCTGAGAAACTGCTCTGTGATGTGTGACTTCCACTCACAGAGTTACATCTGTATTTCGTGGATCTCTTTGCTAGCCTTATTTCTGTGGAATCTGAGAACAGATATTTCGGATCCCTTTGAAGACTATAGGGCCAAAGGAAATATCCTCCGATAACAAAGAGAAAGAAGCTTTCTGAGAAACTTCTTTGTGTTCTGTGAAATCATCTCACAGAGTTACAGCTTTCTCCTCAAGAAGCCTTTCGCTAAGACAGTTCTTGTGGAATTGGCAAAGTGATATTTGGAAGCCCATAGAGGGCTATGGTGAAAAAGGAAATATCCTCAGATGAAATCTGGAAAGAAGCTTTCTGAGAAACTGCTTAGTGTTCTGTTAATTCATCTCACAGAGTTACATGTGTATTTCGTGGATCTCTTTGCTAGCCTTATTTCTGTGGAATCTGAGAACAGATACTTCGGATCTCTTTGAAGACTATAGGGCCAAAGGAAATATCCTCCGATAACAAAGAGAAAGAAGCTTTCTGAGAAACTTCTTTGTGTTCTGTGAAATCATCTCACAGAGTTACAGCTTTCCCCTCAAGAAGCCTTTCGCTAAGACAGTTCTTGTGGAATTGGCAAAGTGATATTTGGAAGCCCATAGAGGGCTATGGTGATAAAGGAAATATCCTCAGATGAAATATGGAAAGAAGCTTTGTGAGAAACTACTTAGTGTTCTGTTAATTCATCTCACAGAGTTACATCTGTATTTCGTGGATCTCTTTGCTAGCCTTATTTCTGTGGAATCTGAGAACAGATATTTCGGATCCCTTTGAAGACTATAGGGCCAAAGGAAATATCCTCCGATAACAAAGAGAAAGAAGCTTTCTGAGAAACTTCTTTGTGTTCTGTGAAATCATCTCACAGAGTTACAGCTTTCCCCTCAAGAAGCCTTTCGCTAAGACAGTTGTTGTGGAATTGGCAAAGTGATATTTGGAAGCCCATAGAGGGCTATGGTGAAAAAGGAAATATCCTCAGATGAAATCTGGAAAGAAGCTTTCTGAGAAACTGCTCTGTGATATGTGACTTCCACTCACTGAGTTACATCTGTATTTCGTGGATCTGTTTGCTAGCCTTATTTCTGTGGAATCTGAGAACAGATATTTCTGATCCCTTTGAAGACTATAGTGCCAAAGGAAATATCCTCCGATAACAAAGAGAAAGAAGCTTTCTGAGAAACTTCCTTGTGTTCTGTGAAATCATCTCACAGAGTTGCAGCTTTCCCCCCAAGAAGCCATTCTCTAAGACAGTTCTTGTGGAATTGGCAAAGTGATATTTGGAAGCCCATAGAGGGCTATGGTGAAAAAGGAAATATCCTCAGATGAAATCTGGAAAGAAGCTTTCTGAGAAACTGCTTAGTTTTCTGTTAATTCATCTCAGAGAGTTATATCTGTATTTCGTGGATCTCTTTGCTAGCCTTATTTCTGTGGAATCTGAGAACAGATATTTCGGATCCCTTTGAAGACTATAGGGCCAAAGGAAATATCCTCCGATAACAAAGAGAAAGAAGCTTTCTGAGAAACTTCTTTGTGTTCTGTGAAATCATCTCCCAGAGTTACAGCTTTCCCCTCAAGAAGCCTTTCGCTAAGACAGTTCTTGTGGAATTGGCAAAGTGTTATTTGGAAGCCCGTAGAGGGCTATGGTGAAAAAGGAAATATCCTCAGATGAAATCTGGAAAGAAGCTTTCTGAGAAACTGCTTAGTGTTCTCTTTATTCATCTCACAGAGTTACATCTGTATTTCGTGGATCTCTTTGCTAGCCTTATTTCTGTGGAATCTGAGAACAGATATTTCGGATCCCTTTGAAGACTATAGGGACAAAGGAAATATCCTCCGATAACAAAGAGAAAGAAGCTTTCTGAGAAACTTCTTTGTGTTCTGTGAAATCATCTCACAGAGTTACAGCTTTCCCCTCAAGAAGCCTTTCGCTAAGAGAGTTCTTGTGGAATTGGCAAAGTGATATTTGGAAGCCCATAGAGGGCTATGGTGAAAAAGGAAATATCCTCAGATGAAATCTGGAAAGAAGCTTTCTGAGAAACTGCTTAGTGTTCTGTTAATTCATCTCACAGAGTTACATGTGTATTTCGTGGATCTCTTTGCTAGCCTTATTTCTGTGGAATCTGAGAACAGATATTTCGGATCCCTTTGAAGACTATAGGGCCAAAGGAAATATCCTCCGATAACAAAGAGAAAGAAGCTTTCTGAGAAACTTCTTTGTGTTCTGTGAAATCATCTCACAGAGTTACAACTTTCCCCTCAAGAAGCCTTTCGCTAAGACAGTTCTTTTGGAATTGGCAAAGTGATATTTGCAACCCCTAGAGGGCTATGGTGAAAAAGGAAATATCCTCAGATGAAATCTGGAAAGAAGCTTTCTGAGAAACTGCTCTGTGATGTGTGACTTCCACTCACAGAGTTACATCTGTATTTCGTGGATCTCTTTGCTAGCCTTATTTCTGTGGAATCTGAGAACAGATATTTCGGATCCCTTTGAAGACTATAGGGCCAAAGGAAATATCCTCCGATAACAAAGAGAAAGAAGCTTTCTGAGAAACTTCTTTGTGTTCTGTGAAATCATCTCACAGAGTTACAGCTTTCTCCTCAAGAAGCCTTTCGCTAAGACAGTTCTTGTGGAATTGGCAAAGTGATATTTGGAAGCCCATAGAGGGCTATGGTGAAAAAGGAAATATCCTCAGATGAAATCTGGAAAGAAGCTTTCTGAGAAACTGCTTAGTGTTCTGTTAATTCATCTCACAGAGTTACATGTGTATTTCGTGGATCTCTTTGCTAGCCTTATTTCTGTGGAATCTGAGAACAGATACTTCGGATCTCTTTGAAGACTATAGGGCCAAAGGAAATATCCTCCGATAACAAAGAGAAAGAAGCTTTCTGAGAAACTTCTTTGTGTTCTGTGAAATCATCTCACAGAGTTACAGCTTTCCCCTCAAGAAGCCTTTCGCTAAGACAGTTCTTGTGGAATTGGCAAAGTGATATTTGGAAGCCCATAGAGGGCTATGGTGATAAAGGAAATATCCTCAGATGAAATATGGAAAGAAGCTTTGTGAGAAACTACTTAGTGTTCTGTTAATTCATCTCACAGAGTTACATCTGTATTTCGTGGATCTCTTTGCTAGCCTTATTTCTGTGGAATCTGAGAACAGATATTTCGGATCCCTTTGAAGACTATAGGGCCAAAGGAAATATCCTCCGATAACAAAGAGAAAGAAGCTTTCTGAGAAACTTCTTTGTGTTCTGTGAAATCATCTCACAGAGTTACAGCTTTCCCCTCAAGAAGCCTTTCGCTAAGACAGTTGTTGTGGAATTGGCAAAGTGATATTTGGAAGCCCATAGAGGGCTATGGTGAAAAAGGAAATATCCTCAGATGAAATCTGGAAAGAAGCTTTCTGAGAAACTGCTCTGTGATATGTGACTTCCACTCACTGAGTTACATCTGTATTTCGTGGATCTGTTTGCTAGCCTTATTTCTGTGGAATCTGAGAACAGATATTTCTGATCCCTTTGAAGACTATAGTGCCAAAGGAAATATCCTCCGATAACAAAGAGAAAGAAGCTTTCTGAGAAACTTCCTTGTGTTCTGTGAAATCATCTCACAGAGTTGCAGCTTTCCCCCCAAGAAGCCATTCTCTAAGACAGTTCTTGTGGAATTGGCAAAGTGATATTTGGAAGCCCATAGAGGGCTATGGTGAAAAAGGAAATATCCTCAGATGAAATCTGGAAAGAAGCTTTCTGAGAAACTGCTTAGTTTTCTGTTAATTCATCTCAGAGAGTTATATCTGTATTTCGTGGATCTCTTTGCTAGCCTTATTTCTGTGGAATCTGAGAACAGATATTTCGGATCCCTTTGAAGACTATAGGGCCAAAGGAAATATCCTCCGATAACAAAGAGAAAGAAGCTTTCTGAGAAACTTCTTTGTGTTCTGTGAAATCATCTCCCAGAGTTACAGCATTCCCCTCAAGAAGCCTTTCGCTAAGACAGTTCTTGTGGAATTGGCAAAGTGTTATTTGGAAGCCCGTAGAGGGCTATGGTGAAAAAGGAAATATCCTCAGATGAAATCTGGAAAGAAGCTTTCTGAGAAACTGCTTAGTGTTCTCTTTATTCATCTCACAGAGTTACATCTGTATTTCGTGGATCTCTTTGCTAGCCTTATTTCTGTGGAATCTGAGAACAGATATTTCGGATCCCTTTGAAGACTATAGGGACAAAGGAAATATCCTCCGATAACAAAGAGAAAGAAGCTTTCTGAGAAACTTCTTTGTGTTCTGTGAAATCATCTCACAGAGTTACAGCTTTCCCCTCAAGAAGCCTTTCGCTAAGAGAGTTCTTGTGGAATTGGCAAAGTGATATTTGGAAGCCCATAGAGGGCTATGGTGAAAAAGGAAATATCCTCAGATGAAATCTGGAAAGAAGCTTTCTGAGAAACTGCTTAGTGTTCTGTTAATTCATCTCACAGAGTTACATGTGTATTTCGTGGATCTCTTTGCTAGCCTTATTTCTGTGGAATCTGAGAACAGATATTTCGGATCCCTTTGAAGACTATAGGGCCAAAGGAAATATCCTCCGATAACAAAGAGAAAGAAGCTTTCTGAGAAACTTCTTTGTGTTCTGTGAAATCATCTCACAGAGTTACAACTTTCCCCTCAAGAAGCCTTTCGCTAAGACAGTTCTTGTGGAATTGGCAAAGTGATATTTGCAACCCCTAGAGGGCTATGGTGAAAAAGGAAATATCCTCAGATGAAATCTGGAAAGAAGCTTTCTGAGAAACTGCTCTGTGATGTGTGACTTCCACTCACAGAGTTACATCTGTATTTCGTGGATCTCTTTGCTAGCCTTATTTCTGTGGAATCTGAGAACAGATATTTCGGATCCCTTTGAAGACTATAGGGCCAAAGGAAATATCCTCCGATAACAAAGAGAAAGAAGCTTTCTGAGAAACTTCTTTGTGTTCTGTGAAATCATCTCACAGAGTTACAGCTTTCTCCTCAAGAAGCCTTTCGCTAAGACAGTTCTTGTGGAATTGGCAAAGTGATATTTGGAAGCCCATAGAGGGCTATGGTGAAAAAGGAAATATCCTCAGATGAAATCTGGAAAGAAGCTTTCTGAGAAACTGCTTAGTGTTCTGTTAATTCATCTCACAGAGTTACATGTGTATTTCGTGGATCTCTTTGCTAGCCTTATTTCTGTGGAATCTGAGAACAGATACTTCGGATCTCTTTGAAGACTATAGGGCCAAAGGAAATATCCTCCGATAACAAAGAGAAAGAAGCTTTCTGAGAAACTTCTTTGTGTTCTGTGAAATCATCTCACAGAGTTACAGCTTTCCCCTCAAGAAGCCTTTCGCTAAGACAGTTCTTGTGGAATTGGCAAAGTGATATTTGGAAGCCCATAGAGGGCTATGGTGATAAAGGAAATATCCTCAGATGAAATATGGAAAGAAGCTTTGTGAGAAACTACTTAGTGTTCTGTTAATTCATCTCACAGAGTTACATCTGTATTTCGTGGATCTCTTTGCTAGCCTTATTTCTGTGGAATCTGAGAACAGATATTTCGGATCCCTTTGAAGACTATAGGGCCAAAGGAAATATCCTCCGATAACAAAGAGAAAGAAGCTTTCTGAGAAACTTCTTTGTGTTCTGTGAAATCATCTCACAGAGTTACAGCTTTCCCCTCAAGAAGCCTTTCGCTAAGACAGTTGTTGTGGAATTGGCAAAGTGATATTTGGAAGCCCATAGAGGGCTATGGTGAAAAAGGAAATATCCTCAGATGAAATCTGGAAAGAAGCTTTCTGAGAAACTGCTCTGTGATATGTGACTTCCACTCACTGAGTTACATCTGTATTTCGTGGATCTGTTTGCTAGCCTTATTTCTGTGGAATCTGAGAACAGATATTTCTGATCCCTTTGAAGACTATAGTGCCAAAGGAAATATCCTCCGATAACAAAGAGAAAGAAGCTTTCTGAGAAACTTCCTTGTGTTCTGTGAAATCATCTCACAGAGTTGCAGCTTTCCCCCCAAGAAGCCATTCTCTAAGACAGTTCTTGTGGAATTGGCAAAGTGATATTTGGAAGCCCATAGAGGGCTATGGTGAAAAAGGAAATATCCTCAGATGAAATCTGGAAAGAAGCTTTCTGAGAAACTGCTTAGTTTTCTGTTAATTCATCTCAGAGAGTTATATCTGTATTTCGTGGATCTCTTTGCTAGCCTTATTTCTGTGGAATCTGAGAACAGATATTTCGGATCCCTTTGAAGACTATAGGGCCAAAGGAAATATCCTCCGATAACAAAGAGAAAGAAGCTTTCTGAGAAACTTCTTTGTGTTCTGTGAAATCATCTCCCAGAGTTACAGCTTTCCCCTCAAGAAGCCTTTCGCTAAGACAGTTCTTGTGGAATTGGCAAAGTGTTATTTGGAAGCCCGTAGAGGGCTATGGTGAAAAAGGAAATATCCTCAGATGAAATCTGGAAAGAAGCTTTCTGAGAAACTGCTTAGTGTTCTCTTTATTCATCTCACAGAGTTACATCTGTATTTCGTGGATCTCTTTGCTAGCCTTATTTCTGTGGAATCTGAGAACAGATATTTCGGATCCCTTTGAAGACTATAGGGACAAAGGAAATATCCTCCGATAACAAAGAGAAAGAAGCTTTCTGAGAAACTTCTTTGTGTTCTGTGAAATCATCTCACAGAGTTACAGCTTTCCCCTCAAGAAGCCTTTCGCTAAGAGAGTTCTTGTGGAATTGGCAAAGTGATATTTGGAAGCCCATAGAGGGCTATGGTGAAAAAGGAAATATCCTCAGATGAAATCTGGAAAGAAGCTTTCTGAGAAACTGCTTAGTGTTCTGTTAATTCATCTCACAGAGTTACATGTGTATTTCGTGGATCTCTTTGCTAGCCTTATTTCTGTGGAATCTGAGAACAGATATTTCGGATCCCTTTGAAGACTATAGGGCCAAAGGAAATATCCTCCGATAACAAAGAGAAAGAAGCTTTCTGAGAAACTTCTTTGTGTTCTGTGAAATCATCTCACAGAGTTACAACTTTCCCCTCAAGAAGCCTTTCGCTAAGACAGTTCTTGTGGAATTGGCAAAGTGATATTTGCAACCCCTAGAGGGCTATGGTGAAAAAGGAAATATCCTCAGATGAAATCTGGAAAGAAGCTTTCTGAGAAACTGCTAAGTGTTCTGTTAATTCATCTCACAGAGTTACATCTGCATTTCGTGGATCTCTTTGCTAGCCTTATTTCTGTGGAATCTGAGAACAGATATTTCGGATCCCTTTGAAGACTATAGGGCCAAAGGAAATATCCTCCGATAACAAAGAGAAAGAAGCTTTCTGAGAAACTTCTTTGTGTTCTGTGAAATCATCTCACAGAGTTACAGCTTTCCCCTCAAGAAGCCTTTCGCTAAGACAGTTCTTGTGGAATTGGCAAAGTGATATTTGGAAGCCCATAGAGGGCTATGGTGAAAAAGGAAATATCCTCAGAAGAAATCGGCAAACAAGCTTTCTGAGAAACTGCTCTGTGATGTGTGACTTCCACTCACAGAGTTACATCTGTATTTCGTGGATCTCTTTGCTAGCCTTATTTCTGTGGAATCTGAGAACAGATATTTCGGATCCCTTTGAAGACTATAGGGCCAAATGAAATATCCTCCGATAACAAAGAGAAAGAAGCTTTCTGAGAAACTTCTTTGTGTTCTGTGAAATCATCTCACAGAGTTACAGCTTTCCCCTCAAGAAGCCTTTCGCTAAGACAGTTCTTGTGGAATTGGCAAAGTGATATTTGGAAGCCCATAGAGGGCTATGGTGAAAAAGGAAATATTCTCAGATGAAATATGGAAAGAAGCTTTCTGAGAAACTGCTTAGTGTTCTGTTAATTCTTCTCACAGAGATACATCTGTATTTCGTGGATCTCTTTGCTAGCCTTATTTCTGTGGAATCTGAGAACAGATATTTCGGATCCCTTTGAAGACTATAGGGCCAAAGGAAATATCCTGCGATAACAAAGAGAAAGAAGCTTTCTGAGAAACTTCTTTGTGTTCTGTGAAATCATCTCACAGAGTTACAGCTTTCCCCTCAAGAAGCCTTTCTCTAAGACAGTTCTTGTGGAATTGGCAAAGTGATATTTGGAAGCCCATAGAGGGCTATGGTGTAAAAGGAATTATCCTCAGATGAAATCTGGAGGGAAGCTTTCTGAGAAACTGCTTAGTGTTCTGTTAATTCATCTCACAGAGTTACATCTGTATTTCGTGGATCTCTTTGCTAGCCTTATTTCTGTGGAATCTGAGAACAGATATTTCGGATCCCTTTGAAGACTATAGGGCCAAAGGAAATATCCTCCGATAACAAAGAGAAAGAAGCTTTCTGAGAAACTTCTTTGTGTTCTGTGAAATCATCTCACAGAGTTACAGCTTTCCCCTCAATAAGCCTTTCGCTAAGACAGTTCTTGTGGAATTGGCAAAGTGTTATTTGAAAGCCCATAGAGTGCTATGGTGAAAAAGGAAATATCCTCAGATGAAATCTGGAAAGAAGCTTTCTGAGAAACTGCTTAGTGTTCTGTTAATTCATCTCACAGAGTTACATCTGTATTTCGTGGATCTCTTTGCTAGCCTTATTTCTGTGGAATCTGAGAACAGATATTTCGGATCCCTTTGAAGACTATAGGGCCAAAGGAAATATCCTCCGATAACAAAGAGAAAGAAGCTTTCTGAGAAACTCCTTTGTGTTCTGTGAAATCATCTCACAGAGTTACAGCTTTCCCCTCAAGAAGCCTTTCGATAAGACAGTCTTGTGGAATTGGCAAAGTGATATTTGGAAGCCCATAGAGGGCTACGGTGAAAAAGGAAATATCCTCAGAAGAAATGTGAAAAGAAGCTTTCGGAGAAACTCCTCTGTGATGTGTGACTTCCACTCATAGAGTTACATCTGTATTTCGTGGATCTCTTTGCTAGCCTTATTTCTGTGGAATCTGAGAACAGATATTTCGGATCCCTTTGAAGACTATACGGCCGAAGGAAATATCCTCCGATAACAAAGAGAAAGAAGCTTTCTGAGAAAGTTCTTTGTCTTCTGTGAAATCATCTCACAGAGTTACAGCTTTCCCCTCAAGAAGCCTTTCGCTAAGACAGTTGTTGTGGAATTGGCAAAGTGATATTTGGAAGCCCATAGAGGGCTATGGTGAAAAACGAAATATCCTCAGAAGAAATCGGGAAAGAAGCTTTCTGAGAAACTGCTCTGTGATGTGTGACTTCCACTCACAGAGTTACATCTGTATTTCGTGGATCTCTTTGCTAGCCTTATTTCTGTGGAATCTGAGAACAGATATTTCGGATCCCTTTGACGACTATAGGGCCAAAGGAAATATCCTCCGATAACAAAGAGAAAGAAGCTTTCTGAGAAACTTCTTTGTGTTCTGTGAAATCATCTCACAGAGTTACAGCTTTCCCCTCAAGAAGACTTTCGCTAGGACAGTTCTTGTGGAATTGGGAAATTGATATTTGGAAGTCCATAGAGGGCTATGGTGAAAAAGGAAATATCCTCAGATGAAATCTGGAAAGAAGCTTTCTGAGAAACTGCTTAGTGTTCTGTTAATTCATCTCACAGAGTTACATCTGTATTTCGTGGATCTCTTTGCTAGCCTTATTTCTGTGGAATCTGAGAACAGATATTTCGGATCCCTTTGAAGACTATAGGGCCAAAGGAAATATCCTCCGATAACAAAGAGAAAGAAGCTTTCTGAGAAACTTCTTTGTGTACTGTGAAATCATCTCACAGAGTTACAGCTTTCCCCTCAAGAAGCCTTTCGCTAAGACAGTTCTTGTGGAATTGGCAAAGTGATATTTGGAAGCCCATAGAGGGCTATGGTGAAAAAGGAAATATCCTCAGAAGAAATCGGGAAAGAAGCTTTCTGAGAAACTGCTCTGTGATGTGTGACTTCCACTCACAGAGTTACATCTGTATTTCGTGGATCTCTTTGCTAGCCTTATTTCTGTGGAATCTGAGAACAGATATTTCGGATCCCTTTGAAGACTATAGGGCCAAAGGAAATATCCTCCGATAACAAAGAGAAAGAAGCTTTCTGAGAAACTTCTTTGTGTTCTGTGAAATCATCTCACAGAGTTACAGCTTTCCCCTCAAGAAGCCTTTCGCTAAGACAGTTCTTGTGGAATTGGCAAAGTGATATTTGGAAGCCCATAGAGGGCTATGGTGAAAAAGGAAATATCCTCAGATGAAATATGGAAAGAAGCTTTCTGAGAAACTGCTTAGTGTTCTGTTAATTCATCTCACAGAGTTACATCTGTATTTCCTGGATCTCTTTGCTAGCCTTATTTCTGTGGAATCTGAGAACAGATATTTCGGATCCCTTTGAAGACTATAGGGCCAAAGGAAATATCCTGCGATAACAAAGAGAAAGAAGCTTTCTGAGAAACTTCTTTGTGTTCTGTGAAATCATCTCACAGAGTTACAGCTTTCCCCTCAAGAAGCCTTTCGCTAAGACAGTTCTTGTGGAATTGGCAAAGTGATATTTGGAAGCCCATAGAGGGCTATGGTGTAAAAGGAATTATCCTCAGATGAAATCTGGAAGGAAGCTTTCTGAGAAACTGCTTAGTGTTCTGTTAATTCATCTCACAGAGTTACATCTGTATTTCGTGGATCTCTTTGCTAGCCTTATTTCTGTGGAATCTGAGAACAGATATTTCGGATCCCTTTGAAGACTATAGGGCCAAAGGAAATATCCTCCGATAACAAAGAGAAAGAAGCTTTCTGAGAAACTTCTTTGTGTTCTGTGAAATCATCTCACAGAGTTACAGCTTTCCCCTCAATAAGCCTTTCGCTAAGACAGTTCTTGTGGAATTGGCAAAGTGTTATTTGGAAGCCCATAGAGTGCTATGGTGAAAAAGGAAATATCCTCAGATGAAATCTGGAAAGAAGCTTTCTGAGAAACTGCTTAGTGTTCTGTTAATTCATCTCACAGAGTTACATCTGTATTTCGTGGATCTCTTTGCTAGCCTTATTTCTGTGGAATCTGAGAACAGATATTTCGGATCCCTTTGAAGACTATAGGGCCAAAGGAAATATCCTCCGATAACAAACAGAAAGAAGCTTTCTGAGAAACTCCTTTGTGTTCTGTGAAATCATCTCACAGAGTTACAGCTTTCCCCTCAAGAAGCCTTTCGATAAGACAGTCTTGTGGAATTGGCAAAGTGATATTTGGAAGCCCATAGAGGGCTACGGTGAAAAAGGAAATATCCTCAGAAGAAATGTGAAAACAAGCTTTCTGAGAAACTCCTCTGTGATGTGTGACTTCCACTCACAGAGTTACATCTGTATTTCGTGGATCTCTTTGCTAGCCTTATTTCTGTGGAATCTGAGAACAGATATTTCGGATCCCTTTGAAGACTATAGGGCCAAAGGAAATATCCTCCGATAACAAAGAGAAAGAAGCTTTCTGAGAAACTTCTTTGTGTTCTGTGAAATCATCTCACAGAGTTACAGCTTTCCCCTCAAGAAGACTTTCGCTAGGACAGTTCTTGTGGAATTGGGAAATTGATATTTGGAAGTCCATAGAGGGCTATGGTGAAAAAGGAAATATCCTCAGATGAAATCTGGAAAGAAGCTTTCTGAGAAACTGCTTAGTGTTCTGTTAATTCATCTCACAGAGTTACATCTGCATTTCATGGATCTCTTTGCTAGCCTTATTTCTGTGGAATCTGAGAACAGATATTTTGGATCCCTTTGAAGACTATAGGGCCAAAGGAAATATCCTCCGATAACAAAGAGAAAGAAGCTTTCTGAGAAACTTCTTTGTGTTCTGTGAAATCATCTCACAGAGTTACAGCTTTCCCCTCAAGAAGCCTTTCGCTAAGACAGTTCTTGTGGAATTGGCAAAGTGATATTTGGAAGCCCATAGAGGGCTATGGTGAAAAAGGAAATATCCTCAGAAGAAATCGGGAAAGAAGCTTTCTGAGAAACTGCTCTGTGATGTGTGACTTCCACTCACAGAGTTACATCTGTATTTCGTGGATCTCTTTGCTAGCCTTATTTCTGTGGAATCTGAGAACACATATTTCGGATCCCTTTGAAGACTATAGGGCCAAAGGAAATATCCTCCGATAACAAAGAGAAAGAAGCTTTCTGAGAAACTTCTTTGTGTTCTGTGAAATCATCTCATAGAGTTACAGCTTTCCCCTCAAGAAGCCTTTCGCTAAGACACTTCTTGTGGAATTGGCAAAGTGATATTTTGAAGCCCATAGAGGGCTATGGTGAAAAAGGAAATATCCTCAGATGAAATATGGAAAGAAGCTTTCTGAGAAACTGCTTAGTGTTCTGTTAATTCATCTCACAGAGATACATCTGTATTTCGTGGATCTCTTTGCTAGCCTTATTTCTGTGGAATCTGAGAACAGATATTTCGGATCCCTTTGAAGACTATAGGGCCAAAGGAAATATCCTGCGATAACAAAGAGAAAGAAGCTTTCTGAGAAACTTCTTTGTGTTCTGTGAAATCATCTCACAGAGTTACAGCTTTCCCCTCAAGAAGCCTTTCGCTAAGACAGTTCTTGTGGAATTGGCAAAGTGATATTTGGAAGCCCATAGAGGGCTATGGTGTAAAAGGAATTATCCTCAGATGAAATCTGGAAGGAAGCTTTCTGAGAAACTGCTTAGTGTTCTGTTAATTCATCTCACAGAGTTACATCTGTATTTCGTGGATCTCTTTGCTAGCCTTATTTCTGTGGAATCTGAGAACAGATATTTCGGATCCCTTTGAAGACTATAGGGCCAAAGGAAATATCCTCCGATAACAAAGAGAAAGAAGCTTTCTGAGAAACTTCTTTGTGTTCTGTGAAATCATCTCCCAGAGTTACAGCTTTCCCCTCAATAAGCCTTTCGCTAAGACAGTTCTTGTGGAATTGGCAAAGTGTTATTTGGAAGCCCATAGAGTGCTATGGTGAAAAAGGGATATCCTCAGATGAAATCTGGAAAGAAGCTTTCTGAGAAACTGCTTAGTGTTCTGTTAATTCATCTCACAGAGTTACATCTGTATTTCGTGGATCTCTTTGCTAGCCTTATTTCTGTGGAATCTGAGAACAGATATTTCGGATCCCTTTGAAGACTATAGGGCCAAAGGAAATATCCTCCGATAACAAAGAGAAAGAAGCTTTCTGAGAAACTCCTTTGTGTTCTGTGAAATCATCTCACAGAGTTACAGCTTTCCCCTCAAGAAGCCTTTCGCTAAGACAGTCTTGTGGAATTGGCAAAGTGATATTTGGAAGCCCATAGAGGGCTATGGTGAAAAAGGAAATATCCTCAGAAGAAATGTGAAAAGAAGCTTTCTGAGAAACTCCTCTGTGATGTGTGACTTCCACTCACAGAGTTACATCTGTATTTCGTGGATCTCTTTGCTAGCCTTATTTCTGTGGAATCTGAGAACAGATATTTCGGATCCCTTTGAAGACTATACGGCCGAAGGAAATATCCTCCGATAACAAAGAGAAAGAAGCTTTCTGAGAAACTTCTTTGTGTTCTGTGAAATCATCTCACAGAGTTACAGCTTTCCCCTCAAGAAGCCTTTCGCTAAGACAGTTCTTGTGGAATTGGCAAAGTGATATTTGGAAGCCCATAGAGGGCTATGGTGAAAAAGGAAATATCCTCAGATGAAATCTGGAAAGAAGCTTTCTGAGAAACTTCTTAGTGTTCTGTTAATTCATCTCAAAGACATACATCTTTATTTCGTGGATCTTTTTGCTAGCCTTATTTCTGTGGAATCTGAGAACAGATATTTCGGATCCCTTTGAAGACTATAGGGCCAAAGGAAATATCCTCCGATAACAAAGAGAAAGAAACTTTCTGAGAAACTTCTTTGTGTTCTGTGAAATCATCTCACAGAGTTACAGCTTTCCCCTCAAGAAGCCTTTCGCTAAGCCAGTTCTTGTGTAATTGGCAAAGTGATATTTGGAAGCCCATAGAGGGCTATGGTGAAAAAGGAAATATCCTCAGATGAAATCTGGAAAGAAGCTTTCTGAGGAACTGCTTAGTGTTCTGTTAATTCATCTCACAGAGTTACATCTGTATTTCGTGTATCTCTTTGCTAGCCTTATTTCTGTGGAATCTGAGAACAGATATTTCGGATCCCTTTGAAGTCTATAGGACCAAAGTAAATATCCTGCGATAACAAAGAGAAAGAAGTTTTCTGACAAAGTTCTTTTTGTTCTGTGAAATCATCTCACAGAGTTACAGCTTTCCCCTCAAGAAGCCTTTCGCTAAGACAGTTCTTGTGGAATTGGCAAAGTGATATTTGGAAGCCCATAGAGGGCTATGGTGAAAAAGGAAATATCCTCAGATGAAATCTGGAAAGAAGCTTTCTGAGAAACTGCTTAGTGTTCTGTTAATTCATCTCACAGAGTTACATCTGTATTTCGTGGATCTCTTTGCTAGCCATATTTCTGTGGAATCTGAGAACAGATATTTCGGATCCCTTTGAAGACTATAGGGCCAAAGGAAATATCCTCCGATAACAAAGAGAAAGAAGCTTTCTGAGAAACTTCTTTGTGTTCTGTGAAATCATCTCACAGAGTTACAGCTTTCCCCTCAAGAAGCCTTTCGCTAAGACAGTTCTTGTGGAATTGACAAAGTGATATTTGGAAGCTCATAGAGGGCTATGGTGGAAAAGGAATTATCCTCAGATGAAATCTGGAAAGAAGCTTTCTGAGAAACTGCGCTGTGATGTGTGACTTCCACTCACAGAGTTACATCTGTATTTCGTGGATCTCTTTGCTAGCCTTATTTCTGTGGAATCTGAGAACAGATATTTCGGATCCCTTTGAATACCATAGGGCCAAAGGGAATATCCTCCGATAACAAAGACAAAGAAGCTTTCTGAGAAACTTCTTTGTGTTCTGTGAAATCATCTCACAGAGTTACAGCTTTCCCCTCAAGAAGCCTTTCGCTAAGACAGTTCTTGTGGAATTGGCAAAGTGTTATTTGGAAGCCCATAGAGGGCTACGGTGAAAAAGGAAATATCCTCAGATGAAATCTGGAAAGAAGCTTTCTGAGAAACTGCTTAGTGTTCTGTTAATTCATCTCACAGAGTTACATCTGTATTTCGTGGATCTCTTTGCTAGCCTTATTTCTGTGGAATCTGAGAACAGATATTTCGGATCCCTTTGAAGACTATAGGGCCAAAGGCAATATCCTCCGATAACAAAGAGAAAGAAGCTTTCTGAGAAACTTCTTTGTATTCTGTGAAATCATCTCACAGAGTTACAGCTTTCCCCTCAAGAAGCCTTTCGCTAAGACAGTCTTGTGGAATTGGCAAAGTGATATTTGGAAGCCCTTAGAGGGCTATGGTGAAAAAGGAAATATCCTCAGAAGAAATGTGAAAAGAAGCTTTCTGAGAAACTCCTCTGTGATGTGTAACTTCCACTCACAGAGTTACATATGTATTTCGTGGATCTCTTTGCTAGCCTTATTTCTGTGGAATCTGAGAACAGATATTTCGGATCCCTTTGAAGACTATACGGCCGAAGGAAATATCCTCCGATAACAAAGAGAAAGAAGCTTTCTGAGAAAGTTCTTTGTCTTCTGTGAAATCATCTCACAGAGTTACAGCTTTCCCCTCAATAAGCCTTTCGCTAAGACAGTTCTTGTGGAATTGGCAAAGTGATATTTGGAAGCCCATAGAGGGCTATGGTGAAAAAGGAAATATCCTCAGATGAAATCTAGAAAGAAGCTTTCTGAGAAACTGCTTAGTGTTCTGTTAATTCATCTCACAGAGTTACATCTGCATTTCGTGGATCTCTTTGCTAGCCTTATTTCTGTGGAATCTGAGAACAGATATTTCGGATCCCTTTGAAGACTATAGGGCCAAAGGAAATATCCTCCGATAACAAAGAGAAAGAAGCTTTCTGAGAAACTTCTTTGTGTTCTGTGAAATCATCTCACAGAGTTACAGCTTTCCCCTCAAGAAGCCTTTCGCTAAGACAGTTCTTGTGGAATTGGCAAGGTGATATTTGGAAGCCCATAGAGGGCTATGGTGAAAAAGGAAATATCCTCAGAAGAAATCGGGAAGGAAGCTTTCTGAGAAACTGTTCTGTGATGTGTGACTTCCACTCACAGAGTTACATCTGTATTTCGTGGATCTCTTTGCTAGCCTTATTTCTGTGGAATCTGAGAACAGATATTTCAGATCCATTTGAAGACTATAGGGCCAAAGGAAATATCCTCCGATAACAAAGAGAAAGAAGCTTTCTGAGAAAGTTCTTTGTGTTCTGTGAAATCATCTCACAGAGTTACAGCTTTCCCCTCAAGAAGCCTTTCGCTAAGACAGTTCTTGTGGAATTGGCAAAGTGATATTTGGAAGCCTATAGAGGGCTATGGTGAAAAAGGAAATATCCTCAGATGAAATCTGGAAGGAAGCTTTTTGAGAAACTGCTTAGTGTTCTGTTAATTCATCTCACAGAGTTACATCTTTTTTTTTCGTGGATCTCTTTGCTATCCTTATTTCTGTGGAATCTGAGAACAGATATTTCGGATCCCTTTGAAGACTATAGGGCCAAAGGAAATATCCTCCGATAACAAAGAGAAAGAAGCTTTCTGAGAAACTTCTTTGTGTTCTGTGAAATCATCTCACAGAGTTACAGCTTTCCCCTCAAGAAGCCTTTCGCTAAGACAGTTCTTGTGGAATTGGCAAAGTGTTATTTGGAAGCCCATAGAGGGCTACGGTGAAAAAGGAAATATCCTCAGATGAAATCTGGAAAGAAGCTTTCTGAGAAACTGCTTAGTGTTCTGTTAATTCATCTCACAGAGTTACATCTGTATTTCGTGGATCTCTTTGCTAGCCTTATTTCTGTGGAATCTGAGAACAGATATTTCGGATCCCTTTGAAGACTATAGGGCCACAGGAAATATCCTCCGATAACAAAGAGAAAGAAGCTTTCTGAGAAACTTCTTTGTGTTCTGTGAAATCATCTCACAGAGTTACAGCTTTCCCCTCAAGAAGCCTTTCGCTAAGACAGTCTTGTGGAATTGGCAAAGTGATATTTGGAAGCCCATAGAGGGCTATGGTGAAAAAGGAAATATCCTCAGAAGAAATGTGAAAAGAAGCTTTCTGAGAAACTCCTCTGTGATGTGTGACTTCCACTCACAGAGTTACATCTGTATTTCGTGGATCTCTTTGCTAGCCTTATTTCTGTGGAATCTGACAACAGATATTTCGGATCCCTTTGAAGACTATACGGCCGAAGGAAATATCCTCCGATAACAAAGAGAAACAAGCTTTTTGAGAAAGTTCTTTGTCTTCTGTGAAATCATCTCACAGAGTTACAGCTTTCCCCTCAATAAGCCTTTCGCGAAGACAGTTCTTGTGGAATTGGCAAAGTGATATTTGGAAGCCCATAGAGGGCTATGGTGAAAAAGGAAATATCCTCAGATGAAATCTGGAAAGAAGCTTTCTGAGAAACTGCTTAGTGTTCTGTTAATTCATCTCACAGAGTTACATCGGCATTTCGTGGATCTCTTTGCTAGCATTATTTCTGTGGAATCTGAGAACAGATATTTCGGATCCCTTTGAAGACTATAGGGCCAAAGGAAATATCCTCCGATAACAAAGAGAAAGAAGCTTTCTGAGAAACTTCTTTGTGTTCTGTGAAATCATCTCACAGAGTTACAGCTTTCCCCTCAAGAAGCCTTTCGCTAAGACAGTTCTTGTGGAATTGGCAAAGTGATATTTGGAAGCCCATAGAGGGCTATGGTGAAAAAGGAAATATCCTCAGAAGAAATCGGGAAAGAAGCTTTCTGAGAAACTGTTCTGTGATGTGTGACTTCCACTCACAGAGTTACATCTGTATTTCGTGGATCTCTTTGCTAGCCTTATTTCTGTGGAATCTGAGAACAGATATTTCGGATCCCTTTGAAGACTATAGGGCCAAAGGAAATATCCTCCGATAACAAAGAGAAAGAAGCTTTTTGAGAAAGTTCTTTGTGTTCTGTGAAATCATCTCACAGAGTTACAGCTTTCCCCTCAAGAAGCCTTTCGCTAAGACAGTTCTTGTGGAATTGGCAAAGTGATATTTGGAAGCCCATAGAGGGCTATGGTGAAAAAGGAAATATCCTCAGATGAAATCTGGAAAGAAGCTTTCTGAGAAACTGCTTAGGGTTCTGTGAATTCATCTCACAGAGTTACATCTGCATTTCGTGGATCTCTTTGCTAGCCTTATTTCTGTCTAATCTGAGAACAGATATTTCGGATCCCTTTGAAGACTATAGGGCCAAAGGAAATATCCTCCGATAACAAAGAGAAAGAAGCTTTCTGAGAAACTTCTTTGTGTTCTGTGAAATCATCTCACAGAGTTACAGCTTTCCCCTCAAGAAGCCTTTCGCTAAGACAGTTCTTGTGGAATTGGCAATGTGATATTTGGAAGACCATCGAGGGCAATGGTGAAAAAGGAAATATCCTCAGATGAAATCTGGAAAGAAGCTTTCTGAGAAACTGCTTAGTGTTCTGTTAATTCATCTCACAGAGTTACATCTGTATTTCGTGGATCTCTTTACTAGCCTTATTTCTGTGGAATCTGAGAACAGATATTTCGGATCCCTTTGAAGACTATAGGGCCAAAGGAAATATCCTGCGATAACAAAGAGAAAGAAGCTTTCTGAGAAACTTCTTTGTGTTCTGTGAAATCATCTCACAGAGTTACAGCTTTCCTCTCAAGAAGCCTTTCGCTAAGACAGTTCTTGTGGAATTGGCAAAGTGATATTTGGAAGTCCCTAGAGGGCTATGGTGAAAAAGGAATTATCCTCAGATGAAATCTGGAAAGAAGCTTTCTGAGAAACTGCTCTGTGATGTGTGACTTCCACTCACAGAGTTACATCTGTATTTCGTGGATCTCTTTGCTAGCCTTATTTCTGTGGAATCTGAGAACAGATATTTCGGATCCCTTTGAAGACTATAGGGCCAAAGGAAATATCCTCCGATAACAAAGAGAAAGAAGCTTTCTGAGAAACTTCTTTGTGTTCTGTGAAATCATCTCACAGAGTTACAGCTTTCCCCTCAAGAAGCCTTTCGCTAAGACAGTTCTTGTGGAATTGGCAAACTGATATTTGGAAGCCCATAGAGGGCTATGGTGAAAAAGGAAATATCCTCAGATGAAATCTGGAAAGAAGCTTTCTGAGAAACTGCTCTGTGATGTGTGACTTCCACTCACAGAGTTACATCTCTATTTCGTGGATCTCTTTGCTAGCCTTATTTCTGTGGAATCTGAGAACAGATATTTCGGATCCCTTTGAAGACTATAGGGCCAAAGGAAATATCCTCCGATAACAAAGAGAAAGAAGCTTTCTGAGAAACTTCTTTGTGTTCTGTGAAATCATCTCACAGAGTTACAGCTTTCCCCTCAAGAAGCCTTTCGCTAAGACAGTCTTGTGGAATTGGCAAAGTGATATTTGGAAGCCCATAGAGGGCTATGGTGAAAAAGGAAATATCCTCAGAAGAAATCTGGAAAGAAGCTTTCTGAGAAACTGCTCTGTGATGTGTGACTTCCACCACAGAGTTACATCTGTATTTCGTGGATCTCTTTGCTAGCCTTATTTCTGTGGAATCTGAGAACAGATATTTCGGATCCCTTTGAAGACTATACGCCCGAAGGAAATATCCACCGATAACAAAGAGAAAGAAGCTTTCGGAGAAACTTCTTTTTGTTCTGTGAAATCATCTCACAGAGTTACAGCTTTCCCCTCAAGAAGCCTTTCGCTAAGACAGTTCTTGTGGAATTGGCAAAGTGATATTTGGAAGCCCATAGAGGGCTATGGTGAAAAAGGAAATATCCTCAGATGAAATCTGGAAAGAAGCTTTCTGAGAAACTGCTTAGTGTTCTGTTAATTCATCTCACAGAGTTACATCTGAATTTCGTGGATCTCTTTGCTAGCCTTATTTCTGTGGAATCTGAGAACAGATATTTCGGATCCCTTTGAAGACTATAGGGCCAAAGGAAATATCCTCCGATAACAAAGAGAAAGAAGCTTTCTGAGAAACTAGTTTGTGTTCTGTGAAATCATCTCACAGAGTTACAGCTTTCCCCTCAAGAAGCCTTTCGCTAAGACAGTTCTTGTGGAATTGGCAAAGTGATATTTGGAAGCCCATAGAGGGCTAGGGTGAAAAAGGAAATATCCTCAGAAGAAATCTGGAAAGAAGCTTTCTGAGAAACTGCTCTGTGATGTGTGACTTCCACTCACAGAGTTACATCTGTATTTCGTGGATCTCTTTGCTAGCCTTATTTCTGTGGAATCTGAGAACAGATATTTCGGATCCCTTTCAAGACTATACGGCCGAAGGAAATATCCTCCGATAACAAAGAGAAAGAAGCTTTCTGAGAAACTTCTTTGTGTTCTGTGAAATCATCTCACAGAGTTATAGCTTTCCCCTCAAGAAGCCTTTCGCTAAGACAGTTCTTGTGGAATTGGCAAAGTGATATTTGGAAGCCCATAGAGGGCTATGGTGAAAAAGGAAATATCCTCAGATGAAATATGGAAAGAAGCTTTCTGAGAAACTGCTTAGTGTTCTGTTAATTCATCTCACAGAGTTACATCTGTATTTCGTGGATCTCTTTGCTATCCTTATTTCTGTGGAATCTGAGAACAGATATTTCGGATCCCTTTGAAGACTAGAGGGCCAAAGGAAATATCCTCCGATAACAAAGAGAAGGAAGCTTTCTGAGAAACTTCTTTGTGTTCTGTGAAATCATCTCACAGAGTTACAGCTTTCCCCTCAAGAAGCCTTTCGCTAAGACAGTCTTGTGGAATTGGCAAAGTGATATTTGATAGCCCCTAGAGGGCTATGGTGAAAAAGGAAATATCCTCAGAAGAAATCTGGAAAGAAGCTTTCTGAGAAACTGCTCTGTGATGTGTGACTTCCACTCACAGAGTTATACCTGTATTTCGTGGATCTCTTTGCTAGCCTTATTTCTGTGGAATCTGAGAACAGATATTTCGGATCCCTTTGAAGACTATAGGGCCAAAGGAAATATCCTGCGATAACAAAGAGAAAGAAGCTTTCTGAGAAACTTCTTTGTGTTCTGTGAAATCATCTCACAGAGTTACAACTTTCCCCTCAAGAAGCCTTTCGCTAAGACAGTTCTTGTGGAATTGGCAAAGTGATATTTGGAAGCCCATAGAGGGCTATGCTGAAAAAGGAAATATCCTCAGATGAAATATGGAAAGAAGCTTTCTGAGAAACTGCTTAGTGTTCTGTTAATCCATCTCACAGAGTTACATCTGTATGTCGTGGATCTCTTTGCTAGCCTTATTTCTGTGGAATCTGAGAACAGATATTTCGGATCCCTTTGAAGACTATAGGGCCAAAGGAAATATCCTCCGATAACAAAGAGAAAGAAGCTTTCTGAGAAACTTCTTAGTGTTCTGTGAAATCATCTCACAGAGTTACAGCTTTCCCCTCAAGAAGCCTTTCGCTAAGACAGTTCTTGTGGATTTGGCAAAGTGATATTTGGAAGCCCATAGTGGGCTATGGTGGAAAAGGAAATATCCTCAGATGAAATTTGGAAAGAAGCTTTCTGAGAAACTGCTTAGGGTTCTGTAAATTCATCTCACAGAGTTACATCTGTATTTCGTGGATCTCTTTGCTAGCCTTATTTCTGTGGAATCTGAGAACAGATATTTCGGATCCCTTTGAAGACTATAGGGCCAAAGGAAATATCCTCCGATAACAAAGAGAAAGAAGCTTTCTGAGAAACTTCTTTGTGTTCTATGAAATCACCTCACAGAGTTACAGCTTTCCCCTCAAGAAGCCTTTCGCTAAGACAGTTCTTGTGGAATTGGCAAAGTGATATTTGGAATCCCTTAGAGGGCTATGGTGAAAAAGGAAATATCCTCAGATGAAATCTGGAAAGAAGCTTTCTGAGAAACTGCTTAGAGTTCTGTTAATTCATCTCACAGAGTTACATCTGTATTTCGTGGATCTCTTTGCTAGCCTTATTTCTGTGGAATCTGAGAACAGATATTTCGGATCCCTTTGAAGACTATAGGGCCAAAGGAAATATCCTCCGATAACAAAGAGAAAGAAGCTTTCTGAGAAACTTCTTTGTGTTCTGTGAAATCATCTCACAGAGTTACAGCTTTCCCCTCAAGAAGCCTTTCGCTAATACAGTTCTTGTGGAATTGGCAAAGTGATATTTCGTAGCCCATAGAGGCCTATGGTGAAAAAGGAAATATCCTCAGATGAAATCTGGAAAGAAACTTTCTGAGAAACTGCTCTGTTATGTGTGACTTCCACTCACAGAGTTACATCTGTATTTCGTGGATCTCTTTGCTAGCCTTATTTCTGTGGAATCTGAGAACAGATATTTCGGATCCCTTTGAAGACTTTAGGGCCAAAGGAAATATCCTCCGATAACCAAGAGAAAGAAGCTTTCTGAGAAACTTCTTTCTGTTCTGTGAAATCACCTCAGAGAGTTACAGCTTTCCCCTCAAGAAGCCTTTCGCTAAGACAGTTCTTGTGGAATTGGAAAAGTGATATTTGGTAGACCTTAGAGGGCAATGGTGAAAAAGGAAATATCCTCAGATGAAATCTGGAAAGAAGCTTTCTGAGAAACTGCTTAGTTTTCTGTTAATTCGTCTCACAGTGTTACATGTGTATTTCGTGGATCTCTTTGCTAGCCTTATTTCTGTGTAATCTGAGAACAGATATTTCGGATCCCTTTGAAGACTATAGGGCCAAAGGAAATAGCCTCCGATAACAAAGAGAAAGAAGATTTCTGAGAAACTTCTTTGTGTTCTGTGAAATCATCTCACAGAGTTATAGCTTTCCCCTCAAGAAGCCTTTCGCTAAGACAGTTCTTGTGTAATTGGCAAAGTGATATTTGGAAGCCCATAGAGGGCTATGGTGAAAAAGGAAATATCCTCAGATGAAATCTGGAAAGAAGCTTTCTGAGAAACTGCTTAGTGTTCTGTAAATTCATCTCACAGAGTTACATCTGTATTTCGTGAAACTCTTTGCTAGCCTTATTTCTGTGGAATCTGAGAACAGATATTTCGGATCCCTTTGAAGACTATAGGGCCAAAGGAAATATCCTCCGATAACAAAGAGAAAGAAGCTTTCTGAGAAACTTCTTTGTTTTCTGTGAAATCACCTCACAGAGTTACAGCTTTCCCCTCAAGAAGCCTTTCGCTAAGACAGTTCTTGTGGAATTGGCAAAGTGATATTTTGAAGCCCTTAGAGGGCTATGGTGAAATAGGAAATATCCTCAGATGAAATCTAGAAAGAAACTTTCTGAGAAACTGCTTAGTGTTCTGTTAATTCATCTCACAGAGTTACATCTGTATTTCGTGGATCTCTTTGCTAGCCTTATTTCTGTGGAATCTGAGAACAGATATTTCGGATCCCTTTGAAGACTATAGGGCCAAAGGAAATATCCTCCGATAACAAAGAGAAAGAAAGTTTCTGAGAAACTTCTTTGTGTTCTGTGAAATCATCTCACAGAGTTAGAGCTTTCCCCTCAAGAAGCCTTTCGCTAAGACAGTTCTTGTGGAATTGGCAAAGTGATATTTGGAAGCCCATAGAGGGCTATGGTGAAAAAGGAAATATCCTCAGATCAAATCTGGAAAGAAGCTTTCTGAGAAACTGCTCTGTGATGTGTGACTTCCACTCACAGAGTTACATCTGTATTTCGTGGATCTCTTTGCTAGCCTTATTTCTGTGGAATCTGAGAACAGATATTTCGGATCCCTTTGAAGACTATAGGGCCAAAGGAAATATCCTGCGATAACAAAGAGAAAGAAGCTTTCTGAGAAACTTCTTTGTGTTCTGTGAAATCATCTCACAGAGTTACAGCTTTCCCCTCAAGAAGCCTTTCGCTAAGACAGTTCTTGTGGAATTGGAAAAGTGATATTTCGTAGCCCATAGAGGGCTATGGTGAAAAAGGAAATATCCTCAGATGAAATCTGGAAAGAAACTTTCTGAGAAACTGCTCTGTTATGTGTGACTTCCACTCACAGAGTTACATCTGTATTTCGTGGATCTCTTTGCTAGCCTTATTTCTGTGGAATCTGAGAACAGATATTTCGGATCCCTTTGAAGACTTTAGGGCCAAAGGAAATATCCTCCGATAACCAAGAGAAAGAAGCTTTCTGAGAAACTTCTTTCTGTTCTGTGAAATCATCTCAGAGAGTTACAGCTTTCCCCTCAAGAAGCCTTTCGCTAAGACAGTTCTTGTGGAATTGGCAAAGTGATATTTGGTAGCCCTTAGTGGGCAATGGTGAAAAAGGAAATATCCTTAGATGAAATCTGGAAAGAAGCTTTCTGAGAAACTGCTTAGTTTTCTGTTAATTCATCGCACAGAGTTACATGTGTATTTCGTGGATCTCTTTGCTAGCCTTATTTCTGTGGAATCTGAGAACAGATATTTCGGATCCCTTTGAAGACTATAGGGCCAAAGGAAATATCCTCCGATAACAAAGAGAAAGAAGATTTCTGAGAAACTTCTTTGTGTTCTGTGAAATCATCTCACAGAGTTATAGCTTTCCCCTCAAGAAGCCTTTCGCTAAGACAGTTCTTGTGGAATTGGCAAAGTGATATTTGGAAGCCCATAGAGGGCTATGGTGAAAAAGGAAATATCCTAAGATGAAATCTGGAAAGAAGCTTTCTGAGAAACTGCTTAGTGTTCTGTAAATTCATCTCACCGAGTTACATCTGTATTTCGTGAATCTCTTTGCTAGCCTTATTTCTGTGGAATCTGAGAACAGATATTTCGGATCCCTTTGAAGACTATAGGGCCAAAGGAAATATCCTCCGATAACAAAGAGAAAGAAGCTTTCTGAGAAACTTCTTTGTGTTCTGTGAAAACATCTCACAGAGTTACAGCTATCCCCTCAAGAAGCCTTTCGCTAAGACAGTCTTGTGGAATTGGCAAAGTGATATTTGGAAGCCCATGGAGGGCTATGGTGAAAAAGGAAATATCCTCAGAAGAAATCTGGAAAGAAGCTTTCTGAGAAACTGCTCTGTGATGTGTGACTTCCACTCACAGAGTTACATCTGTATTTCGTGGATCTATTTGCTAGCATGATTTCGTGGAATCTGAGAACAGATATTTCGGATCCCTTTGAAGACTATAGGGCCAAAGGAAATATCCTGCGATAACAAGGAGAAAGAAGCTTTCTGAGAAACTTCTTTGTGTTCTGTGAAATCATCTCACAGAGTTACAGCTTTCCCCTCCAGAAGCCTTTCGCTAAGACAGTTCTTGTGGAATTGGCAAAGTGATATTTGGAAGCCCATAGAGGGCTATGGTGAAAAAGGAAATATCCTCAGAAGAAATCTGGAAAGAAGCTTTCTGAGAAACTGCTTGGTGTTCTGTTAATTCATCTCACAGAGTTACATCTGTATTTCGTGGATCTCTTTGCTAGCCTTCTTTCTGTGGAATCTGAGAACAGATATTTCGGATCCCTTTGAAGACTATAGGGCCAAAGGAAATATCCTCCGATAACAAAGAGAAAGAAGCTTTCTGAGAAACTTCTTTGTGTTCTGTGAAATCATCTCACAGAGTTACAGCTATCCCCTCAAGAAGCCTTTCGCTAAGACAGTCTTGTGGAATTGGCAAAGTGATATTTGGAAGCCCATAGAGGGCTATGGTGAAAAAGGAAATATCCTCAGAAGAAATCTGGAAAGAAGATTTCTGAGAAACTGCTCTGTGATGTGTGACTTCCACTCACAGAGTTACATCTGTATTTCGTGGATCTCTTTGCTAGCCTTATTTCTATGGAATCTGAGAACAGATATTTCGGATCCCTTTGAAGACTATAGGGCCAAAGGAAATATCCTGCGATAACAAAGAGAAAGAAGCTTTCTGAGAAACTTCTTTGTGTTCGGTGAAATCATCACACAGAGTTACAGCTTTCCCCTCAAGAAGCCTTTCGCTAAGACAGTTCTTTTGGAATTGGCAAAGTGATATTTGGAAGCCCATAGATGGCTATGGTGAAAAAGGAAATATCCTCAGATGAAATCTGGAAAGAAGCTTTCTGAGAAGCTGCTTAGTGTTCTGTTAATTCATCTCACAGAGTTACATCTGTATTTCGTGGATCTCTTTGCTAGCCTTATTTCTGTGGAATCTGAGAACAGATATTTCGGATCCCTTTGAAGACTATAGGGCCAAAGGAAATATCCTCCGATAACAAAGAGAAAGAAGCTTTCTGAGAAACTTCTTTGTGTTCTGTGAAATCATCTCACAGAGTTACAGCTATCCCCTCAAGAAGCCTTTCGCTAAGACAGTCTTGTGGAATTGGCAAAGTGATATTTGGAAGCCCATACAGGGCTATGCTGAAAAAGGAAATATCCTCAGATGAAATCTGGAAAGAAGCTTTCTGAGAAACTGCTTAGTGTTCTGTTAATTCATCTCACAGAGTTACATCTGTATGTCGTGGATCTCTTTGCTAGCCTTATTTCTGTGGAATCTGAGAACAGATATTTCGGATCCCTTTGAAGACTATAGGGCCAAAGGAAATATCCTCCGATAACAAAGAGAAAGAAGCTTTCTGAGAAACTTCTTTGTGTTCTGTGAAATCACCTCACAGAGTTACAGCTTTCCCCTCAAGAAGCCTTTCGCTAAGACAGTTCTGGTGGAATTGGCAAAGTGATATTTGGAATCCCTTAGAGGGCTATGGTGAAAAAGGAAATATCCTCAGATGAAATCTGGAAAGAAGCTTTCTGAGAAACTGCTTAGTGTTCTGTTAATTCATCTCACAGAGTTACATCTGTATTTCGTGGATCTCTTTGCTAGCCTTATTTCTGTGGAATCTGAGAACAGATATTTCGGATCCCTTTGAAGACTATAGGGCCAAAGGAAATATCCTCCGATAACAAAGAGAAAGAAGCTTTCTGAGAAACTTCTTTGTGTTCTGTGAAATCATCTCACACAGTTACAGCTTTCCCCTCAAGAAGCCTTTCGCTAAGACAGTTCTTGTGGAATTGGCAAAGTGATATTAGGAAGCCCATAGAGGGCTATGGTGAAAAAGGAAATATCCTCAGAAGAAATCTGGAAAGAAGCTTTCTGAGAAACTGCTCTGTGATGTGTGACTTCCACTCACAGAGTTACATCTGTATTTCGTGGATCTCTTTGCTAGCCTTATTTCTGTGGAATCTGAGAACAGATATTTCGGATCCCTTTGAAGACTATAGGGCCAAAGGAAATATCCTGCGATAACAAAGAGAAAGAAGCTTTCTGAGAAACTTCTTTGTGTTCTGTGAAATCATCTCACAGAGTTACAGCTTTCCCCTCAAGAAGCCTTTCGCTAAGACAGTTCTTGTGGAATTGGCAAAGTGATATTTGGAAGCCCATAGAGGGCTATGCTGAAAAAGGAAATATCCTCAGATGAAATATGGAAAGAAGCTTTCTGAGAAACTGCTTAGTGTTCTGTTAATCCATCTCACAGAGTTACATCTGTATGTCGTGGATCTCTTTGCTGGCCTTATTTCTGTGGAATCTGAGAACAGATATTTCGGATCCCTTTGAAGACCTTAGGGCCAAAGGAAATATCCTCCGATAACAAAGAGAAAGAATCTTTCTGAGAAACTTCTTTGTGTTCTGTGAAATCATCTCACAGAGTTACAGCTTTCCCCTCAAGAAGCCTTTCGCTAAGACAGTTCTTGTGGATTTGGCAAAGTGATATTTGGAAGCCCATAGAGGGCTATGGTGGAAAAGGAAATATCCTCAGATGAAATCTGGAAAGAAGCTTTCTGAGAAACTGCTTAGGGTTCTGTAAATTCATCTCACAGAGTTACATCTGTATTTCGTGGATCTCTTTGCTAGCCTTATTTCTGTGGAATCTGAGAACAGATATTTCGGATCCCTTTGAAGACTATAGGGCCAAAGGAAATATCCTCCGATAACAAAGAGAAAGAAGCTTTCTCAGAAACTTCTTTGTGTTCTATGAAATCACCTCACAGAGTTACAGCTTTCCCCTCAAGAAGCCTTTCGCTAAGACAGTTCTTGTGGAATTGGCAAAGTGATATTTGGAATCCCTTAGAGGGCTATGGTGAAAAAGGAAATATCCTCAGATGAAATCTGGAAAGAAGCTTTCTGAGAAACTGCTTAGAGTTCTGTTAATTCATCTCACAGAGTTACATCTGTATTTCGTGGATCTCTTTGCTAGCCTTATTTCTGTGGAATCTGAGAACAGATATTTCGGATCCCTTTGAAGACTATAGGGCCAAAGGAAATATCCTCCGATAACAAAGAGAAAGAAGCTTTCTGAGAAAGTTCTTTGTGTTCTGTGAAATCATCTCACAGAGTTACAGCTTTCCCCTCAAGAAGCCTTTCGCTAAGACAGTTCTTGTGGAATTGGCAAAGTGATATTTGGAAGCCCATAGAGGGCTATGGTGAAAAAGGAAATATCCTCAGAAGAAATCTGGAAAGAAGCTTTCTGAGAAACTGCTCTGTGATGTGTGACTTCCACTCACAGAGTTACATCTGTATTTCGTGGATCTCTTTGCTAGCCTTATTTCTGTGGAAACTGAGAACAGATATTTCGGATCCCTTTGAAGACTATACGGCCGAAGGAAATATCCTCCGATAACAAAGAGAAAGAAGCTTTCTGAGAAACTTCTTTGTGTTCTGTGAAATCATCTCACAGAGTTACAGCTTTCCCCTCAAGAAGCCTTTCGCTAAGACAGTTCTTGTGGAATTGGCAAAGTGATATTTGGAAGCCCATAGAGGGCTATGGTGAAAAAGGAAATATCCTCAGATGAAATCTGGAAAGAAGCTTTCTGAGAAACTGCTTAGTGTTCTGTTAATTCATCTCACAAGTTACATCTGTATTTCGTGGATCTCTTTGCTATCCTTATTTCTGTGGAATATGAGAACAGATATTTCGGATCCCTTTGAAGACTATAGGGCCAAAGGAAATATCCTCCGATAACAAAGAGAAAGAAGCTTTCTGAGAAACTTCTTTGTGTTCTGTGAAATCATCTCACAGAGTTACAGCTATCCCCACAAGAAGCCTTTCGCTAAGACAGTCTTGTGGAATTGGCAAAGTGATATTTGGAAGCCCCTACAGGGCTATGGTGAAAAACGAAATATCCTCAGAAGAAATCTGGAAAGAAGCTTTCTGAGAAACTGCTCTGTGATGTGTGACTTCCATTCACAGAGTTACATCTGCATTTCGTGGATCTCTTTGCTAGCCTTATTTCTGTGGAATCTGAGAACAGATATTTCGGATCCCTTTGAAGACTATAGGGCCAAAGGAAATATCCTCCGATAACAAAGAGAAAGGAGCTTTCTGAGAAACTTCTTTGTGTTCTGTGAAATCATCCCACAGAGTTACAGCTTTCCCCTCAAGAAGCCTTTCGCTAAGACAGTTCTTGTGGAATTGGCAAAGTGATATTTGGAAGCCCATAGAGGGCTATTGTGAAAAAGGAAATATCCTCTGATGAAATATGGAAAGAAGCTTTCTGAGAAACTGCTTAGTGTTCTGTTAATTCATCTAAATGGTTATATCTGTATTTCGTGGACCTCTTTGCCAGCCTTATTTCTGTGGAATGTGAGAACAGATATTTCGGATCCCTTTGAAGACTATAGGGCCAAAGGAAATATCCTCCGATAACAAAGAGAAAGAAGCTTTCTGAGAAACTTCTTTGTGTTCTGTGAAATCATCTCACAGAGTTACAGCTTTCCCCTCAAGAAGCCTTTCGCTAAGACAGTTCTTGTGGAATTGGCAAAGTGATATTTGGAAGCCCATAGAGGGCTATGGTGAAAAAGGAAATATCCTCAGATGAAATCTGGAAAGAAGCTTTCTGAGAAACTGCTTAGTGTTCTGTTAATTCATCTCACAGAGTTACATCTGTATTTCGTGGATCTCTTTGCTAGCCTTATTTCTGTGGAATCTGAGAACAGATATTTCGGATCCCTTTGAAGACTATAGGGCCAAAGGAAATATCCTCCGATAACAAAGAGAAAGAAGCTTTCTGAGAAACTTCTTTGTGTTCTGTGAAATCATCTCACAGAGTTACAGCTTTCCGCTCAAGAAACCTTTCGCTAAGACAGTCTTGTGGAATTGGCAAAGTGATATTTGGAAGCCCATAGAGGGCTATGGTGAAAAAGGAAATATCCTCAGAAGAAATATGGAAAGAAGATTTCTGAGAAACTGCTCTGTAATGTGTGACTTTCACTCACAGAGTTACATCTGTATTTCGAGGATCTCTTTGCTAGCCTTATTTCTGTGGATTCTGAGAACAGATATTTCGGATCCCTTTGAAGACTATACGGCCGAAGGAAATATCCTCCGATAACAAAGAGAAAGAAGCTTTCTGAGAAAGTTCTTTGTGTTAATCTGAAATCATCTCACAGAGTTACAGCTTTCCCCTCAAGAAGCCTTTCGCTAAGACAGTTCTTGTGGAATTGGCAAAGTGATATTTGGAAGCCCATAGAGGGCTATGGAGAAGAAGGAAATATCCTCAGATGAAATCTGGAAAGAAGCTTTCTGAGAAACTGCTTATTGTTCTCTAAATTCATCTCACAGAGTTACATCTGTATTTCGTGGATCTCTTTGCTAGCCTTATTTCTGTGGAATCTGAGAACAGATATTTCGGATCCCTTTGAAGACTATAGGGCCAAAGGAAATATCCTCCGATAACAAAGAGAAAGAAGATTTCTGAGAAACTTCTTTGTGTTCTGTGAAATCATCTCACAGAGTTATAGATTTCCCCTCAAGTAGATTTCGCTAAGACAGTTCTTGTGGAATTGGCAAAGTGATATTTGGAAGCCCATAGAGGGCTAAGGTGAAAAAGGAAATATCCTCAGATGAAATCTGGAAAGAAGCTTTCTGAGAAACTGCTTAGTGTTCTGTAAATTCATCTCACAGAGTTACATCTGTATTTCGTGGATGTATTTGCTAGCCTTATTTCTGTGGAATCTGAGAACAGATATTTCGGATCCCTTTGAAGACTATAGGGCCAAAGGAAATATCCTCCGATAACAAAGAGAAAGAAGCTTTCTGAGAAACTTCTTTGTGTTCTGTGAAATCATCTCACAGAGTTACAGCTATCCCCTCAAGAAGAATTTCGCTAAGACAGTCTTGTGGAATTGGCAAAGTGATATTTGGAAGCCCATAGAGGGCTATGGTGAAAAAGGAAATATCCTCAGAAGAAATCTGGAAAGAAGATTTCTGAGAAACTGCTCTGTGATGTGTGACTTCCACTCACAGAGTTACATCTGTATTTCGTGGATCTCTTTGCTAGCCTTATTTCTATGGAATCTGAGAACAGATATTTCGGATCCCTTTGAAGACTATAGGGCCAAAGGAAATATCCTGCGATAACAAAGAGAAAGAAGCTTTCTGAGAAACTTCTTTGTGTTCGGTGAAATCATCACACAGAGTTACAGCTTTCCCCTCAAGAAGCCTTTCGCTAAGACAGTTCTTTTGGAATTGGCAAAGTGATATTTGGAAGCCCATAGAGGGCTATGCTGAAAAAGGAAATATCCTCAGATGAAATCTGGAAAGAAGCTTTCTGAGAAACTGCTTAGTGTTCTGTTAATTCATCTCACAGAGTTACATCTGTATTTCGTGGATCTCTTTGCTAGCCTTATTTCTGTGGAATCTGAGAACAGATATTTCGGATCCCTTTGAAGACTATAGGGCCAAAGGAAATATCCTCCGATAACAAAGAGAAAGAAGCTTTCTGAGAAACTTCTTTGTGTTCTGTGAAATCATCTCACAGAGTTACAGCTATCCCCACAAGAAGCCTTTCGCTAAGACAGTCTTGTGGAATTGGCAAAGTGATATTTGGAAGCCCCTACAGGGCTATGGTGAAAAACGAAATATCCTCAGAAGAAATCTGGAAAGAAGCTTTCTCAGAAACTGCTCTGTGATGTGTGACTTCCTCTCACAGAGTTACATCTGCATTTCGTGGATCTCTTTGCTAGCCTTATTTCTGTGGAATCTGAGAACAGATATTTCGGATCCCTTTGAAGACTATAGGGCCAAAGGAAATATCCTCCGATAACAAAGAGAAAGGAGCTTTCTGAGAAACTTCTTTGTGTTCTGTGAAATCATCCCACAGAGTTACAGCTTTCCCCTCAAGAAGCCTTTCGCTAAGACAGTTCTTGTGGAATTGGCAAAGTGATATTTGGAAGCCCATAGAGGGCTATTGTGAAAAAGGAAATATCCTCTGATGAAATATGGAAAGAAGCTTTCTGAGAAACTGCTTAGTGTTCTGTTAATTCATCTAAATGGTTATATCTGTATTTCGTGGACCTCTTTGCTAGCCTTATTTCTGTGGAATGTGAGAACAGATATTTCGGATCCCTTTGAAGACTATAGGGCCAAAGGAAATATCCTCCGATAACAAAGAGAAAGAAGCTTTCTGAGAAACTTCTTTGTGTTCTGTGAAATCATCTCACAGAGTTACAGCTTTCCCCTCAAGAAGCCTTTTGCTAATACAGTTCTTGTGGAATTGGCAAAGTGATATTTGGAAGCCCATAGAGGGCTATGGTGAAAAAGGAAATATCCTCAGATGAAATCTGGAAAGAAGCTTTCTGAGAAACTGCTTAGTGTTCTGTTAATTCATCTCACAGAGTTACATCTGTATTTCGTGGATCTCTTTGCTAGCCTTATTTCTGTGGAATCTGAGAACAGATATTTCGGATCCCTTTGAAGACTATAGGGCCAAAGGAAATATCCTCCGATAACAAAGAGAAAGAAGCTTTCTGAGAAACTTCTTTGTGTTCTGTGAAATCATCTCACAGAGTTACAGCTTTCCGCTCAAGAAACCTTTCGCTAAGACAGTCTTGTGGAATTGGCAAAGTGATATTTGGAAGCCCATAGAGGGCTATGGTGAAAAAGGAAATATCCTCAGAAGAAATATGGAAAGAAGATTTCTGAGAAACTGCTCTGTAATGTGTGATTTTCACTCACAGAGTTACATCTGTATTTCGTGGATCTCTTTGCTAGCCTTATTTCTGTGGATTCTGAGAACAGATATTTCGGATCCCTTTGAAGACTATACGGCCGAAGGAAATATCCTCCGATAACAAAGAGAAAGAAGCTTTCTGAGAAAGTTCTTTGTGTTAATCTGAAATCATCTCACAGAGTTACAGCTTTCCCCTCAAGAAGCCTTTCGCTAAGACAGTTCTTGTGGAATTGGCAAAGTGATATTTGGAAGCCCATAGAGGGCTATGGTGAAGAAGGAAATATCCTCAGATGAAATCTGGAAAGAAGCTTTCTGAGAAACTGCTTAGTGTTCTGTTAATTCATCTCACAGAGTTACATCAGTATTTCGTGGATCTCTTTGCTAGCCTTATTTCTGTGGAATCTGAGAACAGATATTTCGGATCCCTTTGAAGACTATAGGGCCAAAGGAAATATCCTCCGATAACAAAGAGAAAGAAGCTTTCTGAGAAAGTTCTTTGTGTTCTGTGAAATCATCTCACAGAGTTACAGCTTTCCCCTCAAGAAGCCTTTCGCTAAGACAGTTCTTGTGGAATTGGCAAAGTGATATTTGGAAGCCCATAGAGGGCTATGGTGAAAAAGGAAATATCCTCAGATCAAATCTGGAAAGAAGCTTTCTGAGAAATTGCTCTGTGATGTGTGACTTCCACTCACAGAGTTACATCTGTATTTCGTGGATCTCTTTGCTAGCCTTATTTCTGTGGAATCTGAGAACAGATATTTCGGATCCCTTTGAAGACTATAGGGCCAAAGGAAATATCCTGCGATAACAAAGAGAAAGAAGCTTTCTGAGACACTTCTTTGTGTTCTGTGAAATCATCTCACAGAGTTACAGCTTTCCCCTCAAGAAGCCTTTCGCTAAGACAGTTCTTGTGGAATTGGAAAAGTGATATTTCGTAGCCCATAGAGGGCTATGGTGAAAAAGGAAATATCCTCAGATGAAATCTGGAAAGAAACTTTCTGAGAAACTGCTCTGTTATGTGTGACTTCCACTCACAGAGTTACATCTGTATTTCGTGGATCTCTTTGCTAGCCTTATTTCTGTGGAATCTGAGAACAGATATTTCGGATCCCTTTGAAGACTTTAGGGCCAAAGGAAATATCCTCCGATAACCAAGAGAAAGAAGCTTTCTGAGAAACTTCTTTCTGTTCTGTGAAATCATCTCAGAGAGTTACAGCTTTCCCCTCAAGAAGCCTTTCGCTAAGACAGTTCTTGTGGAATTGGTAAAGTGATATTTGGTAGCCCTTAGTGGGCAATGGTGAAAAAGGAAATATCCTCAGATGAAATCTGGAAAGAAGCTTTCTGAGAAACTGCTTAGTTTTCTGTTAATTCATCGCACAGAGTTACATGTGTATTTCGTGGATCTCTTTGCTAGCCTTATTTCTGTGTAATCTGAGAACAGATATTTCGGATCCCTTTGAAGACTATAGGGCCAAAGGAAATATCCTCCGATAACAAAGAGAAAGAAGATTTCTGAGAAACTTCTTTGTGTTCTGTGAAATCATCTCACAGAGTTATAGCTTTCCCCTCAAGAAGCCTTTCGCTAAGACAGTTCTTGTGGAATTGGCAAAGTGATATTTGGAAGCCCATAGAGGACTATGGTGAAAAAGGAAATATCCTCAGATGAAATCTGGAAAGAAGCTTTCTGAGAAACTGCTTAGTGTTCTGTAAATTCATCTCACAGAGTTACATCTGTATTTCGTGAATCTCTTTGCTAGCCTTATTTCTGTGGAATCTGAGAACAGATATTTCGGATCCCTTTGAAGACTATAGGGCCAAAGGAAATATCCTCCGATAACAAAGAGAAAGAAGCTTTCTGAGAAACTTCTTTGTGTTCTGTGAAAACATCTCACAGAGTGACAGCTATCCCCTCAAGAAGCCTTTCGCTAAGACAGTCTTGTGGAATTGGCAAAGTGATATTTGGAAGCCCATGGAGGGCTATGGTGAAAAAGGAAATATCCTCAGAAGAAATCTGGAAAGAAGCTTTCTGAGAAATTGCTCTGTGATGTGTGACTTCCACTCACAGAGTTACATCTGTATTTCGTGGATCTATTTGCTAGCATGATTTCGTGGAATCTGAGAACAGATATTTCGGATCCCTTTGAAGACTATAGGGCCAAAGGAAATATCCTTCGATAACAAAGAGAAAGAAGCTTTCTGAGAAACTTCTTTGTGTTCTGTGAAATCATCTCACAGAGTTACAGCTTTCCCCTCAAGAAGCCTTTCGCTAAGACAGTCTTGTGGAATTGGCAAAGTGATATTTGGTAGCCACTAGAGGGCTATGGTGAAAAAGGAAATATCCTCAGAAGAAATCTGGAAAGAAGCTTTCTGAGAAACTGCTCTATGATGTGTGACTTCTACTCACAGAGTTACATCTGTATTTCGTGGATCTCTTTGCTAGCCTTATTTCTGTGGAATCTGAGAACAGATATTTCGGATCCCTTTGAAGACTATACGGCCGAAGGAAATATCCTCCGATAACAAAGAGAAAGAAGCTTTCTGAGAAAGTTCTTTGTGTTAATCTGAAATCATCTCACAGAGTTACAGCTTTCCCCTCAAGAAGCCTTTCGCTAAGACAGTTCTTGTGGAATTGGCAAAGTGATATTTGGAAGCCCATAGAGGGCTATGGTGAAAAAGGAAATATCCTCAGATGAAATCTGGAAAGAAGCTTTCTGAGAAACTGCTTATTGTTCTCTAAATTCATCTCACAGAGTTACATCTGTATTTCGTGGATCTCTTTGCTAGCCTTATTTCTGTGGAATCTGAGAACAGATATTTCGGATCCCTTTGAAGACTATAGGGCCAAAGGAAATATCCTCCAATAACAAAGAGAAAGAAGATTTCTGAGAAACTTCTTTGTGTTCTGTGAAATCATCTCACAGAGTTATAGATTTCCCCTCAAGTAGATTTCGCTAAGACAGTTCTTGTGGAATTGGCAAAGTGATATTTGGTAGCCACTAGAGGGCTATGGTGAAAAAGGAAATATCCTCAGATGAAATCTGGAAAGAAGCTTTCTGAGAAACTGCTTAGTGTTCTGTAAATTCATCTCACAGAGTTACATCTGTATTTCGTGGATCTCTTTGCTAGCCTTATTTCTGTGGAATCTGAGAACAGATATTTCGGATCCCTTTGAAGACTATAGGGCCAAAGGAAATGTCCTCCGATAACAAAGAGAAAGAAGCTTTCTGAGAAACTTCTTTGTGTTCTGTGAAATCATCTCACAGAGTTACAGCTATCCCCTCAAGAAGAATTTCGCTAAGACAGTCTTGTGGAATTGGCAAAGTGATATTTGGAAGCCCATAGAGGGCTATGGTGAAAAAGGAAATATCCTCAGAAGAAATCTGGAAAGAAGATTTCTGAGAAACTGCTCTGTGATGTGTGACTTCCACTCACAGAGTTACATCTGTATTTCGTGGATCTCTTTGCTAGCCTTATTTCTATGGAATCTGAGAACAGATATTTCGGATCCCTTTGAAGACTATAGGGCCAAAGGAAATATCCTGCGATAACAAAGAGAAAGAAGCTTTCTGAGAAACTTCTTTGTGTTCGGTGAAATCATCACACAGAGTTACAGCTTTCCCCTCAAGAAGCCTTTCGCTAAGACAGTTCTTTTGGAATTGGCAAAGTGATATTTGGAAGCCCATAGAGGGCTATGCTGAAAAAGGAAATATCCTCAGATGAAATCTGGAAAGAAGCTTTCTGAGAAACTGCTTAGTGTTCTGTTAATTCATCTCACAGAGTTACATCTGTATGTCGTGGATCTCTTTGCTAGCCTTATTTCTGTGGAATCTGAGAACAGATATTTCGGATCCCTTTGAAGACTATAGGGCCAAAGGAAATATCCTCCGATAACAAAGAGAAAGAAGCTTTCTGAGAAACTTCTTTGTGTTCTGTGAAATCATCTCACAGAGTTACAGCTATCCCCTCAAGAAGCCTTTCGCTAAGACAGTCTTGTGGAATTGGCAAAGTGATATTTGGAAGCCCATACAGGGCTATGCTGAAAAAGGAAATATCCTCAGATGAAATCTGGAAAGAAGCTTTCTGAGAAACTGCTTAGTGTTCTGTTAATTCATCTCACAGAGTTACATCTGTATGTCGTGGATCTCTTTGCTAGCCTTATTTCTGTGGAATCTGAGAACAGATATTTCGGATCCCTTTGAAGACTATAGGGCCAAAGGAAACATCCTCCGATAACAAAGAGAAAGAAGCTTTCTGAGAAACTTCTTTGTGTTCTGTGAAATCACCTCACAGAGTTACAGCTTTCCCCTCAAGAAGCCTTTCGCTAAGACAGTTCTGGTGGAATTGGCAAAGTGATATTTGGAATCCCTTAGAGGGCTATGGTGAAAAAGGAAATATCCTCAGATGAAATCTGGAAAGAAGCTTTCTGAGAAACTGCTTAGTGTTCTGTTAATTCATCTCACAGAGTTACATCTGTATTTCGTGGATCTCTTTGCTAGCCTTATTTCTGTGGAATCTGAGAACAGATATTTCGGATCCCTTTGAAGACTATAGGGCCAAAAGAAATATCCTCCGATAACAAAGAGAAAGAAGCTTTCTGAGAAACTTCTTTGTGTTCTGTGAAATCATCTCACAGAGTTACAGCTTTCCCCTCAAGAAGCCTTTCGCTAAGACAGTTCTTGTGGAATTGGCAAAGTGGTATTTGGAAGCCCATAGAGGGCTATGGTGAAAAAGGAAATATCCTCAGAAGAAATCTGGAAAGAAGCTTTCTGAGAAACTGCTCTGTGATGTGTGACTTCCACTCACAGAGTTACATCTGTATTTCGTGGATCTCTTTGCTAGCCTTATTTCTGTGGAATCTGAGAACAGATATTTCGGATCCCTTTGAAGACTATAGGGCCAAAGGAAATATCCTCCGATAACAAAGAGAAAGAAGCTTTCTGAGAAACTTCTTTGTGTTCTGTGAAATCATCTCACAGAGTTACAGCTTTCCCATCAAGAAGCCTTTCGCTAAGACAGTTCTTGTGGAATTGGCAAAGTGATATTTGGAAGCCCATAGAGGGCTATGGTGAAAAAGGAAATATCCTCAGATGAAATCTGGAAAGAAGCTTTCTGAGAAACTGCTTAGTGTTCTGTTAATTCATCTCACAGAGTTACATCTGTATTTCGTGGATCTCTTTGCTAGCCTTATTTCTGTGGAATCTGAGAACAGATATTTCGGATCCCTTTGAAGACTATAGGGCCAAAGGAAATATCCTCCGATAACAAAGAGAAAGAAGCTTTCTGAGAAACTTCTTTGTGTTCTGTGAAATCATCTCACAGAGTTACAGCTTTCCCCTCAAGAAGCCTTTCGCTAAGACAGTCTTGTGGAATTGGCAAAGTGATATTTGGTAGCCCATAGAGGGCTATGGTGAAAAAGGAAATATCCTCAGAAGAAATCTGGAAAGAAGCTTTCTGAGAAACTGCTCTATGATGTGTGACTTCCACTCACAGAGTTACATCTGTATTTCGTGGATCTCTTTGCTAGACTTATTTCTGTGGAATCTGAGAACAGATATTTCGGATCACTTTGAAGACTATACGGCCGAAGGAAATATCCTCCGATAACAAAGAGAAAGAAGCTTTCTGAGAAAGTTCTTTGTGTTATCTGAAATCATCTCACAGAGTTACAGCTTTCCCCTCAAGAAGCCTTTCGCTAAGACAGTTCTTGTGGAATTGGCAAAGTGATATTTGGAAGCCCATAGAGGGCTATGCTGAAAAAGGAAATATCCTCAGATGAAATCTGGAAAGAAGCTTTCTGAGAAACTGCTTAGTGTTCTGTTAATTCATCTCACAGAGTTACATCTGTATGTCGTGGATCTCTTTGCTAGCCTTATTTCTGTGGAATCTGAGAACAGATATTTCGGATCCCTTTGAAGACTATAGGGCCAAAGGAAATATCCTCCGATAACAAAGAGAAAGAAGCTTTCTGAGAAACTTCTTTGTGTTCTGTGAAATCATCTCACAGAGTTACAGCTATCCCCTCAAGAAGCCTTTCGCTAAGACAGTCTTGTGGAATTGGCAAAGTGATATTTGGAAGCCCATACAGGGCTATGCTGAAAAAGGAAATATCCTCAGATGAAATCTGGAAAGAAGCTTTCTGAGAAACTGCTTAGTGTTCTGTTAATTCATCTCACAGAGTTACATCTGTATGTCGTGGATCTCTTTGCTAGCCTTATTTCTGTGGAATCTGAGAACAGATATTTCGGATCCCTTTGAAGACTATAGGGCCAAAGGAAACATCCTCCGATAACAAAGAGAAAGAAGCTTTCTGAGAAACTTCTTTGTGTTCTGTGAAATCACCTCACAGAGTTACAGCTTTCCCCTCAAGAAGCCTTTCGCTAAGACAGTTCTGGTGGAATTGGCAAAGTGATATTTGGAATCCCTTAGAGGGCTATGGTGAAAAAGGAAATATCCTCAGATGAAATCTGGAAAGAAGCTTTCTGAGAAACTGCTTAGTGTTCTGTTAATTCATCTCACAGAGTTACATCTGTATTTCGTGGATCTCTTTGCTAGCCTTATTTCTGTGGAATCTGAGAACAGATATTTCGGATCCCTTTGAAGACTATAGGGCCAAAAGAAATATCCTCCGATAACAAAGAGAAAGAAGCTTTCTGAGAAACTTCTTTGTGTTCTGTGAAATCATCTCACAGAGTTACAGCTTTCCCCTCAAGAAGCCTTTCGCTAAGACAGTTCTTGTGGAATTGGCAAAGTGGTATTTGGAAGCCCATAGAGGGCTATGGTGAAAAAGGAAATATCCTCAGAAGAAATCTGGAAAGAAGCTTTCTGAGAAACTGCTCTGTGATGTGTGACTTCCACTCACAGAGTTACATCTGTATTTCGTGGATCTCTTTGCTAGCCTTATTTCTGTGGAATCTGAGAACAGATATTTCGGATCCCTTTGAAGACTATAGGGCCAAAGGAAATATCCTCCGATAACAAAGAGAAAGAAGCTTTCTGAGAAACTTCTTTGTGTTCTGTGAAATCATCTCACAGAGTTACAGCTTTCCCATCAAGAAGCCTTTCGCTAAGACAGTTCTTGTGGAATTGGCAAAGTGATATTTGGAAGCCCATAGAGGGCTATGGTGAAAAAGGAAATATCCTCAGATGAAATCTGGAAAGAAGCTTTCTGAGAAACTGCTTAGTGTTCTGTTAATTCATCTCACAGAGTTACATCTGTATTTCGTGGATCTCTTTGCTAGCCTTATTTCTGTGGAATCTGAGAACAGATATTTCGGATCCCTTTGAAGACTATAGGGCCAAAGGAAATATCCTCCGATAACAAAGAGAAAGAAGCTTTCTGAGAAACTTCTTTGTGTTCTGTGAAATCATCTCACAGAGTTACAGCTTTCCCCTCAAGAAGCCTTTCGCTAAGACAGTCTTGTGGAATTGGCAAAGTGATATTTGGTAGCCCATAGAGGGCTATGGTGAAAAAGGAAATATCCTCAGAAGAAATCTGGAAAGAAGCTTTCTGAGAAACTGCTCTATGATGTGTGACTTCCACTCACAGAGTTACATCTGTATTTCGTGGATCTCTTTGCTAGACTTATTTCTGTGGAATCTGAGAACAGATATTTCGGATCACTTTGAAGACTATACGGCCGAAGGAAATATCCTCCGATAACAAAGAGAAAGAAGCTTTCTGAGAAAGTTCTTTGTGTTATCTGAAATCATCTCACAGAGTTACAGCTTTCCCCTCAAGAAGCCTTTCGCTAAGACAGTTCTTGTGGAATTGGCAAAGTGATATTTGGAAGCCCATAGAGGGCTATGGTGAAGAAGGAAATATCCTCAGATGAAATCTGGAAAGAAGCTTTCTGAGAAACTGCTTAGTGTTCTGTTAATTCATCTCACAGAGTTACATCTGTATTTCGTGGATCTCTTTGCTAGCCTTATTTCTGTGGAATCTGAGAACAGATATTTCGGATCCCTTTGAAGACTATAGGGCCAAAGGAAATATCCTCCGATAACAAAGAGAAAGAAGCTTTCTGAGAAACTTCTTTGTGTTCTGTGAAATCATCTCACAGAGTTACAGCTTTCCCCTCAAGAAGCCTTTCGCTAAGACAGTTCTTGTGGAATTGGCAAAGTGATATTTGGAAGCCCATAGAGGGCTATGGTGAAAAAGGAAATATCCTCAGAAGAAATCTGGAAAGAAGCTTTCTGAGAAACTGCTCTGTGATGTGTGACTTCCACTCACAGAGTTACATCTGTATTTCGTGGATCTCTTTGCTAGCCTTATTTCTGTGGAAACTGAGAACAGATATTTCGGATCCCTTTGAAGACTATACGGCCGAAGGAAATATCCTCCGATAACAAAGAGAAAGAAGCTTTCTGAGAAAGTTCTTTGTGTTCTGTGAAATCATCTCACAGAGTTACAGCTTTCCCCTCAAGAAGCCTTTCGCTAAGACAGTTCTTGTGGAATTGGCAAAGTGATATTTGGAAGCCCATAGAGCGCTATGGTGAAAAAGGAAATATCCTCAGATGAAATCTGGAAAGAAGCTTTCTGAGAAACTGCTTAGTGTTCTGTTAATTCATCTCACAAGTTACATCTGTATTTCGTGGATCTCTTTGCTATCCTTATTTCTGTGGAATCTGAGAGCAGATATTTCGGATCCCTTTGAAGACTATAGGGCCAAAGGAAATATCCTCCGATAACAAAGAGAAAGAAGCTTTCTGAGAAACTTCTTTGTGTTCTGTGAAATCATCTCACAGAGTTACAGCTATCCCCACAAGAAGCCTTTCGCTAAGACAGTCTTGTGGAATTGGCAAAGTGATATTTGGAAGCCCCTACAGGGCTATGGTGAAAAACGAAATATCCTCAGAAGAAATCTGGAAAGAAGCTTTCTGAGAAACTGCTCTGTGATGTGTGACTTCCACTCACAGAGTTTCATCTGCATTTCGTGGATCTCTTTGCTAGCCTTATTTCTGTGGAATCTGAGAACAGATATTTCGGATCCCTTTGAAGACTATAGGGCCAAAGGAAATATCCTCCGATAACAAAGAGAAAGGAGCTTTCTGAGAAACTTCTTTGTGTTCTGTGAAATCATCCCACAGAGTTACAGCTTTCCCCTCAAGAAGCCTTTCGCTAAGACAGTTCTTGTGGAATTGGCAAAGTGATATTTGGAAGCCCATAGAGGGCTATTGTGAAAAAGGAAATATCCTCTGATGAAATATGGAAAGAAGCTTTCTGAGAAACTGCTTAGTGTTCTGTTAATTCATCTAAATGGTTATATCTGTATTTCGTGGACCTCTTTGCTAGCCTTATTTCTGTGGAATGTGAGAACAGATATTTCGGATACCTTTGAAGACTATAGGGCCAAAGGAAATATCCTCCGATAACAAAGAGAAAGAAGCTTTCTGAGAAACTTCTTTGTGTTCTGTGAAATCATCTCACAGAGTTACAGCTTTCCCCTCAAGAAGCCTTTCGCTAAGACAGTTCTTGTGGAATTGGCAAAGTGATATTTGGAAGCCCATAGAGGGCTATGGTGAAAAAGGAAATATCCTCAGAAGAAATATGGAAAGAAGATTTCTGAGAAACTGCTCTGTAATGTGTGATTTTCACTCACAGAGTTACATCTGTATTTCGTGGATCTCTTTGCTAGCCTTATTTCTGTGGATTCTGAGAACAGATATTTCGGATCCCTTTGAAGACTATACGGCCGAAGGAAATATCCTCCGATAACAAAGAGAAAGAAGCTTTCTGAGAAAGTTCTTTGTGTTAATCTGAAATCATCTCACAGAGTTACAGCTTTCCCCTCAAGAAGCCTTTCGCTAAGACAGTTCTTGTGGAATTGGCAAAGTGATATTTGGAAGCCCATAGAGGGCTATGGAGAAGAAGGAAATATCCTCAGATGAAATCTGGAAAGAAGCTTTCTGAGAAACTGCTTATTGTTCTCTAAATTCATCTCACAGAGTTACATCTGTATTTCGTGGATCTCTTTGCTAGCCTTATTTCTGTGGAATCTGAGAACAGATATTTCGGATCCCTTTGAAGACTATAGGTCCAAAGGAAATATCCTCCGATAACAAAGAGAAAGAAGATTTCTGAGAAACTTCTTTGTGTTCTGTGAAATCATCTCACAGAGTTATAGATTTCCCCTCAAGTAGATTTCGCTAAGACAGTTCTTGTGGAATTGGCAAAGTGATATTTGGAAGCCCATAGAGGGCTAAGGTGAAAAAGGAAATATCCTCAGATGAAATCTGGAAAGAAGCTTTCTGAGAAACTGCTTAGTGTTCTGTAAATTCATCTCACAGAGTTACATCTGTATTTCGTGGATCTCTTTGCTAGCCTTATTTCTGTGGAATCTGAGAACAGATATTTCGGATCCCTTTGAAGACTATAGGGCCAAAGGAAATATCCTCCGATAACAAAGAGAAAGAAGCTTTCTGAGAAACTTCTTTGTGTTCTGTGAAATCATCTCACAGAGTTACAGCTATCCCCTCAAGAAGAATTTCGCTAAGACAGTCTTGTGGAATTGGCAAAGTGATATTTGGAAGCCCATAGAGGGCTATGGTGAAAAAGGAAATATCCTCAGAAGAAATCTGGAAAGAAGATTTCTGAGAAACTGCTCTGTGATGTGTGACTTCCACTCACAGAGTTACATCTGTATTTCGTGGATCTCTTTGCTAGCCTTATTTCTATGGAATCTGAGAACAGATATTTCGGATCCCTTTGAAGACTATACGGCCGAAGGAAATATCCTCCGATAACAAAGAGAAAGAAGCTTTCTGAGAAAGTTCTTTGTGTTCTGTGAAATCATCTCACAGAGTTACAGCTTTCCCCTCAAGAAGCCTTTCGCTAAGACAGTTCTTGTGGAATTGGCAAAGTGATATTTGGAAGCCCATAGAGCGCTATGGTGAAAAAGGAAATATCCTCAGATGAAATCTGGAAAGAAGCTTTCTGAGAAACTGCTTAGTGTTCTGTTAATTCATCTCACAAGTTACATCTGTATTTCGTGGATCTCTTTGCTATCCTTATTTCTGTGGAATCTGAGAGCAGATATTTCGGATCCCTTTGAAGACTATAGGGCCAAAGGAAATATCCTCCGATAACAAAGAGAAAGAAGCTTTCTGAGAAACTTCTTTGTGTTCTGTGAAATCATCTCACAGAGTTACAGCTATCCCCACAAGAAGCCTTTCGCTAAGACAGTCTTGTGGAATTGGCAAAGTGATATTTGGAAGCCCCTACAGGGCTATGGTGAAAAACGAAATATCCTCAGAAGAAATCTGGAAAGAAGCTTTCTGAGAAACTGCTCTGTGATGTGTGACTTCCACTCACAGAGTTTCATCTGCATTTCGTGGATCTCTTTGCTAGCCTTATTTCTGTGGAATCTGAGAACAGATATTTCGGATCCCTTTGAAGACTATAGGGCCAAAGGAAATATCCTCCGATAACAAAGAGAAAGGAGCTTTCTGAGAAACTTCTTTGTGTTCTGTGAAATCATCCCACAGAGTTACAGCTTTCCCCTCAAGAAGCCTTTCGCTAAGACAGTTCTTGTGGAATTGGCAAAGTGATATTTGGAAGCCCATAGAGGGCTATTGTGAAAAAGGAAATATCCTCTGATGAAATATGGAAAGAAGCTTTCTGAGAAACTGCTTAGTGTTCTGTTAATTCATCTAAATGGTTATATCTGTATTTCGTGGACCTCTTTGCTAGCCTTATTTCTGTGGAATGTGAGAACATGTATTTCGGATACCTTTGAAGACTATAGGGCCAAAGGAAATATCCTCCGATAACAAAGAGAAAGAAGCTTTCTGAGAAACTTCTTTGTGTTCTGTGAAATCATCTCACAGAGTTACAGCTTTCCCCTCAAGAAGCCTTTCGCTAAGACAGTTCTTGTGGAATTGGCAAAGTGATATTTGGAAGCCCATAGAGGGCTATGGTGAAAAAGGAAATATCCTCAGATGAAATCTGGAAAGAAGCTTTCTGAGAAACTGCTTAGTGTTCTGTTAATTCATCTCACAGAGTTACATCTGTATTTCGTGGATCTCTTTGCTAGCCTTATTTCTGTGGAATCTGAGAACAGATATTTCGGATCCCTTTGAAGACTATAGGGCCAAAGGAAATATCCTCCGATAACAAAGAGAAAGAAGCTTTCTGAGAAACTTCTTTGTGTTCTGTGAAATCATCTCACAGAGTTACAGCTTTCCGCTCAAGAAACCTTTCGCTAAGACAGTCTTGTGGAATTGGCAAAGTGATATTTGGAAGCCCATAGAGGGCTATGGTGAAAAAGGAAATATCCTCAGAAGAAATATGGAAAGAAGATTTCTGAGAAACTGCTCTGTAATGTGTGATTTTCACTCACAGAGTTACATCTGTATTTCGTGGATCTCTTTGCTAGCCTTATTTCTGTGGATTCTGAGAACAGATATTTCGGATCCCTTTGAAGACTATACGGCCGAAGGAAATATCCTCCGATAACAAAGAGAAAGAAGCTTTCTGAGAAAGTTCTTTGTGTTAATCTGAAATCATCTCACAGAGTTACAGCTTTCCCCTCAAGAAGCCTTTCGCTAAGACAGTTCTTGTGGAATTGGCAAAGTGATATTTGGAAGCCCATAGAGGGCTATGGAGAAGAAGGAAATATCCTCAGATGAAATCTGGAAAGAAGCTTTCTGAGAAACTGCTTAGTGTTCTGTAAATTCATCTCACAGAGTTACATCTGTATTTCGTGGATCTCTTTGCTAGCCTTATTTCTGTGGAATCTGAGAACAGATATTTCGGATCCCTTTGAAGACTATAGGGCCAAAGGAAATATCCTCCGATAACAAAGAGAAAGAAGCTTTCTGAGAAACTTCTTTGTGTTCTGTGAAATCATCTCACAGAGTTACAGCTATCCCCTCAAGAAGAATTTCGCTAAGACAGTCTTGTGGAATTGGCAAAGTGATATTTGGAAGCCCATAGAGGGCTATGGTGAAAAAGGAAATATCCTCAGAAGAAATCTGGAAAGAAGATTTCTGAGAAACTGCTCTGTGATGTGTGACTTCCACTCACAGAGTTACATCTGTATTTCGTGGATCTCTTTGCTAGCCTTATTTCTATGGAATCTGAGAACAGATATTTCGGATCCCTTTGAAGACTATAGGGCCAAAGGAAATATCCTGCGATAACAAAGAGAAAGAAGCTTTCTGAGAAACTTCTTTGTGTTCGGTGAAATCATCACACAGAGTTACAGCTTTCCCCTCAAGAAGCCTTTCGCTAAGATAGTTCTTTTGGAATTGGCAAAGTGATATTTGGAAGCCCATAGAGGGCTATGCTGAAAAAGGAAATATCCTCAGATGAAATCTGGAAAGAAGCTTTCTGAGAAACTGCTTAGTGTTCTGTTAATTCATCTCACAGAGTTACATCTGTATTTCGTGGATCTCTTTGCTAGCCTTATTTCTGTGGAATCTGAGAACAGATATTTCGGATCCCTTTGAAGACTATAGGGCCAAAGGAAATATCCTCCGATAACAAAGAGAAAGAAGCTTTCTGAGAAACTTCTTTGTGTTCTGTGAAATCATCTCACAGAGTTACAGCTATCCCCACAAGAAGCCTTTCGCTAAGACAGTCTTGTGGAATCGGCAAAGTGATATTTGGAAGCCCCTACAGGGCTATGGTGAAAAACGAAATATCCTCAGAAGAAATCTGGAAAGAAGCTTTCTCAGAAACTGCTCTGTGATGTGTGACTTCCACTCACAGAGTTACATCTGCATTTCGTGGATCTCTTTGCTAGCCTTATTTCTGTGGAATCTGAGAACAGATATTTCGGATCCCTTTGAAGACTATAGGGCCAAAGGAAATATCCTCCGATAACAAAGAGAAAGGAGCTTTCTGAGAAACTTCTTTGTGTTCTGTGAAATCATCCCACAGAGTTACAGCTTTCCCCTCAAGAAGCCTTTCGCTAAGACAGTTCTTGTGGAATTGGCAAAGTGATATTTGGAAGCCCATAGAGGGCTATTGTGAAAAAGGAAATATCCTCTGATGAAATATGGAAAGAAGCTTTCTGAGAAACTGCTTAGTGTTCTGTTAATTCATCTAAATGGTTATATCTGTATTTCGTGGACCTCTTTGCTAGCCTTATTTCTGTGGAATGTGAGAACAGATATTTCGGATCCCTTTGAAGACTATAGGGCCAAAGGAAATATCCTCCGATAACAAAGAGAAAGAAGCTTTCTGAGAAACTTCTTTGTGTTCTGTGAAATCATCTCACAGAGTTACAGCTTTCCCCTCAAGAAGCCTTTCGCTAAGACAGTTCTTGTGGAATTGGCAAAGTGATATTTGGAAGCCCATAGAGGGCTATGGTGAAAAAGGAAATATCCTCAGATGAAATCTGGAAAGAAGCTTTCTGAGAAACTGCTTAGTGTTCTGTTAATTCATCTCACAGAGTTACATCTGTATTTCGTGGATCTCTTTGCTAGCCTTATTTCTGTGGAATCTGAGAAGAGATATTTCGGATCCCTTTGAAGACTATAGGGCCAAAGGAAATATCCTCCGATAACAAAGAGAAAGAAGCTTTCTGAGAAACTTCTTTGTGTTCTGTGAAATCATCTCACAGAGTTACAGCTTTCCGCTCAAGAAACCTTTCGCTAAGACAGTCTTGTGGAATTGGCAAAGTGATATTTGGAAGCCCATAGAGGGCTATGGTGAAAAAGGAAATATCCTCAGAAGAAATATGGAAAGAAGATTTCTGAGAAACTGCTCTGTAATGTGTGATTTTCACTCACAGAGTTACATCTGTATTTCGTGGATCTCTTTGCTAGCCTTATTTCTGTGGATTCTGAGAACAGATATTTCGGATCCCTTTGAAGACTATACGGCCGAAGGAAATATCCTCCGATAACAAAGAGAAAGAAGCTTTCTGAGAAAGTTCTTTGTGTTAATCTGAAATCATCTCACAGAGTTACAGCTTTCCCCTCAAGAAGCCTTTCGCTGAGACAGTTCTTGTGGAATTGGCAAAGTGATATTTGGAAGCCCATAGAGGGCTATGGTGAAGAAGGAAATATCCTCAGATGAAATCTGGAAAGAAGCTTTCTGAGAAACTGCTTATTGTTCTCTAAATTCATCTCACAGAGTTACATCTGTATTTCGTGGATCTCTTTGCTAGCCTTATTTCTGTGGAATCTGAGAACAGATATTTCGGATCCCTTTGAAGACTATAGGGCCAAAGGAAATATCCTCCGATAACAAAGAGAAAGAAGATTTCTGAGAAACTTCTTTGTGTTCTGTGAAATCATCTCACAGAGTTATAGATTTCCCCTCAAGTAGATTTCGCTAAGACAGTTCTTGTGGAATTGGCAAAGTGATGTTTGGAAGCCCATAGAGGGCTATGGTGAAAAAGGAAATATCCTCAGATGAAATCTGGAAAGAAGCTTTCTGAGAAACTGCTTAGTGTTCTGTAAATTCATCTCACAGAGTTACATCTGTATTTCGTGGATCTCTTTGCTAGCCTTATTTCTGTGGAATCTGAGAACAGATATTTCGGATCCCTTTGAAGACTATAGGGCCAAAGGAAATATCCTCCGATAACAAAGAGAAAGAAGCTTTCTGAGAAACTTCTTTGTGTTCTGTGAAATCATCTCACAGAGTTACAGCTATCCCCTCAAGAAGAATTTCGCTAAGAGAGTCTTGTGGAATTGGCAAAGTGATATTTGGAAGCCCATAGAGGGCTATGGTGAAAAAGGAAATATCCTCAGAAGAAATCTGGAAAGAAGATTTCTGAGAAACTGCTCTGTGATGTTTGACTTCCACTCACAGAGTTACATCTGTATTTCGTGGATCTCTTTGCTAGCCTTATTTCTATGGAATCTGAGAACAGATATTTCGGATCCCTTTGAAGACTATAGGGCCAAAGGAAATATCCTGCGATAACAAAGAGAAAGAAGCTTTCTGAGAAACTTCTTTGTGTTCGGTGAAATCATCACACAGAGTTACAGCTTTCCCCTCAAGAAGCCTTTCGCTAAGACAGTTCTTTTGGAATTGGCAAAGTGATATTTGGAAGCCCATAGAGGGCTATGCTGAAAAAGGAAATATCCTCAGATGAAATCTGGAAAGAAGCTTTCTGAGAAACTGCTTAGTGTTCTGTTAATTCATCTCACAGAGTTACATCTGTATGTCGTGGATCTCTTTGCTAGCCTTATTTCTGTGGAATCTGAGAACAGATATTTCGGATCCCTTTGAAGACTATAGGGCCAAAGGAAATATCCTCCGATAACAAAGAGAAAGAAGCTTTCTGAGAAACTTCTTTGTGTTCTGTGAAATCATCTCACAGAGTTACAGCTATCCCCTCAAGAAGCCTTTCGCTAAGACAGTCTTGTGGAATTGGCAAAGTGATATTTGGAAGCCCATACAGGGCTATGCTGAAAAAGGAAATATCCTCAGATGAAATCTGGAAAGAAGCTTTCTGAGAAACTGCTTAGTGTTCTGTTAATTCATCTCACAGAGTTTCATCTGTATGTCGTGGATCTCTTTGCTAGCCTTATTTCTGTGGAATCTGAGAAGAGATATTTCGGATCCCTTTGAAGACTATAGGGCCAAAGGAAACATCCTCCGATAACAAAGAGAAAGAAGCTTTCTGAGAAACTTCTTTGTGTTCTGTGAAATCACCTCACAGAGTTACAGCTTTCCCCTCAAGAAGCCTTTCGCTAAGACAGTTCTGGTGGAATTGGCAAAGTGATATTTGGAATCCCTTAGAGGGCTATGGTGAAAAAGGAAATATCCTCAGATGAAATCTGGAAAGAAGCTTTCTGAGAAACTGCTTAGTGTTCTGTTAATTCATCTCACAGAGTTACATCTGTATTTCGTGGATCTCTTTGCTAGCCTTATTTCTGTGGAATCTGAGAACAGATATTTCGGATCCCTTTGAAGACTATAGGGCCAAAAGAAATATCCTCCGATAACAAAGAGAAAGAAGCTTTCTGAGAAACTTCTTTGTGTTCTGTGAAATCATCTCACAGAGTTACAGCTTTCCCCTCACGAAGCCTTTCGCTAAGACAGTTCTTGTGGAATTGGCAAAGTGATATTTGGAAGCCCATAGAGGGCTATGGTGAAAAAGGAAATATCCTCAGAAGAAATCTGGAAAGAAGCTTTCTGAGAAACTGCTCTGTGATGTGTGACTTCCACTCACAGAGTTACATCTGTATTTCGTGGATCTCTTTGCTAGCCTTATTTCTGTGGAATCTGAGAACAGATATTTCGGATCCCTTTGAAGACTATAGGGCCAAAGGAAATATCCTCCGATAACAAAGAGAAAGAAGCTTTCTGAGAAACTTCTTTGTGTTCTGTGAAATCATCTCACAGAGTTACAGCTTTCCCATCAAGAAGCCTTTCGCTAAGACAGTTCTTGTGGAATTGGCAAAGTGATATTTGGAAGCCCATAGAGGGCTATGGTGAAAAAGGAAATATCCTCAGATGAAATCTGGAAAGAAGCTTTCTGAGAAACTGCTTAGTGTTCTGTTAATTCATCTCACAGAGTTACATCTGTATTTCGTGGATCTCTTTGCTAGCCTTATTTCTGTGGAATCTGAGAACAGATATTTCGGATCCCTTTGAAGACTATAGGGCCAAAGGAAATATCCTCCGATAACAAAGAGAAAGAAGCTTTCTGAGAAACTTCTTTGTGTTATCTGAAATCATCTCACAGAGTTACAGCTTTCCCCTCAAGAAGCCTTTCGCTAAGACAGTTCTTGTGGAATTGGCAAAGTGATATTTGGAAGCCCATAGAGGGCTATGGTGAAGAAGGAAATATCCTCAGATGAAATCTGGAAAGAAGCTTTCTGAGAAACTGCTTAGTGTTCTGTTAATTCATCTCACAGAGTTACATCTGTATTTCGGGGATCTCTTTGCTAGCCTTATTTCTGTGGAATCTGAGAACAGATATTTCGGATCCCTTTGAAGACTATAGGGCCAAAGGAAATATCCTCCGATAACAAAGAGAAAGAAGCTTTCTGAGAAACTTCTTTGTGTTCTGTGAAATCATCTCACAGAGTTACAGCTTTCCCCTCAAGAAGCCTTTCGCTAAGACAGTTCTTGTGGAATTGGCAAAGTGATATTTGGAAGCCCATAGAGGGCTATGGTGAAAAAGGAAATATCCTCAGAAGAAATCTGGAAAGAAGCTTTCTGAGAAACTGCTCTGTGATGTGTGACTTCCACTCACAGAGTTACATCTGTATTTCGTGGATCTCTTTGCTAGCCTTATTTCTGTGGAAACTGAGAACAGATATTTCGGATCCCTTTGAAGACTATACGGCCGAAGGAAATATCCTCCGATAACAAAGAGAAAGAAGCTTTCTGAGAAAGTTCTTTGTGTTCTGTGAAATCATCTCACAGAGTTACAGCTTTCCCCTCAAGAAGCCTTTCGCTAAGACAGTTCTTGTGGAATTGGCAAAGTGATATTTGGAAGCCCATAGAGCGCTATGGTGAAAAAGGAAATATCCTCAGATGAAATCTGGAAAGAAGCTTTCTGAGAAACTGCTTAGTGTTCTGTTAATTCATCTCACAAGTTACATCTGTATTTCGTGGATCTCTTTGCTATCCGTATTTCTGTGGAATCTGAGAACAGATATTTCGGATCCCTTTGAAGACTATAGGGCCAAAGGAAATATCCTCCGATAACAAAGAGAAAGAAGCTTTCTGAGAAACTTCTTTGTGTTCTGTGAAATCATCTCACAGAGTTACAGCTATCCCCACAAGAAGCCTTTCGCTAAGACAGTCTTGTGGAATTGGCAAAGTGATATTTGGATGCCCCTACAGGGCTATGGTGAAAAACGAAATATCCTCAGAAGATATCTGGAAAGAAGCTTTCTGAGAAACTGCTCTGTGATGTGTGACTTCCACTCACAGAGTTACATCTGCATTTCGTGGATCTCTTTGCTAGCCTTATTTCTGTGGAATCTGAGAACAGATATTTCGGATCCCTTTGAAGACTATAGGGCCAAAGGAAATATCCTCCGATAACAAAGAGAAAGAAGCTTTCTGAGAAACTTCTTTGTGTTCTGTGAAATCATCTCACAGGGTTACAGCTTTCCCCTCAGAAAGCCTTTCGCTAAGACAGGTCTTGTGGAATTGGCAAAGTGATATTTGGAAGCCCATAGAGGGCTATGGTGAAAAAGGAAATATCCTCAGATGAAATCTGGAAAGAAGCTTTCTGAGAAACTGCTTAGTGTTCTGTTAATTCATCTCACAGAGTTACATCTGTATTTCGTGGATCTCTTTGCTAGCCTTATTTCTGTGGAAACTGAGAACAGATATTTCGGATCCCTTTGAAGACTATAGGGCCAAAGGAAATATCCTCCGATAACAAAGAGAAAGAAGCTTTCTGAGAAACTTCTTTGGGTTCTGTGAAATCATCTCACAGAGTTACAGCTTTCCCCTCAAGAAGCCTTTCGCCAAGACAGTTCTTTTGGAATTGGCAAAGTGATATTTGGAAGCCCATAGAGGGCTATGGTGAAAAAGGAAATATCCTCAGATGAAATCTGGAAAGAAGCTTTCTGAGAAACTGCTTAGTGTTCTGTTAATTCATCTCAAAGAATTACATCTGTATTTCGTGGATCTCTTTGCTAGCCTTATTTCTGTGGAATATGAGAACAGATATTTCGGATCCCTTTGAAGACTATAGGGCAAAAGGAAATATTCTGCGATAACAAAGAGAAAGAAGCTTTCTGAGAAACTTCTTTGTGTTCTGTGAAATCATCTCACAGAGTTACAGCTTTCCCCTCAAGAAGCCTTTCGCTAAGACAGTTCTTCTGGAATGGCAAAGTGATATTTGGAAGCCCATAGAGGGCTATGGTGAAAAAGGAAATATCCTCAGATGAAATCTGGAAAGAAGCTTTCTGAGAAACTGCTTAGTGTTCTGTTAATTCATCTCACAGAGTTACATCTGTATTTCGTGGATCTCTTTGCTAGCCTTATTTCTGTGGAATCAGAGAACAGATATTTCGGATCCCTTTGAAGACTATAGGGCCAAAGAAAATATCCTCCGATAACAAAGAGAAAGAAGCTTTCTGAGAAACTTCTTTGTGTTCTGTGAAATCATCTCACAGGGTTACAGCTTTCCCCTCAAGAAGGCTTTCTCTAAGACAGTTCTTGTGGAATTGGCAAAGTGATATTTGGAAGCCCATAGAGGGCTATGGTGAAAAAGGAAATATCCTCAGATGAAATCTGGAAAGAAGCTTTCTGAGAAACTGCTTAGTGTTCTGTTAATTCATCTCACAGAGTTACATCTGTGTTTCTTGGATCTCCTTGGTAGCCTTATTTCTGTGGAATCTGAGAACAGATATTTCGGATCCCTTTGAAGACTATAGGGCCAAAGGAAATATCCTCCGATAACAAAGAGAAAGAAGCTTTCTGAGAAACTTCTTTGTGTTCTGTGAAATCATCTCACAGGGTTACAGCTTTCCCCTCAAGAAGCCTTTCGCTAAGACAGTTCTTGTGGAATTGACAAAGTGATATTTGGAAGCCCATAGAGGGCTATGGTGAAAAAGGAAATATCCTCAGATGAAATCTGGAAAGAAGCTTTCTGAGAAACTGCTTAGTGTTCTGTTAATTCATCTCACAGAGTTACATCTGTATTTCGTGGATCTCTTTGCTAGCCTTATTTCTGTGGAATCTGAGAACAGATATTTCGGATCCCTTTGAAGACTATAGGGCCAAAGGAAATATCCTCCGATAACAAAGAGAAAGAAGCTTTCTGAGAAACTTCTTTGTGTTCTGTGAAATCGTCTCACAGGGTTACAGCTTTCCCCTCAAGAAGCCTTTCGCTAAGACAGTTCTTGTGGAATTGACAAAGTGATATTTGGAAGCCCATAGAGGGCTATGGTGAAAAAGGAAATATCCTCAGATGAAATCTGGAAAGAAGCTTTGTGAGAAACTGCTTAGTGTTCTGTTAATTCATCTCACAGAGTTACATCTGTATTTCGTGGATCTCTTTGCTAGCCTTATTTCTGTGGAATCTGAGAACAGATATTTCGGATCCCTTTGAAGACTATAGGGCCAAAGGAAATATCCTCCGATAACAAAGAGAAAGAAGCTTTCTGAGAAACTTCTTTGCGTTCTGTGAAATCATCTCACAGAGTTACAGATTTCCCCTCAAGAAGCCTTTCGCTAAGACAGTTCTTGTGGAATTGGCAAAGTGATATTTGGAAGCCCATAGAGGGCTATGGTGAAAAAGGAAATATCCTCAGATGAAATCAGGAAAGAAGCTTTCTGAGAAACTGCTTAGTGTTCTGTTAATTCATCTCACAGAGTTACATCTGTATTTCGTGGATCTCTTTGTTAGCCTTATTTCTGTGGAATCTGAGAACAGATATTTCGGATCCCTTTGAAGTCTATAGGGCCAAAGGAAATATCCTCCGATAACAAAGAGAAAGAAGCTTTCTGAGAAACTTCTTTGTGTTCTGTGAAATCATCTCACAGAGTTACAGCTTTCCCCTCAAGAAGCCTTTCGCTAAGACAGTTCTTGTGGAATTGGCAAAGTGATATTTGGAAGCCCTTAGAGGGCTATGGTGAAAAAGGAAATATCCTCTGATGAAATCTGGAAAGAAGCTTTCTGAGAAACTGCTTAGTGTTCCGTTAATTCATCTCACAGAGTTACATCTGTATTTCGTGGATCTCTTTGCTAGCCTTATTTCTGTGGAATCTGAGAACAGATATTTCGGATCCCTTTGAAGACGATAGGGCCAAAGGAAATATCCTCTGATAACAAAGAGAAAGAAGCTTTCTGAGAAACTTCTTTGTGTTCTGTGAAATCATCTCACAGAGTTACAGCTTTCCCCTCAAGAAGCCTTTCGCTAAGACGGTTCTTGTGGAATTGGCAAAGTGATATTTGGAAGCCCATAGAGGGCAATGGTGAAAAAGGAAATATCCTCAGATGAAATCTGGAAAGAAGCTTTCTGAGGAACTGCTTAGTGTTCTGTTAATTAATCTCACAGAGTTACATCTGTATTTCGTGGATCTCTTTGCTAGCCTTATTTCTGTGGAATCTGAGAAAGGATATTTCGGATCCCTTTGAAGACTATAGGGCCAAAGGAAATATCCTCCGATAACAAAGAGAAAGAAGCTTTCTGAGAAACTTCTTTGTGTTCTGTGAAATCATCTCACAGAGTTACAGCTTTCCCCTCAAGAAGCCTTACGCTAAGACAGTTCTTGTGGAATTGGCAAAGTGATATTGGGAAGCCCTTAGAGGGCTATGGTGAAAAAGGAAATATCCTCAGATGAAATCGGGAAAGAAGCTTTCTGAGAAACTGCTCAGTGTTCTGTTAATTCATCTCACAGAGTTACATCTGTATTTCGTGGATCTCTTTGCTAGCCTTATTTCTGTGGAAACTGAAAACAGATATTTCGGAACCCTTTGAAGACTATAGGGCAAAAGGAAATATCCTCCGATAACAAAGAGAAAGAAGCTTTCTGAGAAACTTCTTTGTGTTCTGTGAAATCATCTCACAGAGTTACAGCTTTCCCCTCAAGAAGCCTTTCGCTAAGACAGTTCTTGTGGAATTGGCAAAGTGATATTTGGAAGCCCATAGAGGGCTGTGGTGAAAAAGGAAATATCCTCAGATGAAATCTGGAAAGAAGCTTTCTGAGAAACTGCTTAGTGTTCTGTTAATTCATCTCACAGAGTTACATCTGTATTTCGTGGATCTCTTTGCTAGCCTTATTTCTGTGGAATCTGAGAAAGGATATTTCGGATCCCTTTGAAGACTATAGGGCCAAAGGAAATATCCTCCGATAACAAAGAGAAAGAAGCTTTCTGAGAAACTTCTTTGTGTTCTGTGAAATCATCTCACAGAGTTACAGCTTTCCCCGCAAGAAGCCTTACGCTAAGACAGTTCTTGTGGAATTGGCAAAGTGATATTTGGAAGCCCATAGAGGGCTATGGTGAAAAAGGAAATATCCTCAGATGAAATCTGGAAAGAAGCTTTCTGAGAAACTGCTTAGTGTTCTGTTAATTCATCTCACAGAGTTACATCTGTATTTCGTGGATCTCTTTGCTAGCCTTATTTCTGTGGAAACTGAAAACAGATATTTCGGAACCCTTTGAAGACTATAGGGCCAAAGGAAATATCCTCCGATAACAAAGAGAAAGAAGCTTTCTGAGAAACTTCTTTGTGTTCTGTGAAATCATCTCACAGAGTTACAGCTTTCCCCTCAAGAAGCCTTTCGCTAAGACAGTTCTTGTGGAATTGGCAAAGTGATATTTGGAAGCCCATAGAGGGCTGTGGTGAAAAAGGAAATATCCTCAGATGAAATCTGGAAAGAAGCTTTGTGAGAAACTGCTTAGTGTTCTGTTAATTCATCTCACAGAGTTACATCTGTATTTCGTGGATCTCTTTGCTAGCCTTATTTCTGTGGAATCTGAGAACAGATATTTCTGATCCCTTTGAAGACTTTAGGGCCAAAGGAAATATCCTCCGATAACAAAGAGAAAGAAGCTTTCTGAGAAACTTCTTTGTGTTCTGTGAAATCATCTCACAGAGTTACAGCTTTCCCCTCAAGAAGACTTTCGCTAAGACAGTTCTTTTGGAATTGGCAAAGTGATATTTGGAAGCCCATAGAGGGCTATGGTGAAAAAGGAAATATCCTCAGATGAAATCTGGAAAGAAGCTTTCTGAGAAACTGCTTAGTGTTCGTTAATTCATCTCAAAGAATTACATCTGTATTTCGTGGATCTCTTTGCTAGCCTTATTTCTGTGGAATCTGAGAACAGATATTTCGGATCCCTTTGAAGACTATAGGGCAAAAGGAAATATTCTGCGATAACAAAGAGCAAGAAGATTTCTGAGAAACTTCTTTGTGTTCTGTGAAATCATCTCACAGAGTTACAGCTTTCCCCTCAAGAAACCTTTCGCTAAGACAGTTCTTGTGGAATGGCAAAGTGATATTTGGAAGCCCATAGAGGGCTATGGTGAAAAAGGAAATATCCTCAGATGAAATCTGGAAAGAAGCTTTCTGAGAAACTGCTTAGTATTCTGTTAATTCATCTCACAGTGTTACATCTGTATTTCGTGGATCTATTTGCTAGCCTTATTTCTGTGGAATCTGAGAACAGATATTTCGGATCCCTTTGAAGACTGTAGGGTCAAAGTTAATATCCTCCGATAACAAAGAGAAAGAAGCTTTCTGAGAAACTTCTTTGTGTTCTGTGAAATCATCTCACAGGGTTACAGCTTTCCCCTCAAGAAGCCTTTCGCTAAGACAGTTCTTGTGGAATTGGCAAAGTGATATTTGGAAGCCCATAGAGGGCTATGGTGAAAAAGGAAATATCCTCAGATGAAATCTGGAAAGAAGCTTTCTGAGAAACTGCTTAGTGTTCTGTTAATTCATCTCACAGAGTTACATCTGTGTTTCGTGGATCTCTTTGGTAGCCTTATTTCTGTGGAATCTGAGAACAGATATTTCGGATCCCTTTGAAGACTATAGGGCCAAAGGAAATATCCTCCGATAACAAAGAGAAAGAAGCTTTCTGAGAAACTTCTTTGTGTTCTGTGAAATCATCTCACAGGGTTACAGCTTTCCCCTCAAGAAGCCTTTCGCTAAGACAGTTCTTGTGGAATTGACAAAGTGATATTTGGAAGCCCATAGAGGGCTATGGTGAAAAAGGAAATATCCTCAGATGAAATCTGGAAAGAAGCTTTCTGAGAAACTGCTTAGTGTTCTGTTAATTCATCTCACAGAGTTACATCTGTATTTCGTGGATCTCTTTGCTAGCCTTATTTCTGTGGAATCCGAGAACAGATATTTCTGATCCCTTTGAAGACTATAGGGCCAAAGGAAATATCCTCCGATAACAAAGAGAAAGAAGCTTTCTGAGAAACTTCTTTGTGTTCTGTGAAATCATCTCACAGAGTTACAGCTTTCCCCTCAAGAAGCCTTTCGCTAAGACAGTTCTTGTGGAATTGGCAAAGTGATATTTGGAAGCCCATAGAGGGCTATGGTGAAAAAGGAAATATCCTCAGATGAAATCTGGAAAGGAGTTTTCTGAGAAACTGCTTAGTGTTCTGTTAATTCATCTCACAGAGTTACATCTGTATTTCGTGGATCTCTTTGCTAGCCTTATTTCTGTGGAATCTGAGAACAGATATTTCTGATCCCTTTGAAAACTACAGGGCCAAAGGAAATATCCTCCGATAACAAAGAGAAAGAAGCTTTCTGAGAAAGTTCTTTGTGTTCTGTGAAATCATCTCACAGAGTTACAGCTTTCCCCTCAAGAAGCCTTTCACTAAGACAGTTCTTGTGGAATTGGCAAAGTGATATTTGGAAGCCCTTAGAGGGCTATGGAGAAAAAGGAAATATCCTCTGATGAAATCTGGAAAGAAGCTTTCTGAGAAACTGCTTAGTGTTCTGTTAATTCATCTCACAGAGTTACATCTGTATTTCGTGGATCTCTTTGCTAGCCTTATTTCTGTGAAATCTGAGAACAGATATTTCGGATCCCTTTGAAGACTATAGGGCCAAAGGAAATATCCTCCGATAACAAAGAGAAAGAAGCTTTCTGAGAAACTTCTTTGTGTTCTGTGAAATCATCTCACAGAGTTACAGCTTTCCCCTCAAGAAGCCTTTCGCTAAGACAGTTCTTGTGGTACTGGCAAAGTGATATTTGGAAGCCCATAGAGGGCTGTGATGAAAAAGGAAATATCCTCAGATGAAATCTGGAAAGAAGCTTTCTGAGAAACTGCTTAGTGTTCTGTTAATTCATCTCACAGAGTTACATCTGTATTTCGTGGATCTCTTTGCTAGCCTTATTTCTGTGGAATCTGAGAACAGATATTTCGGATCCCTTTGAAGACTATAGTGCCAAAGGAAATATCCTCCGATAACAAAGAGAAAGAAGCTTTCTGAGAAACTTCTTTGTGTTCTGTGAAATCATCTCACAGAGTTACAGCTTTCCTCTCAAGAAGCCTTTCGCTAAGACAGTTCTTGTGGAATGGCAAAGTGATATTTGGAAGCCCATAGAGGGCTATGGTGAAAAAGGAAATATCTTCAGATGAAATCTGGAAAGAAGCTTTCTGAGAAACTGCTTAGTGTTCTGTTAATTCATCTCACAGAGTTACATCTGTATTTCCTGGATCTCTTTGCTAGATTTATTTCTGTGGAATCTGAGAACAGATATTTCGGATCCCTTTGAAAACTATAGGGCCAAAGGAAATATCCTCCGATAACAAAGAGAAAGAAGCTTTCTGAGAAACTTCTTTGTGTTCTGTGAAATCATCTCACAGAGTTACAGCTTTCCCCTCAAGAAGCCTTTCGCTAAGACAGTTCTTGTGGAATTGGCCAAGTGATATTTGGAAGCCCATAGAGGGCTATGGTGAAAAAGGAAATATCCTCAGATGAAATCTGGAAAGATGCTTTCTGAGAAACTGCTTAGTGTTCTGTTAATTCATCTCACAGAGTTACATGTGTATTTCGTGGATCTCTTTGCTAGCCTTATTTCTGTGGAATCAGAGAACAGATATTTCGGATCCCTTTGAAGACTATAGGGCCAAAGGAAATATCCTCCGATAACAAAGAGAAAGAAGCTTTCTGAGAAACTTCTTTGTGTTCTGTGAAATCATCTCACAGAGTTACAGCTTTCCCCTCAAGAAGCCTTTCGCTAAGACAGTTCTTGTGGAATTGGCAAAGTGATATTTGGCAGCCCATAGAGGGCTATGGTGAAAAAGGAAATATCCTCAGATGAAATCTGGAAAGAAGCTTTCTGAGAAACTGCTTAGTGTTCTGTTAATTCATCTCACAGAGTTACATCTGTATTTCGTGGATCTCTTTGCTAGCCTTATTTCTGTGGAATCAGAGAACAGATATTTCGGATCCCTTTGAAGACTATAGGGCCAAAGGAAATATCCTCCGATAACAAAGAGAAAGAAGCTTTCTGAGAAACTTCTTTGTGTTCTGTGAAATCATCTCACAGGGTTACAGCTTTCCCCTCAAGAAGGCTTTCGCTAAGACAGTTCTTGTGGAATTGGCAAAGTGATATTTGGAAGCCCATAGAGAGCTATGTTGAAAAAGGAAATATCCTCAGATGAAATCTGGAAAGAAGCTTTCTGAGAAACTGCTTAGTGTTCTGTTAATTCATCTCACAGAGTTACATCTGTATTTCGTGGATCTCTTTGCTAGCCTTATTTCTGCGGAATCTGAGAACAGATATTTCGGATCCCTTTGAAGACTATAGGGCCAAAGGAAATATCCTCCGATAACAAAGAGAAAGAAGATTTCTGAGAAACTTCTTTGTGTTCCGTGAAATCATCTCACAGAGTTACAGCTTTCCCCTCAAGAAGCCTTTCGCTAAGACAGTTCTTGTGGAATTGGCAAAGTGATATCTGGAAGCCCATAGAGGGCTATGGTGAAAAAGGAAATATCCTCAGATGAAATCTGGATAGAAGCTTTGTGAGAAACTGCTTAGTGTTCTGTTAATTCATCTCACAGAGTTACATCTGTATTTCGTGGATCTCTTTGCTAGCCTTATTTCTGTGGAATCTGAGAACAGATATTTCGGATCCCTTTGAAGACCATAGGGCCAAAGGAAATATCCTCCGATAACAAAGAGAAAGAAGCTTTCTGAGAAACTTCTTTGTGTTCTGTGAAATCATCTCACAGGGTTACAGGTTTCCCCTGAAGAAGCCTTTCGCTAAGACAGTTCTTGTGGAATTGGCAAAGTGATATTTGGAAGCCCATAGAGGGCTATGGTGAAAAAGGAAATATCCTCAGATGAAATCTGGAAAGAAGCTTTCTGAGAAACTGCTTAGTGTTCTGTTAATTCATCTCACAGAGTTACATCTGTATTTCATGGATCTCTTTGCTAGCCTTATTTCTGTGGAATCTGAGAACAGATATTTCGGATCCCTTTGAAGACTATAGTGCCAAAGGAAATATCCTCCGATAACAAAGAGAAAGAAGCTTTCTGAGAAACTTCTTTGTGTTCTGTGAAATCATCTCACAGAGTTACAGCTTTCCTCTCAAGAAGCCTTTCGCTAAGACAGTTCTTGTGGAATGGCAAAGTGATATTTGGAAGCCCATAGAGGGCTATGGTGAAAAGGAAATATCTTCAGATGAAATCTGGAAAGAAGCTTTCTGAGAAACTGCTTAGTGTTCTGTTAATTCATCTCACAGAGTTACATCTGTATTTCGTGGATCTCTTTGCTAGATTTATTTCTGTGGAATCTGAGAACAGATATTTCGGATCCCTTTGAAAACTATAGGGCCAAAGGAAATATCCTCCGATAACAAAGAGAAAGAAGCTTTCTGAGAAACTTCTTTTTGTTCTGTGAAATCATCTCACAGAGTTACAGCTTTCCCCTCAAGAAGCCTTTCGCTAAGACAGTTCTTGTGGAATTGGCAAAGTGATATTTGGAAGCCCATAGAGGGCTATGGTGAAAAAGGAAATATCCTCAGATGAAATCTGGAAAGATGCTTTCTGCGAAACTGCTTAGTGTTCTGTTAATTCATCTCACAGAGTTACATGTGTATTTCGTGGATCTCTTTGCTAGCCTTATTTCTGTGGAATCTGAGAACAGATATTTCGGATCCCTTTGAAGACTATAGGGCCAAAGGAAATATCCTCCGATAACAAAGAGAAAGAAGCTTTCTGAGAAACTTCTTTGTGTTCTGTGAAATCATCTCACAGAGTTACAGCTTTCCCCTCAAGAAGCCTTTCGCTAAGACAGTTCTTGTGGAATTGGCAAAGTGATATTTGGAAGCCCATAGAGGGCTATGGTGAAAAAGGAAATATCCTCAGGTGAAATCTGGAAAGAAGCTTTCTGAGAAACTGCTTAGTGTTCTGTTAATTCATCTCACAGAGTTACATCTGTGTTTCGTGGGTCTCTTTGGTAGCCTTTTTTCTGTGGAACCTGAGAACAGATATTTCGGATCCCTTTGAAGACTATAGGGCCAAAGGAAATATCCTCCGATAACAAAGAGAAAGAAGCTTTCTGAGAAACTTCTTCGTGTTCTGTGGAATCATCTCACAGAGTTACAGCTTTCCCCTCAAGAAGCCTTTCGCTAAGACAGTTCTTGTGGAATTGGCAAAGTGATATTTGGAAGTCCATAGAGGGCTATGGTGAAAAAGGAAATATCCTCAGATGAAATCTGGAAAGAACCTTTCTGAGAAACTGCTTAGTGTTCTGTTAATTCATCTCACAGAGTTACATATGTATTTCGTGGATCTCTTTGGTAGCCTTATTTCTGTGGAATCTGAGAACAGATATTTCGGATCCCTTTGAAGACTATAGGGCCAAAGGAAATATCCTCCGATAACAAAGAGAAAGAAGCTTTCTGAGAAACTTCTTTGTGTTCTGTGAAATCATCTCACAGAGTTACAGCTTTCCCCTCAAGAAGCCTTTCGCTAAGACAGTTCTTTTGGAATTGGCAAAGTGATATTTGGAAGCCCATAGAGGGCTATGGTGAAAAAGGAAATATCCTCAGATGAAATCTGGAAAGAAGCTTTCTGAGAAACTGCTTAGTGTTCTGTTAATTCATCTCAAAGAATTACATCTGTATTTCGTGGATCTCTTTGCTAGCCTTATTTCTGTGGAATCTGAGAACAGATATTTCGGATCCCTTTGAAGACTATAGGGCAAAAGGAAATATTCTGCGATAACAAAGAGAAAGAAGCTTTCTGAGAAACTTCTTTGTGTTCTGTGAAATCATCTCACAGAGTTACAGCTTTCCCCTCAATAAGCCTTTCGCTAAGACAGTTCTTGTGGAATGGCAAAGTGATATTTGGAAGCCCATAGAGGGCTATGGTGAAAAAGGAAATATCCTCAGATGAAATCTGGAAAGAAGCTTTCTGAGAAACTGCTTAGTGTTCTGTTAATTCATCTCACAGAGTTACATCTGTATTTCGTGGATCTCTTTGCTAGCCTTATTTCTGTGGAATCAGAGAACAGATATTTCGGATCCCTTTGAAGACTATAGGGCCAAAGGAAATATCCTCCGATAACAAAGAGAAAGAAGCTTTCTGAGAAACTTCTTTGTGTTCTGTGAAATCATCTCACAGGGTTACAGCTTTCCCCTCAAGAAGGCTTTCGCTAAGACAGTTCTTGTGGAATTGGCAAAGTGATATTTGGAAGCCCTTAGAGGGCTATGGTGAAAAAGGAAATATCCTCAGATGAAATCTGGAAAGAAGCTTTCTGAGAAACTGCTTAGTGTTCTGTTAATTCATCTCACAGAGTTACATCTGTATTTCGTGGATCTCTTTGCTAGCCTTATTTCTGCGGAATCTGAGAACAGATATTTCGGATCCCTTTGAAGACAATAGGGCCAAAGGAAATATCCTCCGATAACAAAGAGAAAGAAGCTTTCTGAGAAACTTCTCTGTGTTCCGTGAAATCATCTCACAGAGTTACAGCTTTCCCCTCAGGAAGCCTTTCGCTAAGACAGTTCTTGTGGAATTGGCAAAGTGATATCTGGAAGCCCATAGAGGGCTATGGTGAAAAAGGAAATATCCTCAGATGAAATCTGGATAGAAGCTTTGTGAGAAACTGCTTAGTGTTCTGTTAATTCATCTCACAGAGTTACATCTGTATTTCGTGGATGTATTTGCTAGCCTTATTTCTGTGGAATCTGAGAACAGATATTTCGGATCCCTTTGAAGACTATAGGGCCAAAGGAAATATCCTCCGATAACAAAGAGAAAGAAGCTTTCTGAGAAACTTCTTTGTGTTCTGTGAAATCATCTCACAGAGTTACAGCTTTCCCCTCAAGAAGCCTTTCGCTAAGACAGTTCTTGTGGTATTGGCAAAGTGATATTTGGAAGCACATAGAGGGCTGTGATGAAAAAGGAAATATCCTCAGATGAAATCTGGAAAGAAGCTTTCTGAGAAACTGCTTAGTGTTCTGTTAATTCATCTCACAGAGTTACATCTGTATTTCGTGGATCTCTTTGCTAGCCTTATTTCTGTGGAATCTGAGAACAGATATTTCGGATCCCTTTGAAGACTATAGTGCCAAAGGAAATATCCTCCGATAACAAAGAGAAAGAAGCTTTCTGAGAAACTTCTTTGTGTTCTGTGAAATCATCTCACAGAGTTACAGCTTTCCTCTCAAGAAGCCTTTCGCTAAGACAGTTCTTGTGGAATGGCAAAGTGATATTTGGAAGCCCATAGAGGGCTATGGTGAAAAGGAAATATCTTCAGATGAAATCTGGAAAGAAGCTTTCTGAGAAACTGCTTAGTGTTCTGTTAATTCATCTCACAGAGTTACATCTGTATTTCGTGGATCTCTTTTCTAGATTTATTTCTGTGGAATCTGAGAACAGATATTTCGGATCCCTTTGAAAACTATAGGGCCAAAGGAAATATCCTCCGATAACAAAGAGAAAGAAGCTTTCTGAGAAACTTCTTTTTGTTCTGTGAAATCATCTCACAGAGTTACAGCTTTCCCCTCAAGAAGCCTTTCGCTAAGACAGTTCTTGTGGAATTGGCAAAGTGATATTTGGAAGCCCATAGAGGGCTATGGTGAAAAAGGAAATATCCTCAGATGAAATCTGGAAAGATGCTTTCTGCGAAACTGCTTAGTGTTCTGTTAATTCATCTCACAGAGTTACATGTGTATTTCGTGGATCTCTTTGCTAGCCTTATTTCTGTGGAATCTGAGAACAGATATTTCGGATCCCTTTGAAGACTATAGGGCCAAAGGAAATATCCTCCGATAACAAAGAGAAAGAAGCTTTCTGAGAAACTTCTTTGTGTTCTGTGAAATCATCTCAAAGAGTTACAGCTTTCCCCTCAAGAAGCCTTTCGCTAAGACAGTTCTTGTGGAATTGGCAAAGTGATATTTGGAAGCCCATAGAGGGCTATGGTGAAAAAGGAAATATCCTCAGGTGAAATCTGGAAAGAAGCTTTCTGAGAAACTGCTTCGTGTTCTGTTAATTCATCTCACAGAGTTACATCTGTGTTTCGTGGGTCTCTTTGGTAGCCTTTTTTCTGTGGAACCTGAGAACAGATATTTCGGATCCCTTTGAAGACTATAGGGCCAAAGGAAATATCCTCCGATAACAAAGAGAAAGAAGCTTTCTGAGAAACTTCTTCGTGTTCTGTGGAATCATCTCACAGAGTTACAGCTTTCCCCTCAAGAAGCCTTTCGCTAAGACAGTTCTTGTGGAATTGGCAAAGTGATATTTGGAAGTCCATAGAGGGCTATGGTGAAAAAGGAAATATCCTCAGATGAAATCTGGAAAGAACCTTTCTGAGAAACTGCTTAGTGTTCTGTTAATTCATCTCACAGAGTTACATATGTATTTCGTGGATCTCTTTGCTAGCCTTATTTCTGTGGAATCTGAGAACAGATATTTCGGATCCCTTTGAAGACTATAGGGCCAAAGGAAATATCCTCCGATAACAAAGAGAAAGAAGCTTTCTGAGAAACTTCTTTGTGTTCTGTGAAATCATCTCACAGAGTTACAGCTTTCCCCTCAAGAAGCCTTTCGCTAAGACAGTTCTTTTGGAATTGGCAAAGTGATATTTGGAAGCCCATAGAGGGCTATGGTGAAAAAGGAAATATCCTCAGATGAAATCTGGAAAGAAGATTTCTGAGAAACTGCTTAGTGTTCTGTTAATTCATCTCAAAGAATTACATCTGCATTTCGTGGATCTCTTTGCTAGCCTTATTTCTGTGGAATCTGAGAACAGATATTTCGGATCCCTTTGAAGACTATAGGGCAAAAGGAAATATTCTGCGATAACAAAGAGAAAGAAGCTTTCTGAGAAACTTCTTTGTGTTCTGTGAAATCATCTCACAGAGTTACAGCTTTCCCCTCAAGAAGCCTTTCGCTAAGACAGTTCTTGTGGAATGGCAAAGTGATATTTGGAAGCCCATAGAGGGCTATGGTGAAAAAGGAAATATCCTCAGATGAAATCTGGAAAGAAGCTTTCTGAGAAACTGCTTAGTGTTCTGTTAATTCATCTCACAGAGTTACATCTGTATTTCGTGGATCTCTTTGCTAGCCTTATTTCTGTGGAATCAGAGAACAGATATTTCGGATCCCTTTGAAGACTATAGGGCCAAAGGAAATATCCTCCGATAACAAAGAGAAAGAAGCTTTCTGAGAAACTTCTTTGTGTTCTGTGAAATCATCTCACAGGGTTACAGCTTTCCCCTCAAGAAGGCTTTCGCTAAGACAGTTCTTGTGGAATTGGCAAAGTGATATTTGGAAGCCCATAGAGGGCTATGGTGAAAAAGGAAATATCCTCAGATGAAATCTGGAAAGAAGCTTTCTGAGAAACTGCTTAGTGTTCTGTTAATTCATCTCACAGAGTTACATCTGTATTTCGTGGATCTCTTTGCTAGCCTTATTTCTGCGGAATCTGAGAACAGATATTTCGGATCCCTTTGAAGACAATAGGGCCAAAGGAAATATCCTCCGATAACAAAGAGAAAGAAGCTTTCTGAGAAACTTCTCTGTGTTCCGTGAAATCATCTCACAGAGTTACAGCTTTCCCCTCAAGAAGCCTTTCGCTAAGACAGTTCTTGTGGAATTGGCAAAGTGATATCTGGAAGCCCATAGAGGGCTATGGTGAAAAAGGAAATATCCTCAGATGAAATCTGGATAGAAGCTTTGTGAGAAACTGCTTAGTGTTCTGTTAATTCATTTCACAGAGTTACATCTGTATTTCGTGGATGTATTTGCTAGCCTTATTTCTGTGGAATCTGAGAACAGATATTTCGGATCCCTTTGATGACTATAGGGCCAAAGGAAATATCCTCCGATAACAAAGAGAAAGAAGCTTTCTGAGAAACTTCTTTGTGTTCTGTGAAATCATCTCACAGGGTTACAGCTTTCCCCTCAAGAAGCCTTTCGCTAAGACAGTTCTTGTGGAATTGGCAAAGTGATATTTGGAAGCCCATAGAGGGCTATGGTGAAAAAGGAAATATCCTCAGATGAAATCTGGAAATAAGGTTTCTGAGAAACTGCTTAGTGTTCTGTTAATTCATCTCACAGAGTTACATCTGTGTTTCGTGGATCTCCTTGGTAGCCTTATTTCTGTGGAATCTGAGAACAGATATTTCGGATCCCTTTGAAGACTATAGGGCCAAAGGTAATATCCTCCGATAACAAAGAGAAAGAAGCTTTCTGAGAAACTTCTTTGTGTTCTGTGAAATCATCTCACAGGGTTACAGCTTTCCCCTCAAGAAGCCTTTCGCTAAGACAGTTCTTGTGGAATTGACAAAGTGATATTTGGAAGCCCATAGAGGGCTATGGTGAAAAAGGAAATATCCTCAGATGAAATCTGGAAAGAAGCTTTCTGAGAAACTGCTTAGTGTTCTGTTAATTCATCTCACAGAGTTACATCTGTATTTCGTGGATCTCTTTGCTAGCCTTATTTCTGTGGAATCTGAGAACAGATATTTCGGATCCCTTTGAAGACTATAGGGCCAAAGGAAATATCCTCCGATAACAAAGAGAAAGAAGCTTTCTGAGAAACTTCTTTGTGTTCTGTGAAATCATCTCACAGAGTTACAGCTTTCCCCTCAAGAAGCCTTTCGCTAAGACAGTTCTTGTGGAATTGGCAAAGTGATATTTGGAAGCCCTTAGAGGGCTATGGTGAAAAAGGAAATATCCTCTGATGAAATCTGGAAAGAAGCTTTCTGAGAAACTGCTTAGTGTTCTGTTAATTCATCTCACTGAGTTACATCTGTATTTCGTGGATCTCTTTGCTAGCCTTATTTCTGTGCATACTGAGAACAGATATTTCGGATCCCTTTGAAGACTATAGGGCCAAAGGAAATATCCTCCGATAACAAAGAGAAAGAAGCTTTCTGAGAAACTTCTTTGTGTTCTGTGAAATCATCTCACAGAGTTACAGCTTTCCCCTCAAGATGCCTTTCGCTAAGACAGTTCTTGTGGAATTGGCAAAGTGATATTTGGAAGCCCATAGAGGGCTATGGTGAAAAAGGAAATATCCTCAGATGAAATCTGGAAAGAAGCTTTCTGAGAAACTGCTTAGTGTTCTGTTAATTCATCTCACAGAGTTACATCTGTATTTCGTGGATCTCTTTGCTAGCCTTATTTCTGTGGAATCTGAGAACAGATATTTCGGATCCCTTTAAAGACTATAGGGCCAAAGGAAATATCCTCCGATAACAAAGAGAAAGAAGCTTTCTGAGAAAGTTCTTTGTGTTCTGTGAAATGATCTCACAGAGTTACAGCTTTCCCCTCAAGAAGCCTTTCGCTAAGACAGTTCTTGTGGAATTGGCAAAGTGATATTTGGAAGCCCATAGAGGGCTATGGTGAAAAAGGAAATATCCTCAGATGAAATCTGGAAAGAAGCTTTCTGAGAAACTGCTCTGTGATGTGTGACTTCCACTCAGAGAGTTACATCTGTATTTCGTGGATCTCTTTGCTAGCCTTATTTCTGTGGAATCTGAGAACAGATATTTCGGATCCCTTTGAAGACTATACGGCCAAAGGAAATATCCTCCGATAACAAAGAGAAAGAAGCTTTCTGAGAAACTTCTTTGTGTTCTGTGAAATGATCTCACAGAGTTAAAGCTTTCCCCTCAAGTAGCCTTTCGCTAAGACAGTTCTTGTGGAATTGGCAAAGTGATATTTGGAAGCCCATAGAGGGCTATGGTGAAAAAGGAAATATCCTCAGATGAAATCTGGAAAGAACCTTTCTGAGAAACTGCTTAGTGTTCTGTTAATTCATCTCACAGAGTTACATCTGTATTTCGTGGATCTCTTTGCTAGCCTTATTTCTGTGGAATCTGAGAACAGATATTTCGGATCCCTTTGAAGACTATAGTGCCAAAGGAAATATCCTCCGATAACAAAGAGAAAGAAGCTTTCTGAGAAACTTCTTTGTGTTCTGTGAAATCATCTCACAGAGTTACAGCTTTCCTCTCAAGAAGCCTTTCGCTAAGACAGTTCTTGTGGAATGGCAAAGTGATATTTGGAAGCCCATAGAGGGCTATGGTGAAAAGGAAATATCTTCAGATGAAATCTGGAAAGAAGCTTTCTGAGAAACTGCTTAGTGTTCTGTTAATTCATCTCACAGAGTTACATCTGTATTTCGTGGATCTCTTTGCTAGATTTATTTCTGTGGAATCTGAGAACAGATATTTCGGATCCCTTTGAAAACTATAGGGCCAAAGGAAATATCCTCCGATAACAAAGAGAAAGAAGCTTTCTGAGAAACTTCTTTTTGTTCTGTGAAATCATCTCACAGAGTTACAGCTTTCCCCTCAAGAAGCCTTTCGCTAAGACAGTTCTTGTGGAATTGGCAAAGTGATATTTGGAAGCCCATAGAGGGCTATGGTGAAAAAGGAAATATCCTCAGATGAAATCTGGAAAGATGCTTTCTGCGAAACTGCTTAGTGTTCTGTTAATTCATCTCACAGAGTTACATGTGTATTTCGTGGATCTCTTTGCTAGCCTTATTTCTGTGGAATCTGAGAACAGATATTTCGGATCCCTTTGAAGACTATAGGGCCAAAGGAAATATCCTCCGATAACAAAGAGAAAGAAGCTTTCTGAGAAACTTCTTTGTGTTCTGTGAAATCATCTCACAGAGTTACAGCTTTCCCCTCAAGAAGCCTTTCGCTAAGACAGTTCTTGTGGAATTGGCAAAGTGATATTTGGAAGCCCATAGAGGGCTATGGTGAAAAAGGAAATATCCTCAGGTGAAATCTGGAAAGAAGCTTTCTGAGAAACTGCTTAGTGTTCTGTTAATTCATCTCACAGAGTTACATCTGTGTTTCGTGGGTCTCTTTGGTAGCCTTTTTTCTGTGGAACCTGAGAACAGATATTTCGGATCCCTTTGAAGACTATAGGGCCAAAGGAAATATCCTCCGATAACAAAGAGAAAGAAGCTTTCTGAGAAACTTCTTCGTGTTCTGTGGAATCATCTCACAGAGTTACAGCTTTCCCCTCAAGAAGCCTTTCGCTAAGACAGTTCTTGTGGAATTGGCAAAGTGATATTTGGAAGTCCATAGAGGGCTATGGTGAAAAAGGAAATATCCTCAGATGAAATCTGGAAAGAACCTTTCTGAGAAACTGCTTAGTGTTCTGTTAATTCATCTCACAGAGTTACATATGTATTTCGTGGATCTCTTTGCTAGCCTTATTTCTGTGGAATCTGAGAACAGATATTTCGGATCCCTTTGAAGACTATAGGGCCAAAGGAAATATCCTCCGATAACAAAGAGAAAGAAGCTTTCTGAGAAACTTCTTTGTGTTCTGTGAAATCATCTCACAGAGTTACAGCTTTCCCCTCAAGAAGCCTTTCGCTAAGACAGTTCTTTTGGAATTGGCAAAGTGATATTTGGAAGCCCATAGAGGGCTATGGTGAAAAAGGAAATATCCTCAGATGAAATCTGGAAAGAAGCTTTCTGAGAAACTGCTTAGTGTTCTGTTAATTCATCTCAAAGAATTACATCTGTATTTCGTGGATCTCTTTGCTAGCCTTATTTCTGTGGAATCTGAGAACAGATATTTCGGATCCCTTTGAGGACTATAGGGCAAAAGGAAATATTCTGCGATAACAAAGAGAAAGAAGCTTTCTGAGAAACTTCTTTGTGTTCTGTGAAATCATCTCACAGAGTTACAGCTTTCCCCTCAAGAAGCCTTTCGCTAAGACAGTTCTTGTGGAATGGCAAAGTGATATTTGGAAGCCCATAGAGGGCTATGGTGAAAAAGGAAATATCCTCAGATGAAATCTGGAAAGAAGCTTTCTGAGAAACTGCTTAGTGTTCTGTTAATTCATCTCACAGAGTTACATCTGTATTTCGTGGATCTCTTTGCTAGCCTTATTTCTGTGGAATCAGAGAACAGATATTTCGGATCCCTTTGAAGACTATAGGGCCAAAGGAAATATCCTCCGATAACAAAGAGAAAGAAGCTTTCTGAGAAACTTCTTTGTGTTCTGTGAAATCATCTCACAGGGTTACAGCTTTCCCCTCAAGAAGGCTTTCGCTAAGACAGTTCTTGTGGAATTGGCAAAGTGATATTTGGAAGCCCATAGAGGGCTATGGTGAAAAAGGAAATATCCTCAGATGAAATCTGGAAAGAAGCTTTCTGAGAAACTGCTTAGTGTTCTGTTAATTCATCTCACAGAGTTACATATGTATTTCGTGGATCTCTTTGCTAGCCTTATTTCTGTGGAATCTGAGAACAGATATTTCGGATCCCTTTGAAGACTATAGGGCCAAAGGAAATATCCTCCGATAACAAAGAGAAAGAAGCTTTCTGAGAAACTTCTTTGTGTTCTGTGAAATCATCTCACAGAGTTACAGCTTTCCCCTCAAGAAGCCTTTCGCTAAGACAGTTCTTGTGGAATTGGCAAAGTGATATTTGGAAGCCCTTAGAGGGCTATGGTGAAAAAGGAAATATCCTCTGATGAAATCTGGAAAGAAGCTTTCTGAGAAACTGCTTAGTGTTCCGTTAATTCACCTCACAGAGTTACATCTGTATTTCGTGGATCTCTTTGCTAGCCTTATTTCTGTGCATACTGAGAACAGATATTTCGGATCCCTTTGAAGACTATAGGGCCAAAGGAAATATCCTCCGATAACAAAGAGAAAGAAGCTTTCTGAGAAACTTCTTTGTGTTCTGTGAAATCATCTCACAGAGTTACAGCTTTCCCCTCAAGATGCCTTTCGCTAAGACAGTTCTTGTGGAATTGGCAAAGTGATATTTGGAAGCCCATAGAGGGCTATGGTGAAAAAGGAAATATCCTCAGATGAAATCTGGAAAGAAGCTTTCTGAGAAACTGCTTAGTGTTCTGTTAATTCATCTCACAGAGTTACATCTGTATTTCGTGGATCTCTTTGCTAGCCTTATTTCTGTGGAATCTGAGAACAGATATTTCGGATCCCTTTGAAGACTATAGGGCCAAAGGAAATATCCTCCGATAACAAAGAGAAAGAACCTTTCTGAGAAACTTCTTTGTGTTCTGTGAAATCATCTCACAGAGTTACAGCTTTCCCCTCAAGAAGCCTTTCGCTAAGACAGTTCTTTTGGAATTGGCAAAGTGATATTTGGAAGCCCATAGAGGGCTATGGTGAAAAAGGAAATATCCTCAAATGAAATCTGGAAAGAAGCTTTCTGAGAAACTGCTTAGTGTTCTGTTAATTCATCACAAAGAATTACATCTGTATTTCGTGGATCTCTTTGCTAGCCTTATTTCTGTGGAATCTGAGAACAGATATTTCGGATCCCTTTAAAGACTATAGGGCCAAAGGAAATATCCTCCGATAACAAAGAGAAAGAAGCTTTCTGAGAAAGTTCTTTGTGTTCTGTGAAATGATCTCACAGAGTTACAGCTTTCCCCTCAAGAAGCCTTTCGCTAAGACAGTTCTTGTGGAATTGGCAAAGTGATATTTGGAAGCCCATAGAGGGCTATGGTGAAAAAGGAAATATCCTCAGATGAAATCTGGAAAGAAGCTTTCTGAGAAACTGCTCTGTGATGTGTGACTTCCACTCAGAGAGTTACATCTGTATTTCGTGGATCTCTTTGCTAGCCTTATTTCTGTGGAATCTGAGAACAGATATTTCGGATCCCTTTGAAGACTATACGGCCAAAGGAAATATCCTCCGATAACAAAGAGAAAGAAGCTTTCTGAGAAACTTCTTTGTGTTCTGTGAAATGATCTCACAGAGTTAAAGCTTTCCCCTCAAGTAGCCTTTCGCTAAGACAGTTCTTGTGGAATTGGCAAAGTGATATTTGGAAGCCCATAGAGGGCTATGGTGAAAAAGGAAATATCCTCAGATGAAATCTGGAAAGAACCTTTCTGAGAAACTGCTTAGTGTTCTGTTAATTCATCTCACAGAGTTACATCTGTATTTCGTGGATCTCTTTGCTAGCCTTATTTCTGTGGAATCTGAGAACAGATATTTCGGATCCCTTTGAAGACTATAGTGCCAAAGGAAATATCCTCCGATAACAAAGAGAAAGAAGCTTTCTGAGAAACTTCTTTGTGTTCTGTGAAATCATCTCACAGAGTTACAGCTTTCCTCTCAGGAAGCCTTTCGCTAAGACAGTTCTTGTGGAATGGCAAAGTGATATTTGGAAGCCCATAGAGGGCTATGGTGAAAAGGAAATATCTTCAGATGAAATCTGGAAAGAAGCTTTCTGAGAAACTGCTTAGTGTTCTGTTAATTCATCTCACAGAGTTACATCTGTATTTCGTGGATCTCTTTGCTAGATTTATTTCTGTGGAATCTGAGAACAGATATTTCGGATCCCTTTGAAAACTATAGGGCCAAAGGAAATATCCTCCGATAACAAAGAGAAAGAAGCTTTCTGAGAAACTTCTTTTTGTTCTGTGAAATCATCTCACAGAGTTACAGCTTTCCCCTCAAGAAGCCTTTCGCTAAGACAGTTCTTGTGGAATTGGCAAAGTGATATTTGGAAGCCCATAGAGGGCTATGGTGAAAAAGGAAATATCCTCAGATGAAATCTGGAAAGATGCTTTCTGCGAAACTGCTTAGTGTTCTGTTAATTCATCTCACAGAGTTACATGTGTATTTCGTGGATCTCTTTGCTAGCCTTATTTCTGTGGAATCTGAGAACAGATATTTCGGATCCCTTTGAAGACTATAGGGCCAAAGGAAATATCCTCCGATAACAAAGAGAAAGAAGCTTTCTGAGAAACTTCTTTGTGTTCTGTGAAATCATCTCACAGAGTTACAGCTTTCCCCTCAAGAAGCCTTTCGCTAAGACAGTTCTTGTGGAATTGGCAAAGTGATATTTGGAAGCCCATAGAGGGCTATGGTGAAAAAGGAAATATCCTCAGGTGAAATCTGGAAAGAAGCTTTCTGAGAAACTGCTTAGTGTTCTGTTAATTCATCTCACAGAGTTACATCTGTGTTTCGTGGGTCTCTTTGGTAGCCTTTTTTCTGTGGAACCTGAGAACAGATATTTCGGATCCCTTTGAAGACTATAGGGCCAAAGGAAATATCCTCCGATAACAAAGAGAAAGAAGCTTTCTGAGAAACTTCTTCGTGTTCTGTGGAATCATCTCACAGAGTTACAGCTTTCCCCTCAAGAAGCCTTTCGCTAAGACAGTTCTTGTGGAATTGGCAAAGTGATATTTGGAAGTCCATAGAGGGCTATGGTGAAAAAGGAAATATCCTCAGATGAAATCTGGAAAGAACCTTTCTGAGAAACTGCTTAGTGTTCTGTTAATTCATCTCACAGAGTTACATATGTATTTCGTGGATCTCTTTGCTAGCCTTATTTCTGTGGAATCTGAGAACAGATATTTCGGATCCCTTTGAAGACTATAGGGCCAAAGGAAATATCCTCCGATAACAAAGAGAAAGAAGCTTTCTGAGAAACTTCTTTGTGTTCTGTGAAATCATCTCACAGAGTTACAGCTTTCCCCTCAAGAAGCCTTTCGCTAAGACAGTTCTTTTGGAATTGGCAAAGTGATATTTGGAAGCCCATAGAGGGCTATGGTGAAAAAGGAAATATCCTCAGAAGAAATCTGGAAAGAAGCTTTCTGAGAAACTGCTTAGTGTTCTGTTAATTCATCTCAAAGAATTACATCTGTATTTCGTGGATCTCTTTGCTAGCCTTATTTCTGTGGAATCTGAGAACAGATATTTCGGATCCCTTTGAAGACTATAGGGCAAAAGGAAATATTCTGCGATAACAAAGAGAAAGAAGCTTTCTGAGAAACTTCTTTGTGTTCTGTGAAATCATCTCACAGAGTTACAGCTTTCCCCTCAAGAAGCCTTTCGCTAAGACAGTTCTTGTGGAATGGCAAAGTGATATTTGGAAGCCCATAGAGGGCTATGGTGAAAAAGGAAATATCCTCAGATGAAATCTGGAAAGAAGCTTTCTGAGAATCTGCTTAGTGTTCTGTTAATTCATCTCACAGAGTTACATCTGTATTTCGTGGATCTCTTTGCTAGCCTTATTTCTGTGGAATCAGAGAACAGATATTTCGGATCCCTTTGAAGACTATAGGGCCAAAGGAAATATCCTCCGATAACAAAGAGAAAGAAGCTTTCTGAGAAACTTCTTTGTGTTCTGTGAAATCATCTCACAGGGTTACAGCTTTCCCCTCAAGAAGGCTTTCGCTAAGACAGTTCTTGTGGAATTGGCAAAGTGATATTTGGAAGCCCATAGAGGGCTATGGTGAAAAAGGAAATATCCTCAGATGAAATCTGGAAAGAAGCTTTCTGAGAAACTGCTTAGTGTTCTGTTAATTCATCTCACAGAGTTACATCTGTATTTCGTGGATCTCTTTGCTAGCCTTATTTCTGCGGAATCTGAGAACAGATATTTCGGATCCCTTTGAAGACAATAGGGCCAAAGGAAATATCCTCCGATAACAAAGAGAAAGAAGCTTTCTGAGAAACTTCTCTGTGTTCCGTGAAATCATCTCACAGAGTTACAGCTTTCCCCTCAAGAAGCCTTTCGCTAAGACAGTTCTTGTGGAATTGGCAAAGTGATATCTGGAAGCCCATAGAGGGCTATGGTGAAAAAGGAAATATCCTCAGATGAAATCTGGATAGAAGCTTTGTGAGAAACTGCTTAGTGTTCTGTTAATTCATCTCACAGAGTTACATCTGTATTTCGTGGATGTATTTGCTAGCCTTATTTCTGTGGAATCTGAGAACAGATATTTCGGATCTCTTTGAAGACTATAGGGCCAAAGGAAATATCCTCCGATAACAAAGAGAAAGAAGCTTTCTGAGAAACTTCTTTGTGTTCTGTGAAATCATCTCACAGAGTTACAGCTTTCCCCTCAAGATGCCTTTCGCTAAGACAGTTCTTGTGGAATTGGCAAAGTGATATTTGGAAGCCCATAGAGGGCTATGGTGAAAAAGGAAATATCCTCAGATGAAATCTGGAAAGAAGCTTTCTGAGAAACTGCTTAGTGTTCTGTTAATTCATCTCACAGAGTTACATCTGTATTTCGTGGATCTCTTTGCTAGCCTTATTTCTGTGGAATCTGAGAACAGATATTTCGGATCCCTTTAAAGACTATAGGGCCAAAGGAAATATCCTCCGATAACAAAGAGAAAGAAGCTTTCTGAGAAAGTTCTTTGTGTTCTGTGAAATGATCTCACAGAGTTACAGCTTTCCCCTCAAGAAGCCTTTCGCTAAGACAGTTCTTGTGGAATTGGCAAAGTGATATTTGGAAGCCCATAGAGGGCTATGGTGAAAAAGGAAATATCCTCAGATGAAATCTGGAAAGAAGCTTTCTGAGAAACTGCTCTGTGATGTGTGACTTCCACTCAGAGAGTTACATCTGTATTTCGTGGATCTCTTTGCTAGCCTTATTTCTGTGGAATCTGAGAACAGATATTTCGGATCCCTTTGAAGACTATACGGCCAAAGGAAATATCCTCCGATAACAAAGAGAAAGAAGCTTTCTGAGAAACTTCTTTGTGTTCTGTGAAATGATCTCACAGAGTTAAAGCTTTCCCCTCAAGTAGCCTTTCGCTAAGACAGTTCTTGTGGAATTGGCAAAGTGATATTTGGAAGCCCATAGAGGGCTATGGTGAAAAAGGAAATATCCTCAGATGAAATCTGGAAAGAACCTTTCTGAGAAACTGCTTAGTGTTCTGTTAATTCATCTCACAGAGTTACATCTGTATTTCGTGGATCTCTTTGCTAGCCTTATTTCTGTGGAATCTGAGAACAGATATTTCGGATCCCTTTGAAGACTATAGTGCCAAAGGAAATATCCTCCGATAACAAAGAGAAAGAAGCTTTCTGAGAAACTTCTTTGTGTTCTGTGAAATCATCTCACAGAGTTACAGCTTTCCTCTCAAGAAGCCTTTCGCTAAGACAGTTCTTGTGGAATGGCAAAGTGATATTTGGAAGCCCATAGAGGGCTATGGTGAAAAGGAAATATCTTCAGATGAAATCTGGAAAGAAGCTTTCTGAGAAACTGCTTAGTGTTCTGTTAATTCATCTCACAGAGTTACATCTGTATTTCGTGGATCTCTTTGCTAGATTTATTTCTGTGGAATCTGAGAACAGATATTTCGGATCCCTTTGAAAACTATAGGGCCAAAGGAAATATCCTCCGATAACAAAGAGAAAGAAGCTTTCTGAGAAACTTCTTTTTGTTCTGTGAAATCATCTCACAGAGTTACAGCTTTCCCCTCAAGAAGCCTTTCGCTAAGACAGTTCTTGTGGAATTGGCAAAGTGATATTTGGAAGCCCATAGAGGGCTATGGTGAAAAAGGAAATATCCTCAGGTGAAATCTGGAAAGAAGCTTTCTGAGAAACTGCTTAGTGTTCTGTTAATTCATCTCACAGAGTTACATCTGTGTTTCGTGGGTCTCTTTGGTAGCCTTTTTTCTGTGGAACCTGAGAACAGATATTTCGGATCCCTTTGAAGACTATAGGGCCAAAGGAAATATCCTCCGATAACAAAGAGAAAGAAGCTTTCTGAGAAACTTCTTCGTGTTCTGTGGAATCATCTCACAGAGTTACAGCTTTCCCCTCAAGAAGCCTTTCGCTAAGACAGTTCTTGTGGAATTGGCAAAGTGATATTTGGAAGTCCATAGAGGGCTATGGTGAAAAAGGAAATATCCTCAGATGAAATCTGGAAAGAACCTTTCTGAGAAACTGCTTAGTGTTCTGTTAATTCATCTCACAGAGTTACATATGTATTTCGTGGATCTCTTTGCTAGCCTTATTTCTGTGGAATCTGAGAACAGATATTTCGGATCCCTTTGAAGAATATAGGGCCAAAGGAAATATCCTCCGATAACAAAGAGAAAGAAGCTTTCTGAGAAACTTCTTTGTGTTCTGTGAAATCATCTCACAGAGTTACAGCTTTCCCCTCAAGAAGCCTTTCGCTAAGACAGTTCTTTTGGAATTGGCAAAGTGATATTTGGAAGCCCATAGAGGGCTATGGTGAAAAAGGAAATATCCTCAGATGAAATCTGGAAAGAAGCTTTCTGAGAAACTGCTTAGTGTTCTGTTAATTCATCTCAAAGAATTACATCTGTATTTCGTGGATCTCTTTGCTAGCCTTATTTCTGTGGAATCTGAGAACAGATATTTCGGATCCCTTTGAGGACTATAGGGCAAAAGGAAATATTCTGCGATAACAAAGAGAAAGAAGCTTTCTGAGAAACTTCTTTGTGTTCTGTGAAATCATCTCACAGAGTTACAGCTTTCCCCTCAAGAAGCCTTTCGCTAAGACAGTTCTTGTGGAATGGCAAAGTGATATTTGGAAGCCCATAGAGGGCTATGGTGAAAAAGGAAATATCCTCAGATGAAATCTGGAAAGAAGCTTTCTGAGAAACTGCTTAGTGTTCTGTTAATTCATCTCACAGAGTTACATCTGTATTTCGTGGATCTCTTTGCTAGCCTTATTTCTGTGGAATCAGAGAACAGATATTTCGGATCCCTTTGAAGACTATAGGGCCAAAGGAAATATCCTCCGATAACAAAGAGAAAGAAGCTTTCTGAGAAACTTCTTTGTGTTCTGTGAAATCATCTCACAGGGTTACAGCTTTCCCCTCAAGAAGGCTTTCGCTAAGACAGTTCTTGTGGAATTGGCAAAGTGATATTTGGAAGCCCATAGAGGGCTATGGTGAAAAAGGAAATATCCTCAGATGAAATCTGGAAAGAAGCTTTCTGAGAAACTGCTTAGTGTTCTGTTAATTCATCTCACAGAGTTACATATGTATTTCGTGGATCTCTTTGCTAGCCTTATTTCTGTGGAATCTGAGAACAGATATTTCGGATCCCTTTGAAGACTATAGGGCCAAAGGAAATATCCTCCGATAACAAAGAGAAAGAAGCTTTCTGAGAAACTTCTTTGTGTTCTGTGAAATCATCTCACAGAGTTACAGCTTTCCCCTCAAGAAGCCTTTCGCTAAGACAGTTCTTGTGGAATTGGCAAAGTGATATTTGGAAGCCCTTAGAGGGCTATGGTGAAAAAGGAAATATCCTCTGATGAAATCTGGAAAGAAGCTTTCTGAGAAACTGCTTAGTGTTCTGTTAATTCATCTCACAGAGTTACATCTGTATTTCGTGGATCTCTTTGCTAGCCTTATTTCTGTGCATACTGAGAACAGATATTTCGGATCCCTTTGAAGACTATAGGGCCAAAGGAAATATCCTCCGATAACAAAGAGAAAGAAGCTTTCTGAGAAACTTCTTTGTGTTCTGTGAAATCATCTCACAGAGTTACAGCTTTCCCCTCAAGATGCCTTTCGCTAAGACAGTTCTTGTGGAATTGGCAAAGTGATATTTGGAAGCCCATAGAGGGCTATGGTGAAAAAGGAAATATCCTCAGATGAAATCTGGAAAGAAGCTTTCTGAGAAACTGCTTAGTGTTCTGTTAATTCATCTCACAGAGTTACATCTGTATTTCGTGGATCTCTTTGCTAGCCTTATTTCTGTGGAATCTGAGAACAGATATTTCGGATCCCTTTGAAGACTATAGGGCCAAAGGAAATATCCTCCGATAACAAAGAGAAAGAACCTTTCTGAGAAACTTCTTTGTGTTCTGTGAAATCATCTCACAGAGTTACAGCTTTCCCCTCAAGAAGCCTTTCGCTAAGACAGTTCTTTTGGAATTGGCAAAGTGATATTTGGAAGCCCATAGAGGGCTATGGTGAAAAAGGAAATATCCTCAAATGAAATCTGGAAAGAAGCTTTCTGAGAAACTGCTTAGTGTTCTGTTAATTCATCACAAAGAATTACATCTGTATTTCGTGGATCTCTTTGCTAGCCTTATTTCTGTGGAATCTGAGAACAGATATTTCGGATCCCTTTAAAGACTATAGGGCCAAAGGAAATATCCTCCGATAACAAAGAGAAAGAAGCTTTCTGAGAAAGTTCTTTGTGTTCTGTGAAATGATCTCACAGAGTTACAGCTTTCCCCTCAAGAAGCCTTTCGCTAAGACAGTTCTTGTGGAATTGGCAAAGTGATATTTGGAAGCCCATAGAGGGCTATGGTGAAAAAGGAAATATCCTCAGATGAAATCTGGAAAGAAGCTTTCTGAGAAACTGCTCTGTGATGTGTGACTTCCACTCAGAGAGTTACATCTGTATTTCGTGGATCTCTTTGCTAGCCTTATTTCTGTGGAATCTGAGAACAGATATTTCGGATCCCTTTGAAGACTATACGGCCAAAGGAAATATCCTCCGATAACAAAGAGAAAGAAGCTTTCTGAGAAACTTCTTTGTGTTCTGTGAAATGATCTCACAGAGTTAAAGCTTTCCCCTCAAGTAGCCTTTCGCTAAGACAGTTCTTGTGGAATTGGCAAAGTGATATTTGGAAGCCCATAGAGGGCTATGGTGAAAAAGGAAATATCCTCAGATGAAATCTGGAAAGAACCTTTCTGAGAAACTGCTTAGTGTTCTGTTAATTCATCTCACAGAGTTACATCTGTATTTCGTGGATCTCTTTGCTAGCCTTATTTCTGTGGAATCTGAGAACAGATATTTCGGATCCCTTTGAAGACTATAGTGCCAAAGGAAATATCCTCCGATAACAAAGAGAAAGAAGCTTTCTGAGAAACTTCTTTGTGTTCTGTGAAATCATCTCACAGAGTTACAGCTTTCCTCTCAAGAAGCCTTTCGCTAAGACAGTTCTTGTGGAATGGCAAAGTGATATTTGGAAGCCCATAGAGGGCTATGGTGAAAAGGAAATATCTTCAGATGAAATCTGGAAAGAAGCTTTCTGAGAAACTGCTTAGTGTTCTGTTAATTCATCTCACAGAGTTACATCTGTATTTCGTGGATCTCTTTGCTAGATTTATTTCTGTGGAATCTGAGAACAGATATTTCGGATCCCTTTGAAAACTATAGGGCCAAAGGAAATATCCTCCGATAACAAAGAGAAAGAAGCTTTCTGAGAAACTTCTTTTTGTTCTGTGAAATCATCTCACAGAGTTACAGCTTTCCCCTCAAGAAGCCTTTCGCTAAGACAGTTCTTGTGGAATTGGCAAAGTGATATTTGGAAGCCCATAGAGGGCTATGGTGAAAAAGGAAATATCCTCAGATGAAATCTGGAAAGATGCTTTCTGCGAAACTGCTTAGTGTTCTGTTAATTCATCTCACAGAGTTACATGTGTATTTCGTGGATCTCTTTGCTAGCCTTATTTCTGTGGAATCTGAGAACAGATATTTCGGATCCCTTTGAAGACTATAGGGCCAAAGGAAATATCCTCCGATAACAAAGAGAAAGAAGCTTTCTGAGAAACTTCTTTGTGTTCTGTGAAATCATCTCACAGAGTTACAGCTTTCCCCTCAAGAAGCCTTTCGCTAAGACAGTTCTTGTGGAATTGGCAAAGTGATATTTGGAAGCCCATAGAGGGCTATGGTGAAAAAGGAAATATCCTCAGGTGAAATCTGGAAAGAAGCTTTCTGAGAAACTGCTTAGTGTTCTGTTAATTCATCTCACAGAGTTACATCTGTGTTTCGTGGGTCTCTTTGGTAGCCTTTTTTCTGTGGAACCTGAGAACAGATATTTCGGATCCCTTTGAAGACTATAGGGCCAAAGGAAATATCCTCCGATAACAAAGAGAAAGAAGCTTTCTGAGAAACTTCTTCGTGTTCTGTGGAATCATCTCACAGAGTTACAGCTTTCCCCTCAAGAAGCCTTTCGCTAAGACAGTTCTTGTGGAATTGGCAAAGTGATATTTGGAAGTCCATAGAGGGCTATGGTGAAAAAGGAAATATCCTCAGATGAAATCTGGAAAGAACCTTTCTGAGAAACTGCTTAGTGTTCTGTTAATTCATCTCACAGAGTTACATATGTATTTCGTGGATCTCTTTGCTAGCCTTATTTCTGTGGAATCTGAGAACAGATATTTCGGATCCCTTTGAAGACTATAGGGCCAAAGGAAATATCCTCCGATAACAAAGAGAAAGAAGCTTTCTGAGAAACTTCTTTGTGTTCTGTGAAATCATCTCACAGAGTTACAGCTTTCCCCTCAAGAAGCCTTTCGCTAAGACAGTTCTTTTGGAATTGGCAAAGTGATATTTGGAAGCCCATAGAGGGCTATGGTGAAAAAGGAAATATCCTCAGAAGAAATCTGGAAAGAAGCTTTCTGAGAAACTGCTTAGTGTTCTGTTAATTCATCTCAAAGAATTACATCTGTATTTCGTGGATCTCTTTGCTAGCCTTATTTCTGTGGAATCTGAGAACAGATATTTCGGATCCCTTTGAAGACTATAGGGCAAAAGGAAATATTCTGCGATAACAAAGAGAAAGAAGCTTTCTGAGAAACTTCTTTGTGTTCTGTGAAATCATCTCACAGAGTTACAGCTTTCCCCTCAAGAAGCCTTTCGCTAAGACAGTTCTTGTGGAATGGCAAAGTGATATTTGGAAGCCCATAGAGGGCTATGGTGAAAAAGGAAATATCCTCAGATGAAATCTGGAAAGAAGCTTTCTGAGAATCTGCTTAGTGTTCTGTTAATTCATCTCACAGAGTTACATCTGTATTTCGTGGATCTCTTTGCTAGCCTTATTTCTGTGGAATCAGAGAACAGATATTTCGGATCCCTTTGAAGACTATAGGGCCAAAGGAAATATCCTCCGATAACAAAGAGAAAGAAGCTTTCTGAGAAACTTCTTTGTGTTCTGTGAAATCATCTCACAGGGTTACAGCTTTCCCCTCAAGAAGGCTTTCGCTAAGACAGTTCTTGTGGAATTGGCAAAGTGATATTTGGAAGCCCATAGAGGGCTATGGTGAAAAAGGAAATATCCTCAGATGAAATCTGGAAAGAAGCTTTCTGAGAAACTGCTTAGTGTTCTGTTAATTCATCTCACAGAGTTACATCTGTATTTCGTGGATCTCTTTGCTAGCCTTATTTCTGCGGAATCTGAGAACAGATATTTCGGATCCCTTTGAAGACAATAGGGCCAAAGGAAATATCCTCCGATAACAAAGAGAAAGAAGCTTTCTGAGAAACTTCTCTGTGTTCCGTGAAATCATCTCACAGAGTTACAGCTTTCCCCTCAAGAAGCCTTTCGCTAAGACAGTTCTTGTGGAATTGGCAAAGTGATATCTGGAAGCCCATAGAGGGCTATGGTGAAAAAGGAAATATCCTCAGATGAAATCTGGATAGAAGCTTTGTGAGAAACTGCTTAGTGTTCTGTTAATTCATCTCACAGAGTTACATCTGTATTTCGTGGATGTATTTGCTAGCCTTATTTCTGTGGAATCTGAGAACAGATATTTCGGATCTCTTTGAAGACTATAGGGCCAAAGGAAATATCCTCCGATAACAAAGAGAAAGAAGCTTTCTGAGAAACTTCTTTGTGTTCTGTGAAATCATCTCACAGAGTTACAGCTTTCCCCTCAAGAAGCCTTTCGCTAAGACAGTTCTTGTGGTATTGGCAAAGTGATATTTGGAAGCCCATAGAGGGCTGTGATGAAAAAGGAAATATCCTCAGATGAAATCTGGAAAGAAGCTTTCTGAGAAACTGCTTAGTGTTCTGTTAATTCATCTCACAGAGTTACATCTGTATTTCGTGGATCTCTTTGCTAGCCTTATTTCTGTGGAATCTGAGAACAGATATTTCGGATCCCTTTGAAGACTATAGTGCCAAAGGAAATATCCTCCGATAACAAAGAGAAAGAAGCTTTCTGAGAAACTTCTTTGTGTTCTGTGAAATCATCTCACAGAGTTACAGCTTTCCTCTCAAGAAGCCTTTCGCTAAGACAGTTCTTGTGGAATGGCAAAGTGATATTTGGAAGCCCATAGAGGGCTATGGTGAAAAGGAAATATCTTCAGATGAAATCTGGAAAGAAGCTTTCTGAGAAACTGCTTAGTGTTCTGTTAATTCATCTCACAGAGTTACATCTGTATTTCGTGGATCTCTTTGCTAGATTTATTTCTGTGGAATCTGAGAACAGATATTTCGGATCCCTTTGAAAACTATAGGGCCAAAGGAAATATCCTCCGATAACAAAGAGAAAGAAGCTTTCTGAAAAAATTCTTTTTGTTCTGTGAAATCATCTCACAGAGTTACAGCTTTCCCCTCAAGAAGCCTTTCGCTAAGACAGTTCTTGTGGAATTGGCAAAGTGATATTTGGAAGCCCATAGAGGGCTATGGTGAAAAAGGAAATATCCTCAGATGAAATCTGGAAAGATGCTTTCTGCGAAACTGCTTAGTGTTCTGTTAATTCATCTCACAGAGTTACATGTGTATTTCGTGGATCTCTTTGCTAGCCTTATTTCTGTGGAATCTGAGAACAGATATTTCGGATCCCTTTGAAGACTATAGGGCCAAAGGAAATATCCTCCGATAACAAAGAGAAAGAAGCTTTCTGAGAAACTTCTTTGTGTTCTGTGAAATCATCTCACAGAGTTACAGCTTTCCCCTCAAGAAGCCTTTCGCTAAGACAGTTCTTGTGGAATTGGCAAAGTGATATTTGGAAGCCCATAGAGGGCTATGGTGAAAAAGGAAATATCCTCAGGTGAAATCTGGAAAGAAGCTTTCTGAGAAACTGCTTAGTGTTCTGTTAATTCATCTCACAGAGTTACATCTGTGTTTCGTGGGTCTCTTTGGTAGCCTTTTTTCTGTGGAACCTGAGAACAGATATTTCGGATCCCTTTGAAGACTATAGGGCCAAAGGAAATATCCTCCGATAACAAAGAGAAAGAAGCTTTCTGAGAAACTTCTTCGTGTTCTGTGGAATCATCTCACAGAGTTACAGCTTTCCCCTCAAGAAGCCTTTCGCTAAGACAGTTCTTGTGGAATTGGCAAAGTGATATTTGGAAGTCCATAGAGGGCTATGGTGAAAAAGGAAATATCCTCAGATGAAATCTGGAAAGAACCTTTCTGAGAAACTGCTTAGTGTTCTGTTAATTCATCTCACAGAGTTACATATGTATTTCGTGGATCTCTTTGCTAGCCTTATTTCTGTGGAATCTGAGAACAGATATTTCGGATCCCTTTGAAGACTATAGGGCCAAAGGAAATATCCTCCGATAACAAAGAGAAAGAAGCTTTCTGAGAAACTTCTTTGTGTTCTGTGAAATCATCTCACAGAGTTACAGCTTTCCCCTCAAGAAGCCTTTCGCTAAGACAGTTCTTTTGGAATTGGCAAAGTGATATTTGGAAGCCCATAGAGGGCTATGGTGAAAAAGGAAATATCCTCAGATGAAATCTGGAAAGAAGCTTTCTGAGAAACTGCTTAGTGTTCTGTTAATTCATCTCAAAGAATTACATCTGTATTTCGTGGATCTCTTTGCTAGCCTTATTTCTGTGGAATCTGAGAACAGATATTTCGGATCCCTTTGAAGACTATAGGGCAAAAGGATATATTCTGCGATAACAAAGAGAAAGAAGCTTTCTGAGAAACTTCTTTGTGTTCTGTGAAATCATCTCACAGAGTTACAGCTTTCCCCTCAAGAAGCCTTTCGCTAAGACAGTTCTTGTGGAATGGCAAAGTGATATTTGGAAGCCCATAGAGGGCTATGGTGAAAAAGGAAATATCCTCAGATGAAATCTGGAAAGAAGCTTTCTGAGAAACTGCTTAGTGTTCTGTTAATTCATCTCACAGAGTTACATCTGTATTTCGTGGATCTCTTTGCTAGCCTTATTTCTGCGGAATCTGAGAACAGATATTTCGGATCCCTTTGAAGACAATAGGGCCAAAGGAAATATCCTCCGATAACAAAGAGAAAGAAGCTTTCTGAGAAAGTTCTCTGTGTTCCGTGAAATCATCTCACAGAGTTACAGCTTTCCCCTCAAGAAGCCTTTCGCTAAGACAGTTCTTGTGGAATTGGCAAAGTGATATCTGGAAGCCCATAGAGGGCTATGGTGAAAAAGGAAATATCCTCAGATGAAATCTGGATAGAAGCTTTGTGAGAAACTGCTTAGTGTTCTGTTAATTCATCTCACAGAGTTACATCTGTATTTCGTGGATGTATTTGCTAGCCTTATTTCTGTGGAATCTGAGAACAGATATTTCGGATCCCTTTGAAGACTATAGGGCCAAAGGAAATATCCTCCGATAACAAAGAGAAAGAAGCTTTCTGAGAAACTTCTTTGTGTTCTGTGAAATCATCTCACAGGGTTACAGCTTTCCCCTCAAGAAGCCTTTCGCTAAGACAGTTCTTGTGGAATTGGCAAAGTGATATTTGGAAGCCCATAGAGGGCTATGGTGAAAAAGGAAATATCCTCAGATGAAATCTGGAAATAAGGTTTCTGAGAAACTGCTTAGTGTTCTGTTAATTCATCTCACAGAGTTACATCTGTGTTTCGTGGATCTCCTTGGTAGCCTTATTTCTGTGGAATCTGAGAACAGATATTTCGGATCCCTTTGAAGACTATAGGGCCAAAGGTAATATCCTCCGATAACAAAGAGAAAGAAGCTTTCTGAGAAACTTCTTTGTGTTCTGTGAAATCATCTCACAGGGTTACAGCTTTCCCCTCAAGAAGCCTTTCGCTAAGACAGTTCTTGTGGAATTGACAAAGTGATATTTGGAAGCCCATAGAGGGCTATGGTGAAAAAGGAAATATCCTCAGATGAAATCTGGAAAGAAGCTTTCTGAGAAACTGCTCTGTGATGTGTGACTTCCACTCAGAGAGTTACATCTGTATTTCGTGGATCTCTTTGCTAGCCTTATTTCTGTGGAATCTGAGAACAGATATTTCGGATCCCTTTGAAGACTATACGGCCAAAGGAAATATCCTCCGATAACAAAGAGAAAGAAGCTTTCTGAGAAACTTCTTTGTGTTCTGTGAAATGATCTCACAGAGTTAAAGCTTTCCCCTCAAGTAGCCTTTCGCTAAGACAGTTCTTGTGGAATTGGCAAAGTGATATTTGGAAGCCCATAGAGGGCTATGGTGAAAAAGGAAATATCCTCAGATGAAATCTGGAAAGAACCTTTCTGAGAAACTGCTTAGTGTTCTGTTAATTCATCTCACAGAGTTACATCTGTATTTCGTGGATCTCTTTGCTAGCCTTATTTCTGTGGAATCTGAGAACAGATATTTCGGATCCCTTTGAAGACTATAGTGCCAAAGGAAATATCCTCCGATAACAAAGAGAAAGAAGCTTTCTGAGAAACTTCTTTGTGTTCTGTGAAATCATCTCACAGAGTTACAGCTTTCCTCTCAAGAAGCCTTTCGCTAAGACAGTTCTTGTGGAATGGCAAAGTGATATTTGGAAGCCCATAGAGGGCTATGGTGAAAAGGAAATATCTTCAGATGAAATCTGGAAAGAAGCTTTCTGAGAAACTGCTTAGTGTTCTGTTAATTCATCTCACAGAGTTACATCTGTATTTCGTGGATCTCTTTGCTAGATTTATTTCTGTGGAATCTGAGAACAGATATTTCATATCCCTTTGAAAACTATAGGGCCAAAGGAAATATCCTCCGATAACAAAGAGAAAGAAGCTTTCTGAGAAACTTCTTTTTGTTCTGTGAAATCATCTCACAGAGTTACAGCTTTCCCCTCAAGAAGCCTTTCGCTAAGACAGTTCTTGTGGAATTGGCAAAGTGATATTTGGAAGCCCATAGAGGGCTATGGTGAAAAAGGAAATATCCTCAGATGAAATCTGGAAAGATGCTTTCTGCGAAACTGCTTAGTGTTCTGTTAATTCATCTCACAGAGTTACATGTGTATTTCGTGGATCTCTTTGCTAGCCTTATTTCTGTGGAATCTGAGAACAGATATTTCGGATCCCTTTGAAGACTATAGGGCCAAAGGAAATATCCTCCGATAACAAAGAGAAAGAAGCTTTCTGAGAAACTTCTTTGTGTTCTGTGAAATCATCTCACAGAGTTACAGCTTTCCCCTCAAGAAGCCTTTCGCTAAGACAGTTCTTGTGGAATTGGCAAAGTGATATTTGGAAGCCCATAGAGGGCTATGGTGAAAAAGGAAATATCCTCAGGTGAAATCTGGAAAGAAGCTTTCTGAGAAACTGCTTAGTGTTCTGTTAATTCATCTCACAGAGTTACATCTGTGTTTCGTGGGTCTCTTTGGTAGCCTTTTTTCTGTGGAACCTGAGAACAGATATTTCGGATCCCTTTGAAGACTATAGGGCCAAAGGAAAGATCCTCCGATAACAAAGAGAAAGAAGCTTTCTGAGAAACTTCTTCGTGTTCTGTGGAATCATCTCACAGAGTTACAGCTTTCCCCTCAAGAAGCCTTTCGCTAAGACAGTTCTTGTGGAATTGGCAAAGTGATATTTGGAAGTCCATAGAGGGCTATGGTGAAAAAGGAAATATCCTCAGATGAAATCTGGAAAGAACCTTTCTGAGAAACTGCTTAGTGTTCTGTTAATTCATCTCACAGAGTTACATATGTATTTCGTGGATCTCTTTGCTAGCCTTATTTCTGTGGAATCTGAGAACAGATATTTCGGATCCCTTTGAAGACTATAGGGCCAAAGGAAATATCCTCCGATAACAAAGAGAAAGAAGCTTTCTGAGAAACTTCTTTGTGTTCTGTGAAATCATCTCACAGAGTTACAGCTTTCCCCTCAAGAAGCCTTTCGCTAAGACAGTTCTTTTGGAATTGGCAAAGTGATATTTGGAAGCCCATAGAGGGCTATGGTGAAAAAGGAAATATCCTCAGAAGAAATCTGGAAAGAAGCTTTCTGAGAAACTGCTTAGTGTTCTGTTAATTCATCTCAAAGAATTACATCTGTATTTCGTGGATCTCTTTGCTAGCCTTATTTCTGTGGAATCTGAGAACAGATATTTCGGATCCCTTTGAAGACTATAGGGCAAAAGGAAATATTCTGCGATAACAAAGAGAAAGAAGCTTTCTGAGAAACTTCTTTGTGTTCTGTGAAATCATCTCACAGAGTTACAGCTTTCCCCTCAAGAAGCCTTTCGCTAAGACAGTTCTTGTGGAATGGCAAAGTGATATTTGGAAGCCCATAGAGGGCTATGGTGAAAAAGGAAATATCCTCAGATGAAATCTGGAAAGAAGCTTTCTGAGAATCTGCTTAGTGTTCTGTTAATTCATCTCACAGAGTTACATCTGTATTTCGTGGATCTCTTTGCTAGCCTTATTTCTGTGGAATCAGAGAACAGATATTTCGGATCCCTTTGAAGACTATAGGGCCAAAGGAAATATCCTCCGATAACAAAGAGAAAGAAGCTTTCTGAGAAACTTCTTTGTGTTCTGTGAAATCATCTCACAGGGTTACAGCTTTCCCCTCAAGAAGGCTTTCGCTAAGACAGTTCTTGTGGAATTGGCAAAGTGATATTTGGAAGCCCATAGAGGGCTATGGTGAAAAAGGAAATATCCTCAGATGAAATCTGGAAAGAAGCTTTCTGAGAAACTGCTTAGTGTTCTGTTAATTCATCTCACAGAGTTACATCTGTATTTCGTGGATCTCTTTGCTAGCCTTATTTCTGCGGAATCTGAGAACAGATATTTCGGATCCCTTTGAAGACAATAGGGCCAAAGGAAATATCCTCCGATAACAAAGAGAAAGAAGCTTTCTGAGAAACTTCTCTGTGTTCCGTGAAATCATCTCACAGAGTTACAGCTTTCCCCTCAAGAAGCCTTTCGCTAAGACAGTTCTTGTGGAATTGGCAAAGTGATATCTGGAAGCCCATAGAGGGCTATGGTGAAAAAGGAAATATCCTCAGATGAAATCTGGATAGAAGCTTTGTGAGAAACTGCTTAGTGTTCTGTTAATTCATCTCACAGAGTTACATCTGTATTTCGTGGATGTATTTGCTAGCCTTATTTCTGTGGAATCTGAGAACAGATATTTCGGATCTCTTTGAAGACTATAGGGCCAAAGGAAATATCCTCCGATAACAAAGAGAAAGAAGCTTTCTGAGAAACTTCTTTGTGTTCTGTGAAATCATCTCACAGAGTTACAGCTTTCCCCTCAAGAAGCCTTTCGCTAAGACAGTTCTTGTGGTATTGGCAAAGTGATATTTGGAAGCCCATAGAGGGCTGTGATGAAAAAGGAAATATCCTCAGATGAAATCTGGAAAGAAGCTTTCTGAGAAACTGCTTAGTGTTCTGTTAATTCATCTCACAGAGTTACATCTGTATTTCGTGGATCTCTTTGCTAGCCTTATTTCTGTGGAATCTGAGAACAGATATTTCGGATCCCTTTGAAGACTATAGTGCCAAAGGAAATATCCTCCGATAACAAAGAGAAAGAAGCTTTCTGAGAAACTTCTTTGTGTTCTGTGAAATCATCTCACAGAGTTACAGCTTTCCTCTCAAGAAGCCTTTCGCTAAGACAGTTCTTGTGGAATGGCAAAGTGATATTTGGAAGCCCATAGATGGCTATGGTGAAAAGGAAATATCTTCAGATGAAATCTGGAAAGAAGCTTTCTGAGAAACTGCTTAGTGTTCTGTTAATTCATCTCACAGAGTTACATCTGTATTTCGTGGATCTCTTTGCTAGATTTATTTCTGTGGAATCTGAGAACAGATATTTCGGATCCCTTTGAAAACTATAGGGCCAAAGGAAATATCCTCCGATAACAAAGAGAAAGAAGCTTTCTGAGAAACTTCTTTTTGTTCTGTGAAATCATCTCACAGAGTTACAGCTTTCCCCTCAAGAAGCCTTTCGCTAAGACAGTTCTTGTGGAATTGGCAAAGTGATATTTGGAAGCCCATAGAGGGCTATGGTGAAAAAGGAAATATCCTCAGATGAAATCTGGAAAGATGCTTTCTGCGAAACTGCTTAGTGTTCTGTTAATTCATCTCACAGAGTTACATGTGTATTTCGTGGATCTCTTTGCTAGCCTTATTTCTGTGGAATCTGAGAACAGATATTTCGGATCCCTTTGAAGACTATAGGGCCAAAGGAAATATCCTCCGATAACAAAGAGAAAGAAGCTTTCTGAGAAACTTCTTTGTGTTCTGTGAAATCATCTCACAGAGTTACAGCTTTCCCCTCAAGAAGCCTTTCGCTAAGACAGTTCTTGTGGAATTGGCAAAGTGATATTTGGAAGCCCATAGAGGGCTATGGTGAAAAAGGAAATATCCTCAGGTGAAATCTGGAAAGAAGCTTTCTGAGAAACTGCTTAGTGTTCTGTTAATTCATCTCACAGAGTTACATCTGTGTTTCGTGGGTCTCTTTGGTAGCCTTTTTTCTGTGGAACCTGAGAACAGATATTTCGGATCCCTTTGAAGACTATAGGGCCAAAGGAAATATCCTCCGATAACAAAGAGAAAGAAGCTTTCTGAGAAACTTCTTCGTGTTCTGTGGAATCATCTCACAGAGTTACAGCTTTCCCCTCAAGAAGCCTTTCGCTAAGACAGTTCTTGTGGAATTGGCAAAGTGATATTTGGAAGTCCATAGAGGGCTATGGTGAAAAAGGAAATATCCTCAGATGAAATCTGGAAAGAACCTTTCTGAGAAACTGCTTAGTGTTCTGTTAATTCATCTCACAGAGTTACATATGTATTTCGTGGATCTCTTTGCTAGCCTTATTTCTGTGGAATCTGAGAACAGATATTTCGGATCCCTTTGAAGACTATAGGGCCAAAGGAAATATCCTCCGATAACAAAGAGAAAGAAGCTTTCTGAGAAACTTCTTTGTGTTCTGTGAAATCATCTCACAGAGTTACAGCTTTCCCCTCAAGAAGCCTTTCGCTAAGACAGTTCTTTTGGAATTGGCAAAGTGATATTTGGAAGCCCATAGAGGGCTATGGTGAAAAAGGAAATATCCTCAGATGAAATCTGGAAAGAAGCTTTCTGAGAAACTGCTTAGTGTTCTGTTAATTCATCTCAAAGAATTACATCTGTATTTCGTGGATCTCTTTGCTAGCCTTATTTCTGTGGAATCTGAGAACAGATATTTCGGATCCCTTTGAAGACTATAGGGCAAAAGGAAATATTCTGCGATAACAAAGAGAAAGAAGCTTTCTGAGAAACTTCTTTGTGTTCTGTGAAATCATCTCACAGAGTTACAGCTTTCCCCTCAAGAAGCCTTTCGCTAAGACAGTTCTTGTGGAATGGCAAAGTGATATTTGGAAGCCCATAGAGGGCTATGGTGAAAAAGGAAATATCCTCAGATGAAATCTGGAAAGAAGCTTTCTGAGAAACTGCTTAGTGTTCTGTTAATTCATCTCACAGAGTTACATCTGTATTTCGTGGATCTCTTTGCTAGCCTTATTTCTGTGGAATCAGAGAACAGATATTTCGGATCCCTTTGAAGACTATAGGGCCAAAGGAAATATCCTCCGATAACAAAGAGAAAGAAGCTTTCTGAGAAACTTCTTTGTGTTCTGTGAAATCATCTCACAGGGTTACAGCTTTCCCCTCAAGAAGGCTTTCGCTAAGACAGTTCTTGTGGAATTGGCAAAGTGATATTTGGAAGCCCATAGAGGGCTATGGTGAAAAAGGAAATATCCTCAGATGAAATCTGGAAAGAAGCTTTCTGAGAAACTGCTTAGTGTTCTGTTAATTCATCTCACAGAGTTACATCTGTATTTCGTGGATCTCTTTGCTAGCCTTATTTCTGCGGAATCTGAGAACAGATATTTCGGATCCCTTTTAAGACAATAGGGCCAAAGGAAATATCCTCCGATAACAAAGAGAAAGAAGCTTTCTGAGAAACTTCTCTGTGTTCCGTGAAATCATCTCACAGAGTTACAGCTTTCCCCTCAAGAAGCCTTTCGCTAAGACAGTTCTTGTGGAATTGGCAAAGTGATATCTGGAAGCCCATAGAGGGCTATGGTGAAAAAGGAAATATCCTCAGATGAAATCTGGATAGAAGCTTTGTGAGAAACTGCTTAGTGTTCTGTTAATTCATCTCACAGAGTTACATCTGTATTTCGTGGATGTATTTGCTAGCCTTATTTCTGTGGAATCTGAGAACAGATATTTCGGATCCCTTTGAAGACTATAGGGCCAAAGGAAATATCCTCCGATAACAAAGAGAAAGAAGCTTTCTGAGAAACTTCTTTGTGTTCTGTGAAATCATCTCACAGGGTTACAGCTTTCCCCTCAAGAAGCCTTTCGCTAAGACAGTTCTTGTGGAATTGGCAAAGTGATATTTGGAAGCCCATAGAGGGCTATGGTGAAAAAGGAAATATCCTCAGATGAAATCTGGAAATAAGGTTTCTGAGAAACTGCTTAGTGTTCTGTTAATTCATCTCACAGAGTTACATCTGTGTTTCGTGGATCTCCTTGGTAGCCTTATTTCTGTGGAATCTGAGAACCGATATTTCGGATCCCTTTGAAGACTATAGGGCCAAAGGTAATATCCTCCGATAACAAAGAGAAAGAAGCTTTCTGAGAAACTTCTTTGTGTTCTGTGAAATCATCTCACAGGGTTACAGCTTTCCCCTCAAGAAGCCTTTCGCTAAGACAGTTCTTGTGGAATTGACAAAGTGATATTTGGAAGCCCATAGAGGGCTATGGTGAAAAAGGAAATATCCTCAGATGAAATCTGGAAAGAAGCTTTCTGAGAAACTGCTTAGTGTTCTGTTAATTCATCTCACAGAGTTACATCTGTATTTCGTGGATCTCTTTGCTAGCCTTATTTCTGTGGAATCTGAGAACAGATATTTCGGATCCCTTTGAAGACTATAGGGCCAAAGGAAATATCCTCCGATAACAAAGAGAAAGAAGCTTTCTGAGAAACTTCTTTGTGTTCTGTGAAATCATCTCAGAGAGTTACAGCTTTCCCCTCAAGAAGCCTTTCGCTAAGACAGTTCTTGTGGAATTGGCAAAGTGATATTTGGAAGCCCATAGAGGTCTATGGTGAAAAAGGAAATATCCTCAGATGAAATCAGGAAAGAAGCTTTCTGAGAAACTGCTTAGTGTTCTGTTAATTCATCTCACAGAGTTACATCTGTATTTCGTGGATCTCTTTGCTAGCCTTATTTCTGTGGAATCTGAGAACAGATATTTCGGATCCCTTTGAAGACTATAGGGCCAAAGGAAATATCTTCCGATAACAAAGAGAAAGAAGCTTTCTGAGAAACTTCTTTGTGTTCTGTGAAATTATCTCACAGAGTTACAGCTTTCCCCTCAAGAAGCCTTTCGCTAAGACAGTTCTTGTGGAATTGGCAAAGTGATATTTGGAAGCCCTTAGAGGGCTATGGTGAAAAAGGAAATATCCTCTGATGAAATCTGGAAAGAAGCTTTATGAGAAACTGCTTAGTGTTCTGTTAATTCATCTCACAGAGTTACATCTGTATTTCGTGGATCTCTTTGCTAGCCTTATTTCTGTGCATACTGAGAACAGATATTTCGGATCCCTTTGAAGACTATAGGGCCAAAGGAAATATCCTCCGATAACAAAGAGAAAGAAGCTTTCTGAGAAACTTCTTTGTGTTCTGTGAAATCATCTCACAGAGTTACAGCTTTCCCCTCAAGATGCCTTTCGCTAAGACAGTTCTTGTGGAATTGGCAAAGTGATATTTGGAAGCCCATAGAGGGCTATGGTGAAAAAGGAAATATCCTCAGATGAAATCTGGAAAGAAGCTTTCTGAGAAACTGCTTAGTGTTCTGTTAATTCATCTCACAGAGTTACATCTGTATTTCGTGGATCTCTTTGCTAGCCTTATTTCTGTGGAATCTGAGAACAGATATTTCGGATCCCTTTGAAGACTATAGGGCCAAAGGAAATATCCTCCGATAACAAAGAGAAAGAACCTTTCTGAGAAACTTCTTTGTGTTCTGTGAAATCATCTCACAGAGTTACAGCTTTCCCCTCAAGAAGCCTTTCGCTAAGACAGTTCTTTTGGAATTGGCAAAGTGATATTTGGAAGCCCATAGAGGGCTATGGTGAAAAAGGAAATATCCTCAAATGAAATCTGGAAAGAAGCTTTCTGAGAAACTGCTTAGTGTTCTGTTAATTCATCACAAAGAATTACATCTGTATTTCGTGTATCTCTTTGCTAGCCTTATTTCTGTGGAATCTGAGAACAGATATTTCGGATCCCTTTAAAGACTATAGGGCCAAAGGAAATATCCTCCGATAACAAAGAGAAAGAAGCTTTCTGAGAAAGTTCTTTGTGTTCTGTGAAATGATCTCACAGAGTTACAGCTTTCCCCTCAAGAAGCCTTTCGCTAAGACAGTTCTTGTGGAATTGGCAAAGTGATATTTGGAAGCCCATAGAGGGCTATGGTGAAAAAGGAAATATCCTCAGATGAAATCTGGAAAGAAGCTTTCTGAGAAACTGCTCTGTGATGTGTGACTTCCACTCAGAGAGTTACATCTGTATTTCGTGGATCTCTTTGCTAGCCTTATTTCTGTGGAATCTGAGAACAGATATTTCGGATCCCTTTGAAGACTATACGGCCAAAGGAAATATCCTCCGATAACAAAGAGAAAGAAGCTTTCTGAGAAACTTCTTTGTGTTCTGTGAAATGATCTCACAGAGTTAAAGCTTTCCCCTCAAGTAGCCTTTCGCTAAGACAGTTCTTGTGGAATTGGCAAAGTGATATTTGGAAGCCCATAGAGGGCTATGGTGAAAAAGGAAATATCCTCAGATGAAATCTGGAAAGAACCTTTCTGAGAAACTGCTTAGTGTTCTGTTAATTCATCTCACAGAGTTACATCTGTATTTCGTGGATCTCTTTGCTAGCCTTATTTCTGTGGAATCTAAGAACAGATATTTCGGATCCCTTTGAAGACTATAGGGCCAAAGGAAATATCCTCCGATAACAAAGAGAAAGAAGCTTTCTGAGAAACTTCTTTGTGTTCTGTGAAATCATCTCACAGAGTTACAGCTTTCCCCTCAAGAAGCCTTTCGCTAAGACAGTTCTTTTGGAATTGGAAAAGTGATATTTGGAAGCCCTTAGAGGGCTATGGTGAAAAAGGAAATATCCTCAGATGAAATCTGGAAAGAAGCTTTCTGAGAAACTGCTTAGTGTTCTGTTAATTCATCTCAAGAATTACATCTGTATTTCGTGGATCTCTTTGCTAGCCTTATTTCTGTGGAATCTGAGAACAGATATTTCGGATCCCTTTGAAGACTATAGGGCAAAAGGAAATATTCTGCGATAACAAAGAGAAAGAAGCTTTCTGAGAAACTTCTTAGTGTTCTGTGAAATCATCTCACAGAGTTACAGCTTTCCCCTCAAGAAGCCTTTCGCTAAGACAGTTCTTGTGGAATGGCAAAGTGATATTTGGAAGCCCATAGAGGGCTATGGTGAAAAAGGAAATATCCTCACATGAAATCTGGAAAGAAGCTTTCTGAGAAACTGCTTAGTGTTCTGTTAATTCATCTCACAGAGTTACATCTGTATTTCGTGGATCTCTTTGCTAGCCTTATTTCTGTGGAATCAGAGAACAGATATTTCGGATCCCTTTGAAGACTATAGGGCCAAAGGAAATATCCTCCGATAACAAAGAGAAAGAAGCTTTCTGAGAAACTTCCTTGTGTTCTGTGAAATCATCTCACAGGGTTACAGCTTTCCCCTCAAGAAGGCTTTCGCTAAGACAGTTCTTGTGGAATTGGCAAAGTGATATTTGGAAGCCCATAGAGGGCTATGGTGAAAAAGGAAATATCCTCAGATGAAATCTGGAAAGAAGCTTTCTGAGAAACTGCTTAGTGTTCTGTTAATTCATCTCACAGAGTTACATCTGTATTTCGTGGATCTCTTTGCTGGCCTTATTTCTGCGGAATCTGAGAACAGATATTTCGGATCCCTTTGAAGACTATAGGGCCAAAGGAAATATCCTCCGATAACAAAGAGAAAGAAGCTTTCTGAGAAACTTCTTTGTGTTCCGTGAAATCATCTCACAGAGTTACAGCTTTCCCCTCAAGAAGCCTTTCGCTAAGACAGTTCTTGTGGAATTGGCAAAGTGATATCTGGAAGCCCATAGAGGGCTATGGTGAAAAAGGAAATATCCTCAGATGAAATCTGGATAGAAGCTTTGTGAGAAACTGCTTAGTGTTCTGTTAATTCATCTCACAGAGTTACATCTGTATTTCGTGGATGTATTTGCTAGCCATATTTCTGTGGAATCTGAGAACAGATATTTCGGATCCCTTTGAAGACCATAGGGCCAAAGGAAATATCCTCCGATAACAAAGAGAAAGAAGCTTTCTGAGAAACTTCTTTGTGTTCTGTGAAATCATCTCACAGGGTTACAGCTTTCCCCTCAAGAAGCCTTTCGCTAAGACAGTTCTTGTGGAATTGGCAAAGTGATATTTGGAAGCCCATAGAGGGCTATGGTGAAAAAGGAAATATCCTGAGATGAAATCTGGAAAGAAGCTTTCTGAGAAACTGCTTAGTGTTCTGTTAATTCATCTCACAGAGTTACATCTGTGTTTCGTGGATCTCCTTGGTAGCCTTATTTCTGTGGAATCTGAGAACAGATATTTCGGATCCCTTTGAAGACTATAGGGCCAAAGGAAATATCCTCCGATAACAAAGAGAAAGAAGCTTTCTGAGAAACTTCTTTGTGTTCTGTGAAATCATCTCACAGGGTTACAGCTTTCCCCTCAAGAAGCCTTTCGCTAAGACAGTTCTTGTGGAATTGACAAAGTGATATATGGAAGCCCATAGAGGGCTATGGTGAAAAAGGAAATATCCTCAGATGAAATCTGGAAAGAAGCTTTCTGAGAAACTGCTTAGTGTTCTGTTAATTCATCTCACAGAGTTACATCTGTATTTCGTGGATCTCTTTGCTAGCCTTATTTCTGTGGAATCTGAGAAGAGATATTTCGGATCCCTTTGAAGACTATAGGGCCAAAGGAAATATCCTCCGATAACAAAGAGAAAGAAGCTTTCTGAGAAACTTCTTTGTGTTCTGTGAAATCATCTCACAGAGTTACAGCTTTCCCCTCAAGAAGCCTTTCGCTAAGACAGTTCTTGTGGAATTCGCAAAGTGATATTTGGAAGCCCATAGAGGGCTATGGTGAAAAAGGAAATATCCTCAGATGAAATCTGGAAAGAAGCTTTCTGAGAAACTGCTTAGTGTTCTGTTAATTCATCTCACAGAGTTACATCTGTATTTCGTGGATCTCTTTGCTAGCCTTATTTCTGTGGAATCTGAGAACAGATATTTCGGATCCCTTTGAAGACTATAGGGCCAAAGGAAATATCCTCCGATAACAAAGAGAAAGAACCTTTCTGAGAAACTTCTTTGTGTTCTGTGAAATCATCTCACAGAGTTACAGCTTTCCCCTCAAGAAGCCTTTCGCTAACACAGTTCTTTTGGAATTGGCAAAGTGATATTTGGAAGCCCATAGAGGGCTATGGTGAAAAAGGAAATATCCTCAAATGAAATCTGGAAAGAAGCTTTCTGAGAAACTGCTTAGAGTTCTGTTAATTCATCTCAAAGAATTACATCTGTATTTCGTGGATCTCTTTGCTAGCCTTATTTCTGTGGAATCTGAGAACAGATATTTCGGATCCCTTTAAAGACTATAGGGCCAAAGGAAATATCCTCCGATAACAAAGAGAAAGAAGCTTTCTGAGAAAGTTCTTTGTGTTCTGTGAAATGATCTCACAGAGTTACAGCTTTCCCCTCAAGAAGCCTTTCGCTAAGACAGTTCTTGTGGAATTGGCAAAGTGATATTTGGAAGCCCATAGAGGGCTATGGTGAAAAAGGAAATATCCTCAGATGAAATCTGGAAAGAAGCTTTCTGAGAAACTGCTCTGTGATGTGTGACTTCCACTCAGAGAGTTACATCTGTATTTCGTGGATCTCTTTGCTAGCCTTCTTTCTGTGGAATCTGAGAACAGATATTTCGGATCCCTTTGAAGAATATAGTGCCCAAGGAAATATCCTCCGATAACAAAGAGAAAGAAGCTTTCTGAGAAACTTCTTTGTGTTCTGTGAAATGATCTCACAGAGTTAAAGCTTTCCCCTCAAGAAGCCTTTCGCTAAGACAGTTCTTGTGGAATTGGCAAAGTGATATTTGGAAGCCCATAGAGGGCTATGGTGAAAAAGGAAATATCCTCAGATGAAATCTGGAAAGAAGCTTTCTTAGGAACTGCTTAGTGTTCTGTTAATTAATCTCACAGAGTTACATCTGTATTTCGTGGATCTCTTTGCTAGCCTTATTTCTGTGGAATCTGAGAAAGGATATTTCGGATCCCTTTGAAGACTATAGGGCCAAAGGAAATATCCTCCGATAACAAAGAGAAAGAAGCTTTCTGAGAAACTTCTTTGTGTTCTGTGAAATCATCTCACAGAGTTACAGCTTTCCCCTCAAGAAGCCTTATGCTAAGACAGTTCTTGTGGAATTGGCAAAGTGATATTTGGAAGCCCTTAGAGGGCTATGGTGAAAAAGGAAATATCCTCAGATGAAATCTGGAAAGAAGCTTTCTGAGAAACTGCTTAGTGTTCTGTTAATTCATCTCACAGAGTTACATCTGTATTTCGTGGATCTGTTTGGTAGCCTTATTTCTGTGGAATCTGAGAACAGATATTTCGGATCCCTTTGAAGACTATAGGGCTAAAGGAAATATCCTCCGATAACAAAGAGAAAGAAGCTTTCTGAGAAACTTCTTTGTGTTCTGTGAAATCATCTCACAGAGTTACAGCTTTCCCCTCAAGAAGCCTTTCGCTAAGACAGTTCTTGTGGAATTGGCAAAGTGATATTTGGAAGCCCATAGAGGGCTATGGTGAAAAAGGAAATATCCTCAGATGAAATCTGGAAAGAAGCTTTCTGAGAAACTGCTCTGTGATGTGTGACTTCCACTCAGAGAGTTACATCTGTATTTCGTGGATCTCTGTGCTAGCCTTATTTGTGTGGAATCTGAGAACAGATATTTCGGATCCCTTTGAAGACTATAGGGCCAAAGGAAATATCCTCCGATAACAAAGAGAAAGAAGCTTTCTGAGAAACTTCTTTGTGTTCTGTGAAATCATCTCACAGAGTTACAGCTTTCCCCTCAAGAAGCCTTTCGCTAAGACAGTTCTTGTGGAATGGCAAAGTGATATTTGGAAGCCCTTAGAGGGCTATGGTGAAAAAGGAAATATCCTCAGATGAAATCTGGAAAGAAGCTTTCTGAGAAACTGCTTTGTGTTCTGTTAATTCATCTCACAGAGTTACATCTGTATTTCGTGGATCTCTTTGCTAGCCTTATTTCTGTGGAAACAGAGAACAGATATTTCGGATCCCTTTGAAGACTATAGAGCCAAAGGAAATATCCTCCGATAACAAAGAGAAAGAAGCTTTCTGAGAAACTTCTTTGTGTTCTGTGAAATCATCTCACAGGGTTACAGCTTTCCCCTCAAGAAGGCTTTCGCTAAGACAGTTCTTGTGGAATTGGCAAAGTGATATTTGGAAGCCCATAGAGGGCTATGGTGAAAAAGGAAATATCCTCAGATGAAATCTGGAAAGAAGCTTTCTGAGAAACTGCTTAATGTTCTGTTAATTCATCTCACAGGGTTACATCTGTATTTCGTGGATCTCTTTGCTAGCCTTATTTCTGTGGAATCTGAGAACAGATATTTCAGATCCCTTTGAAGACTATAGGGCCAAAGGAAATATCCTCCGATAACAAAGAGAAAGAAGCTTTCTGAGAAACTTCTTTGTGTTCTGTGAAATCATCTCACAGAGTTACAGCTTTCCCCTCAAGAAGCCTTTCGCTAAGACAGTTCTTGTGGAATTGGCAAAGTGATATTTGGAAGCCCATAGAGGGCTATGGTGAAAAAGGAAATATCCTCAGATGAAATCTGGATAGAAGCTTTGTGAGAAACTGCTTAGTGTTCTGTTAATTCATCTCACAGAGTTACATCTGTATTTCGTGGATGTCTTTGCTAGCCTTATTTCTGTGGAATCTGAGAACAGATATTTCGGATCCCTTTGAAGACTATAGGGCCAAAGGAAATATCCTCCGATAACAAGCAGAAAGAAGCTTTCTGAGAAAGTTCTTTGTGTTCTGTGAAATCATCTCACAGAGTTACAGCTTTCCCCTCAAGAAGCCTTTCGCTAAGACAGTTCTTGTGGAATTGGCAAAGTGATATTTGGAAGCCCTTAGAGGGCTATGGAGAAAAAGGAAATATCCTCTGATGAAATCTGGAAAGAAGCTTTCTGAGAAACTGCTTAGTGTTCTGTTAATTCATCTCACAGAGTTACATCTGTATTTCGTGGATCTCTTTGCTAGCCTTATTTCTGTGGAATCTGAGAACAGATATTTCGGATCCCTTTGAAGACTATAGGGCCAAAGGAAATATCCTCCGATAACAAAGAGAAAGAAGCTTTCTGAGAAACTTCTTTGTGTTCTGTGAAATCATCTCACAGAGTTACAACTTTCCCCTCAAGAAGCCTTTCGCTAAGACGGTTCTTGTGGAATTGGCAAAGTGATATTTGGAAGCCCATAGAGGGCTATGGTGAAAAAGGAAATATCCTCAGATGAAATCTGGAAAGAAGCTTTCTGAGGAACTGCTTAGTGTTCTGTTAATTAATCTCACAGAGTTACATCTGTATTTCGTGGATCTCTTTGCTAGCCTTATTTCTGTGGAATCTGAGAAAGGATATTTCGGATCCCTTTGAAGACTATAGGGCCAAAGGAAATATCCTCCGATAACAAAGAGAAAGAAGCTTTCTGAGAAACTTCTTTGTGTTCTGTGAAATCATCTCACAGAGTTACAGCTTTCCCCTCAAGAAGCCTTACGCTAAGACAGTTCTTGTGGAATTGGCAAAGTGATATTTGGAAGCCCATAGAGGGCTATGGTGAAAAAGGAAATATCCTCAGATGAAATCTGGAAAGAAGCTTTCTGAGAAACTGCTTAGTGTTCTGTTAATTCATCTCACAGAGTTACATCTGTATTTCGTGGATCTCTTTGGTAACCTTATTTCTGTGGAATCTGAGAACAGATATTTCGGATCCCTTTGAAGACTATAGGGCCAAAGGAAATATCCTCCGATTACAAAGAGAAAGAAGCTTTCTGAGAAAGTTCTTTGTGTCCTGTGAAATGATCTGACAGAATTACAGCTTTCCCCTCAAGAAGCCTTTCGCTAAGACAGTTCTTGTGGAATTGGCAAAGTGATATTTGGAAGCCCATAGAGGGCTCTGGTGTAAAGGAAATATCCTCAGATGAAATCTGGAAAGAAGCTTTCTGAGAAACTGCTCTGTGATGTGTGACTTCCACTCAGAGAGTTACATCTGTATTTCGTGGATCTCTTTGCTAGGCTTATTTCTGTGGAATCTGAGAACAGATATTTCGGATCCCTTTGAAGACTATAGGGCCAAAGGAAATATCCTCCGATAACAAAGAGAAAGAAGCTTTCTGAGAAACTTCTTTGTGTTCTGTGAAATCATCTCACAGAGTTACAGCTTTCCCCTCAAGAAGCCTTTCGCTAAGACAGTTCTTCTGGTATTGGAAAAGTCATATTTGGAAGCCCATAGAGGCCTGTGATGAAAAAGGAAATATCCTCAGATGAAATCTGGAAAGAAGCTTTCTGAGAAACTGCTTAGTGTTCTGTTAATTCATCTCACAGGGTTACATGTGTATTTCGTGGATCTCTTTGCTAGCCTTATTTCTGTGGAATCTGAGAACAGATATTTCCGATCCCTTTGAAGACTATAGGGCAAAAGGAAATATTCTGCGATAACAAAGAGAAAGAAGCTTTCTGAGAAACTTCTTTGTGTTCTGAAAATCATCTCACAGAGTTACAGCTTTCCCCTCAGGAAGCCTTTCGCTAAGACAGTTCTTGTGGAATGGCAAAGTGATATTTGGAAGACCTTAGAGGGCTATGGTGAAAAAGGAAATATCCTCAGATGAAATCTGGAAAGAAGCTTTCTGAGAAACTGCTTAGTGTTCTGTTAATTCATCTCACAGAGTTACATCTGTATTTCGTGGATCTCTTTGCTAGCCTTATTTCTGTGGAAACAGAGAACAGATATTTCGGATCCCTTTGAAGACTATAGAGCCAAAGGAAATATCCTCCGATAACAAAGAGAAAGAAGCTTTCTGAGAAACTTCTTTGTGTTCTGTGAAATCATCTGACAGGGTTACAGCTTTCCCCTCAAGAAGGCTTTCGCTAAGACAGTTCTTGTGGAATTGGCAAAGTGATATTTGGAAGCCCATAGAGGGCTATGGTGAAAAAGGAAATATCCTCAGATGAAATCTGGAAAGAAGCTTTCTGAGAAACTGCTTAATGTTCTGTTAATTCATCTCACAGGGTTACATCTGTATTTCGTGGATCTCTTTGCTAGCCTTATTTCTGCGGAATCTGAGAACAGATATTTCGGATCCCTTTGAAGACTATAGGGCCAAAGGAAATATCCTCCGATAACAAAGAGAAAGAAGCTTTCTGAGAAACTTCTTTGTGTTCTGTGAAATCATCTCACAGAGTTACAGCTTTCCCCTCAAGAAGCCTTTCGCTGAGACAGTTCTTGTGGAATTGGCAAAGTGATATATGGAAGCCCATAGAGGGCTATGGTGAAAAAGGAAATATCCTCAGATGAAATCTGGATAGAAGCTTTGTGAGAAACTGTTTAGTGTTCTGTTAATTCATCTCACAGAGTTACATCTGTATTTCGTGGATCTCTTTGCTAGCCTTATTTCTGTGGAATCTGAGAACAGATATTTCGGATCCCTTTGAAGACTATAGGGCCAAAGGAAATATCCTCCGATAACAAAGAGAAAGAAGCTTTCTGAGAAAGTTCTTTGTGTTCTGTGAAATCATCTCACAGAGTTACAGCTTTCCCCTCAAGAAGCCTTTCGCTAAGACAGTTCTTGTGGAATTGGCAAAGTGATATTTGGAAGCCCTTAGAGGGCTATGGAGAAAAAGGAAATATCCTCTGATGAAATCTGGAAAGAAGCTTTCTGAGAAACTGCTTAGTGTTCTGTTAATTCATGTCACAGAGTTACATCTGTATTTCGTGGATCTCTTTGCTAGCCTTATTTCTGTGGAATCTGAGAACAGATATTTCGGATCCCTTTGAAGACTATAGGGCCAAAGGAAATATCCTCCGATAACAAAGAGAAAGAAGCTTTCTGAGAAACTTCTTTGTGTTCTGTGAAATCATCTCACAGAGTTACAGCTTTCCCCTCAAGAAGCCTTTCGCTAAGACGGTTCTTGTGGAATTGGCAAAGTGATATTTGGAAGCCCATAGAGGGCTATGGTGAAAAAGGAAATATCCTCAGATGAAATCTGGAAAGAAGCTTTCTGAGGAACTGCTTAGTGTTCTGTTAATTAATCTCACAGAGTTACATCTGTATTTCGTGGATCTCTTTGCTAGCCTTATTTCTGTGGAATCTGAGAAAGGATATTTCGGATCCCTTTGAAGACTATAGGGCCAAAGGAAATATCCTCCGATAACAAAGAGAAAGAAGCTTTCTGAGAAACTTCTTTGTGTTCTGTGAAATCATCTCACAGAGTTACAGCTTTCCCCTCAAGAAGCCTTACGCTAAAACAGTTCTTGTGGAATTGGCAAAGTGATATTTGGAAGCCCATAGAGGGCTATGGTGAAAAAGGAAATATCCTCAGATGAAATCTGGAAAGAAGCTTTCTGAGAAACTGCTTAGTGTTCTGTTAATTCATCTCACAGAGTTACATCTGTATTTCGTGGATCTCTTTGGTAACCTTATTTCTGTGGAATCTGAGAACAGATATTTCGGATCCCTTTGAAGACTATAGGGCCAAAGGAAATATCCTCCGATAACAAAGAGAAAGAAGCTTTCTGAGAAAGTTCTTTGTGTCCTGTGAAATGATCTCACAGAGTTACAGCTTTCCCCTCAAGAAGCCTTTCGCTAAGACAGTTCTTGTGGAATTGGCAAAGTGATATTTGGAAGCCCATAGAGGGCTCTGGTGAAAAAGGAAATATCCTCAGATGAAATCTGGAAAGAAGTTTTCTGAGAAACTGCTCTGTGATGTGTGACTTCCACTCAGAGAGTTACATCTGTATTTCGTGGATCTCTTTGCTAGGCTTATTTCTGTGGAATCTGAGAACAGATATTTCGGATCCCTTTGAAGACTATAGGGCCAAAGGAAATATCCTCCGATAACAAAGAGAAAGAAGCTTTCTGAGAAACTTCTTTGTGTTCTGTGAAATCATCTCACAGAGTTACAGCTTTCCCCTCAAGAAGCCTTTCGCTAAGACAGTTCTTCTGGTATTGGCAAAGTCATATTTGGAAGCCCATAGAGGCCTGTGATGAAAAAGGAAATATCCTCAGATGAAATCTGGAAAGAAGCTTTCTGAGAAACTGCTTAGTGTTCTGTTAATTCATCTCACAGAGTTACATCTGTATTTCGTGGATCTCTTTGCTAGCCTTATTTCTGTGGAATCTGAGAACAGATATTTCGGATCCCTTTGAAGACCATAGGGCCAAAGGAAATATCCTCCGATAACAAAGAGAAAGAAACTTTCTGAGAAACTTCTTTGTGTTCTGTGAAATCATCTCACAGAGTTACAGCTTTCCCCTCAAGAAGCCTTTCGCTAAGACAGTTCTTGTGGAATTGGCAAAGTGATATCTGGAAGCCCATAGAGGGCTATGGTGAAAAAGGAAATATCCTCAGATGAAATCTGGATAGAAGCTTTGTGAGAAACTGCTTAGTGTTCTGTTAATTCATCTCACAGAGTTACATCTGTATTTCGTGGATCTCTTTGCTAGCCTTATTTCTGTGGAATCAGAGAACAGATATTTCGGATCCCTTTGAAGACCATAGGGCCAAAGGAAATATCCTCCGATAACAAAGAGAAAGAAGCTTTCTGAGAAACTTCTTTGTGTTCTGTGAAATCATCTCACAGGGTTACAGCTTTCCCCTCAAGAAGCCTTTCGCTAAGACAGTTCTTGTGGAATTGGCAAAGTGATATTTGGAAGCCCATAGAGGGCTATGGTGAAAAAGGAAATATCCTCAGATGAAATCTGGAAAGAAGCTTTCTGAGAAACTGCTTAGTGTTCTGTTAATTCATCTCACAGAGTTACATCTGTGTTTCGTGGATCTCTTTGGTAGCCTTATTTCTGTGGAATCTGAGAACAGATATTTCGGATCCCTTTGAAGACTATAGGGCCAAAGGAAATATCCTCCGATAACAAAGAGAAAGAAGCTTTCTGAGAAACTTCTTTGTGTTCTGTGAAATCATCTCACAGGGTTACAGCTTTCCCCTCAAGAAGCCTTTCGCTAAGACAGTTCTTGTGGAATTGGCAAAGTGATATTTGGAAGCCCATAGAGGGCTATGGTGAAAAAGGAAATATCCTCAGATGAAATCTGGAAAGAAGCTTTCTGAGAAACTGCTTAGTGTTCTGTTAATTCATCTCACAGAGTTACATCTGTATTTCGTGGATCTCTTTGCTAGCCTTCTTTCTGTGGAATCTGAGAACAGATATTTCGGATCCCTTTGAAGACTATAGGGCCAAAGGAAATATCCTCCGATAACAAAGAGAAAGAAGCTTTCTGAGAATCTTCTTTGTGTTCTGTGAAATCATCTCACAGGGTTACAGGTTTCCCCTCAAGAAGCCTTTCGCTAAGACAGTTCTTGTGGAATTGGCAAAGTGATATTTGGAAGCCCATAGAGGGCTATGGTGAAAAAGGAAATATCCTCAGATGAAATCTGGAAAGACGCTTTCTGAGAAACTGCTTAGTGTTCTGTGAATTCATCTCACAGAGTTACATCTGTATTTCGTGGATCTCTTTGGTAGCCTTATTTCTGTGGAATCTGAGAACAGATATTTCGGATCCCTTTGAAGACTATAGGGCCAAAGGAAATATCCTCCGATAACAAAGAGAAAGAAGCTTTCTGAGAAACTTCTTTGTGTTCTGTGAAATCATCTCACAGGGTTACAGCTTTCCCCTCAAGAAGCCTTTCGCTAAGACAGTTCTTGTGGAATTGGCAAAGTGATATTTGGAAGCCCATAGAGGGCTATGGTGAAAAAGGAAATATCCTCAGAAGAAATCTGGAAAGAAGCTTTTTGAGAAACTGCTCTGTGATGTGTGACTTCCACTCAGAGAGTTACATCTGTATTTCGTGGATCTCTTTGCTAGCCTTATTTCTGTGGAATCTGAGAACAGATATTTCGGATCCCTTTGAAGACTATAGGGCCAAAGGAAATATTCTGCGATAACAAAGAGAAAGAAGCTTTCTGAGAAACTTCTTTGTGTTCTGTGAAATCATCTCACAGAGTTACAGCTTTCCCCTCAAGAAGCCTTTCGCTAAGACAGTTCTTGTGGAATGGCAGAGTGATATTTGGAAGCCCATAGAGGGCTATGGTGAAAAAGGAAATATCCTCAGATGAAATCTGGAAAGAAGCTTTCTGAGAAACTGCTTAGTGTTCTGTTAATTCATCTCACAGAGTTACATCTGTATTTCGTGGATCTCTTTGCTAGCCTTATTTCTGCGGAATCTGAGAACAGATATTTCGGATCCCTTTGAAGACTATAGGGCCAAAGGAAATATCCTCCGATAACAAAGAGAAAGAAGCTTTCTGAGAAACTTCTTTGTGTTCCGTGAAATCATCTCACAGAGTTACAGCTTTCCCCTCAAGAAGCCTTTCGCTAAGACAGTTCTTGTGGAATTGGCAAAGTGATATCTGGAAGCCCATAGAGGGCTATGGTGAAAAAGGAAATATCCTCAGATGAAATCTGGATAGAAGCTTTGTGAGAAACTGCTTAGTGTTCTGTTAATTCATCTCACAGAGTTACATCTGTATTTCATGGATCTCTTTGGTAGCCTTATTTCTGTGGAATCTGAGAACAGATATTTCGGATCCCTTTGAAGACCATAGGGCCAAAGGAAATATCCTCTGATAACAAAGAGAAAGAAGCTTTCTGAGAAACTTCTTTGTGTTCTGTGAAATCATCTCACAGGGATACAGCTTTCCCCTCAAGAAGCCTTTCGCTAAGACAGTTCTTGTGGAATTGGCAAAGTGATATTTGGAAGCCCATAGAGGGCTATGGTGAAAAAGGAAATATCCTCAGGTGAAATCTGGAAAGAAGCTTTCTGAGGAACTGCTTAGTGTTCTGTTAATTCATCTCACAGAGTTACATCTGTATTTCGTGGATCTCTTTGCTAGCCTTATTTCTGTGGAATCTGAGAAAGGATATTTCGGATCCCTTTGAAGACTATAGGGCCAAAGGAAATATCCTCCGATAACAAAGAGAAAGAAGCTTTCTGAGAAACTTCTTTGTGTTCTGTGAAATCATCTCACAGAGTTACAACTTTCCCCTCAAGAAGCCTTACGCTAAGACAGTTCTTGTGGAATTGGCAAGGTGATATTTGGAAGCCCTTAGAGGGCTATGGTGAAAAAGGAAATATCCTCTGATGAAATCTGGAAAGAAGCTTTCTGAGAAACTGCTTAGTGTTCTGTTAATTCATCTCACAGAGTTACATCTGTATTTCGTGGATCTCTTTAGTAGCCTTATTTCTGTGGAATCTGAGAACAGATATTTCGGATCCCTTTGAAGACTATAGGGCCAAAGGAAATATCCTCCGATAACAAAGAGAAAGAAGCTTTCTGAGAAAGTTCTTTGTGTTCTGTGAAATCATCTCACAGAGTTACAGCTTTGCCCTCAAGAAGCCTTTCGCTAAGACAGTTCTTGTGGAATTGGCAAAGTGATATTTGGAAGCCCGTAGAGGGCTATGGTGAAAAAGGAAATATCCTCAGAAGAAATCTGGAAAGAAGCTTTCTGAGAAACTGCTCTGTCATGTGTGACTTCCACTCAGAGAGTTACATCTGTATTTCGTGGATCTCTTTCCTAGCCTTATTTCTGTGGAATCTGAGAACAGATATTTCGGATCACTTTGAAGACTATAGGGCCAAAGGAAATATCCTCCGATAACAAAGAGAAAGAAGCTTTCTGAGAAACTTCTTTGTGTTCTGTGAAATCATCTCACAGAGTTACAGCTTTCCCCGCAAGAAGCCTTTCGCTAAGACAGTTCTTGTGGAATGGCAAAGTGATATTTAGAAGCCCATAGAGGGCTATGGTGAAAAAGGAAATATCCTCAGATGAAATCTGGAAAGAAGCTTTCTGAGAAAATGCTTAGTGTTCTGTTATTTCATCTCACAGAGTTACATCGGTATTTCGTGGATCTCTTTGCTAGCCTTATATCTGTGGAATCTGAGAACAGATATTTCGGATCCCTTTGAAGACTATAGGGCCAAAGGAAATATCCTAAGATAACAAAGAGAAAGAAGCTTTCTGAGAAACTTCTTTGTGTTCTGTGAAATCATCTCACAGAGTTACAGCTTTCCCCTCAAGAAGGCTTTCGCTATGACAGTTCTTGTGGAATTGGCAAAGTGATATCTGGAAGCTCATAGAGGGCTATGGTGAAAAAGGAAATATCCTCAGATGAAATCTGGATAGAAGCTTTGTGAGAAACTGCTTAGTGTTCTGTTAATTCATCTCACAGAGTTACATCTGTATTTCGTGGATCTCTTTGCTGGCCTTATTTCTGTGGAATCTGAGAACAGATATTTCGGATCCCTTTGAAGACTATAGGGCCAAAGGAAATATCCTCCGATAACAAAGAGAAAGAAGCTTTCTGAGAATCTTCTTTGTGTTCTGTGAAATCATCTCACAGGGTTACAGGTTTCCCCTCAAGAAGCCTTTCGCTAAGACAGTTCTTGTGGAATTGGCAAAGTGATATTTGGAAGCCCATAGAGGGCTATGGTGAAAAAGGAAATATCCTCAGATGAAATCTGGAAAGAAGCTTTCTGAGAAACTGCTTAGTGTTCTGTGAATTCATCTCACAGAGTTACATCTGTATTTCGTGGATCTCTTTGGTAGCCTTATTTCTGTGGAATCTGAGAACAGATATTTCGGATCCCTTTGAAGACTATAGGGCCAAAGGAAATATCCTCCGATAACAAAGAGAAAGAAGCTTTCTGAGAAACTTCTTTGTGTTCTGTGAAATCATCTCACAGGGTTACAGCTTTCCCCTCAAGAAGCCTTTCGCTAAGACAGTTCTTGTGGAATTGGCAAAGTGATATTTGGAAGCCCATAGAGGGCTATGGTGAATAAGGAAATATCCTCAGATGAAATCTGGAAAGAAGCTTTCTGAGAAACTGCTCTGTGATGTGTGACTTCCACTCACAGAGTTACATCTGTATTTCGTGGATCTCTTTGCTAGCCTTATTTCTGTGGAATCTGAGAACAGATATTTCGGATCCCTTTGAAGACTTTAGGGCCAAAGGAAATATCCTCCGATAACAAAGAGAAAGAAGCTTTCTGAGAAACTTCTTTGTGTTCTGTGAAATCATCTCACAGAGTTACAGCTTTCCCCGCAAGAAGCCTTTCGCTAAGACAGTTCTTGTGGAATGGCAAAGTGATATTTGGAAGCCCATAGAGGGCTATGGTGAAAAAGGAAATATCCTCAGATGAAATCTGGAAAGAAGCTTTCTGAGAAAATGCTTAGTGTTCTGTTATTTCATCTCACAGAGTTACATCGGTATTTCGTGGATCTCTTTGCTAGCCTTATATCTGTGGAATCTGAGAACAGATATTTCGGATCCCTTTGAAGACTATAGGGCCAAAGGAAATATCCTAAGATAACAAAGAGAAAGAAGCTTTCTGAGAAACTTCTTTGTGTTCTGTGAAATCATCTCACAGAGTTACAGCTTTCCCCTCAAGAAGGCTTTCGCTAAGACAGTTCTTGTGGAATTGGCAAAGTGATATCTGGAAGCCCATAGAGGGCTATGGTGAAAAAGGAAATATCCTCAGATGAAATCTGGATAGAAGCTTTGTGAGAAACTGCTTAGTGTTCTGTTAATTCATCTCACAGAGTTACATCTGTATTTCGTGGATCTCTTTGCTAGCCTTATTTCTGTGGAATCTGAGAACAGATATTTCGGATCCCTTTGAAGACTATAGGGCCAAAGGAAATATCCTCCGATAACAAAGAGAAAGAAGCTTTCTGAGAATCTTCTTTGTGTTCTGTGAAATCATCTCACAGGGATACAGGTTTCCCCTCAAGAAGCCTTTCGCTAAGACAGTTCTTGTGGAATTGGCAAAGTGATATTTGGAAGCCCATAGAGGGCTATGGTGAAAAAGGAAATATCCTCAGATGAAATCTGGAAAGAAGCTTTCTGAGAAACTGCTTAGTGTTCTGTGAATTCATCTCACAGAGTTACATCTGTATTTCGTGGATCTCTTTGGTAGCCTTATTTCTGTGGAATCTGAGAACAGATATTTCGGATCCCTTTGAAGACTATAGGGCCAAAGGAAATATCCTCCGATAACAAAGAGAAAGAAGCTTTCTGAGAAACTTCTTTGTGTTCTGTGAAATCATCTCACAGGGTTACAGCTTTCCCCTCAAGAAGCCTTTCGCTAAGACAGTTCTTGTGGAATTGGCAAAGTGATATTTGGAAGCCCATATAGGGCTATGGTGAAAAAGGAAATATCCTCAGATGAAATCTGGAAAGAAGCTTTCTGAGAAACTGCTCTGTGATGTGTGACTTCCACTCACAGAGTTACATCTGTATTTCGTGGATCTCTTTGCTAGCCTTATTTCTGTGGAATCTGAGAACAGATATTTCGGATCCCTTTGAAGACTTTAGGGCCAAAGGAAATATCCTCCGATATCAAAGAGAAAGAAGCTTTCTGAGAAACTTCTTTGTGTTCTGTGAAATCATCTCACAGAGTTAGAGCTTTCCCCTCAAGAAGACTTTCGCTAAGACCGTTCTTGTGGAATTGGCAAAGTGATATTTGGAAGCCCATAGAGGGCTATGGTGAGAAAGGAAATATCCTCAGATGAAATCTGGAAAGAAGCTATCTGAGAAACTGCTTAGTGTTCTGTGAATTCATCTCACAGAGTTACATCTGTATTTCGTGGATCTCTTTCCTAGCCTTGTTTCTGTGGAATCTGAGAACAGATATATCGGATCCCTTTGAAGACTATAGGGCCAAAGGAAATATCCTCCGATAACAAAGAGAAAGAAGCTTTCTGAGAAAGTTCTTTGTGTTCTGTGAAATCATCTCACAGAGTTACAGCTTTCCCCTCAAGAAGCCTTTCGCTAAGACAGTTCTTGTGGAATTGGCAAAGTGATATTTGGAAGCCCGTAGAGGGCTATGGTGAAAAAGGAAATATCCTCAGAAGAAATATGGAAAGAAGCTTTTTGAGAAACTGCTCTGTGATGTGTGACTTCCACTCAGAGAGTTACATCTGTATTTCGTGGATCTCTTTGCTAGCCTTATTTCTGTGGAATCTGAGAACAGATATTTCGGATCCCTTTGAAGACTATAGGGCCAAAGGAAATATCCTCCGATAACAAAGAGAAAGAAGCTTTCTGAGAAACTTCTTTGTGTTCTGTGAAATCATCTCACAGAGTTACAGCTTTCCCCTCAAGAAGCCTTTCTCTAAGACAGTTCTTGTGGAATTGGCAAAGTGATATTTGGAAGCCCATAGAGGGCTATGGTGAAAAAGGAAATATCCTCAGATGAAATCTGGAAAGATGCTTTCTGAGAAACTGCTTAGTGTTCTGTTAATTCATCTCAAAGAATTACATCTGTATTTCGTGGATCTCTTTGCTAGCCTTATTTCTGTGGAATCTGAGAACAGATATTTCGGATCCCTTTGAAGACTATAGGGCCAAAGGAAATATTCTGCGATAACAAAGAGAAAGAAGCTTTCTGAGAAACTTCTTTGTGTTCTGTGAAATCATCTCACAGAGTTACAGCTTTCCCCTCAAGAAGCCTTTCGCTAAGACAGTTCTTGTGGAATGGCAAAGTGATATTTGGAAGCCCATAGAGGGCTATGGTGAAAAAGGAAATATCCTCAGATGAAATCTGGAAAGAAGCTTTCTGAGAAACTGCTTAGTGTTCTGTTAATTCATCTCACAGAGTTACATCTGTATTTCGTGGATCTCTTTGCTAGCCTTATTTCTGTGGAATCAGAGAACAGATATTTCGGATCCCTTTGAAGACTATAGGGCCAAAGGAAATATCCTCCGATAACAAAGAGAAAGAAGCTTTCTGAGAAACTTCTTTGTGTTCTGTGAAATCATCTCATAGGGTTACAGCTTTCCCCTCAAGAAGCCTTTCGCTAAGAGTGTTCTTGTGGAATTGGCAAAGTGATATTTGGAAGCCCTTAGAGGGCTATGGTGAAAAAGGAAATATCCTCAGATGAAATCTGGAAAGAAGCTTTCTGAGAAAGTGCTTAGTGTTCTGTTAATTCATCTCACAGAGTTACATCTGTATTTCGTGGATCTCTTTGCTAGCCTTATTTCTGCGGAATCTGAGAACAGATATTTCGGATCCCTTTGAAGACTATAGGGCCAAAGGAAATATCCTCCGATAACAAAGAGAAAGAAGCTTTCTGAGAAACTTCTTTGTGTTCCGTGAAATCATCTCACAGAGTTACAGCTTTCCCCTCAAGAAGCCTTTCGCTAAGACAGTTCTTGTGGAATTGGCAAAGTGATATCTGGAAGCCCATAGAGGGCTATGGTGAAAAAGGAAATATCCTCAGATGAAATCTGGATAGAAGCTTTGTGAGAAACTGCTTAGTGTTCTGTTAATTCATCTCACAGAGTTACATCTGTATTTCATGGATCTCTTTGGTAGCCTTATTTCTGTGGAATCTGAGAACAGATATTTCGGATCCCTTTGAAGACCATAGGGCCAAAGGAAATATCCTCTGATAACAAAGAGAAAGAAGCTTTCTGAGAAACTTCTTTGTGTTCTGTGAAATCATCTCACAGGGATACAGCTTTCCCCTCAAGAAGCCTTTCGCTAAGACAGTTCTTGTGGAATTGGCAAAGTGATATTTGGAAGCCCATAGAGGGCTATGGTGAAAAAGGAAATATCCTCAGGTGAAATCTGGAAAGAAGCTTTCTGAGGAACTGCTTAGTGTTCTGTTAATTCATCTCACAGAGTTACATCTGTATTTCGTGGATCTCTTTGCTAGCCTTATTTCTGTGGAATCTCAGAAAGGATATTTCGGATCCCTTTGAAGACTATAGGGCCAAAGGAAATATCCTCCGATAACAAAGAGAAAGAAGCTTTCTGAGAAACTTCTTTGTGTTCTGTGAAATCATCTCACAGAGTTACAACTTTCCCCTCAAGAAGCCTTACGCTAAGACAGTTCTTGTGGAATTGGCAAGGTGATATTTGGAAGCCCTTAGAGGGCTATGGTGAAAAAGGAAATATCCTCAGATGAAATCTGGAAAGAAGCTTTCTGAGAAACTGCTTAGTGTTCTGTTAATTCATCTCACAGAGTTACATCTGTATTTCGTGGATCTCTTTGGTAGCCTTATTTCTGTGGAATCTGAGAACAGATATTTCGGATCCCTTTGAAGACTATAGGGCCAAAGGAAATATCCTCCGATAACAAAGAGAAAGAAGCTTTCTGAGAAAGTTCTTTGTGTTCTGTGAAATCATCTCACAGAGTTACAGCTTTCCCCTCAAGAAGCCTTTCGCTAAGACAGTTCTTGTGGAATTGGCAAAGTGATATTTGGAAGCCCGTAGAGGGCTATGGTGAAAAAGGAAATATCCTCAGAAGAAATCTGGAAAGAAGCTTTGTGAGAAACTGCTCTGTCATGTGTGACTTCCACTCAGAGAGTTACATCTGTATTTCGTGGATCTCTTTGCTAGCCTTATTTCGGTGGAATCTGAGAACAGATATTTCGGATCACTTTGAAGACTATAGGGCCAAAGGAAATATCCTCCGATAACAAAGAGAAAGAAGCTTTCTGAGAAACTTCTTTGTGTTCTGTGAAATCATCTCACAGAGTTACAGCTTTCCCCGCAAGAAGCCTTTCGCTAAGACAGTTCTTGTGGAATGGCAAAGTGATATTTGGAAGCCCATAGAGGGCTATGGTGAAAAAGGAAATATCCTCAGATGAAATCTGGAAAGAAGCTTTCTGAGAAACTGCTTAGTGTTCTGTTATTTCATCTCACAGAGTTACATCGGTATTTCGTGGATCTCTTTGCTAGCCTTATATCTGTGGAATCTGAGAACAGATATTTCGGATCCCTTTGAAGACTATAGGGCCAAAGGAAATATCCTCCGATAACAAAGAGAAAGAAGCTTTCTGAGAATCTTCTTTGTGTTCTGTGAAATCATCTCACAGGGTTACAGCTTTCCCCTCAAGAAGCCTTTCGCTAAGACAGTTCTTGTGGAATTGGCAAAGTGATATTTGGAACCCCTAGAGGGCTATGGTGAAAAGGGAAATATCCTCAGATGAAATCTGGAAAGACGCTTTCTGAGAAACTGCTTAGAGTTCTGTGAATTCATCTCACAGAGTTACATCTGTATTTCGTGGATCTCTTTGGTAGCCTTATTTCTGTGGAATCTGAGAACAGATATTTCGGATCCCTTTGAAGACTATAGGGCGAAAGGAAATATCCTCCGATAACAAAGAGAAAGAAGCTTTCTGAGAAACTTCTTTGTGTTCTGTGAAATCATCTCACAGGGTTACAGCTTTCCCCTCAAGAAGGCTTTCGCTAAGACAGTTCTTGTGGAATTGGCAAAGTGATATTTGGAAGCCCATAGAGGGCTATGGTGAAAAAGGAAATATCCTCAGATGAAATCTGGAAAGAAGCTTTCTGAGAAACTGCTCTGTGATGTGTGACTTCCACTCACAGAGTTACATCTGTATTTCGTGGATCTCTTTGCTAGCCTTATTTCTGTGGAATCTGAGAACAGATATTTCGGATCCCTTTGAAGACTATAGGGCCAAAGGAAATATCCTCCGATATCAAAGAGAAAGAAGCTTTCTGAGAAACTTCTTTGTGTTATGTGAAATCATCTCACAGAGTTAGAGCTTTCCCCTCAAGAAGACTTTCGCTAAGACAGTTCTTGTGGAATTGGCAAAGTGATATTTGGAAGCCCATAGAGGGCTATGGTGAGAAAGGAAATATCCTCAGATGAAATCTGGAAAGAAGCTATCTGAGAAACTGCTTAGTGTTCTGTTAATTCATCTCACAGAGTTACATCTGTATTTCGTGGATCTCTTTCCTAGCCTTGTTTCTGTGGAATCTGAGAACAGATATATCGGATCCCTTTGAAGACTATAGGGCCAAAGGAAATATCCTCCGATAACAAAGAGAAAGAAGCTTTCAGAGAAACTTCTTTGTGTTCTGTGAAATCATCTCACAGAGTTACAGCTTTCCCCTCAAGAAGCCTTTCGCTAAGACAGTTCTTGTGGAGTTGGCAAAGTGATATTTGGAAGCCCTTAGAGGGCTATGGTGAAAAAGGAAATATCCTCAGATGAAATCTGGAAAGAAGCTTTCTGAGAAACTGCTTAGTGTTCTCTTAATTCATCTCACAGAGTTACATGTGTATTTCGTGGATCTCTTTGCTAACCTTATTTCTGTGGAATGTGAGAACAGATATTTCGGATCCCTTTGAAGACTATAGGGCCAAAGGAAATATTCTCCGATAACAAAGAGAAAGAAGCTTTCTGAGAAAGTTCTTTGTGTTCTGTGAAATCATCTCACAGAGTTACAGCTTTCCCCTCAAGAAGCCTTTCGCCAAGACAGTTGTTGTGGAATTGGCAAAGTGATATTTGGAAGCCCGTAGAGGGCTATGGTGAAAAAGGAAATATCCTCAGAAGAAATCTGGAAAGAAGCTTTCTGAGAAACTGCTCTGTGATGTGTGACTTCCACTCAGAGAGTTACATCTGTATTTCGTGGATCTCTTTGCTAGCCTTATTTCTGTGGAATCTGAGAACAGATATTTCGGATCCCTTTGAAGACTATAGGGCCAAAGGAAATATCCTCCGATAACAAAGAGAAAGAAGCTTTCTGAGAAACTTCTTTGTGTTCTGTGAAATCATCTCACAGAGTTACAGCTTTCCCCTCAAGAAGCCTTTCTCTAAGACAGTTCTTGTGGTATTGGCAAAGTGATATTTGGAAGCCCATAGAGGGCTATGGTGAAAAAGGAAATATCCTCAGATGAAATCTGGAAAGAAGCTTTCTGAGAAACTGCTTAGTGTTCTGTTAATTCATCTCAAAGAATTACATCTGTATTTCGTGGATCTCTTTGCTAGCCTTATTTCTGTGGAATCTGAGAACAGATATTTCGGATCCCTTTGAAGACTATAGGGCCAAAGGAAATATTCTGCGATAACAAAGAGAAAGAAGCTTTCTGAGAAACTCCTTTGTGTTCTGTGAAATCATCTCACAGAGTTACAGCTTTCCCCTCAAGAAGCCTTTCGCTAAGACAATTCTTGTGGAATGGCAAAGTGATATTTGGAAGCCCATAGAGGGCTATGGTGAAAAAGGAAATATCCTCAGATGAAATCTGGAAAGAAGCTTTCTGAGAAACTGCTTAGTGTTCTGTTAATTCATCTCACACAGTTACATCTGTATTTCGTGGATCTCTTTGCTAGCCTTATTTCTGTGGAATCAGAGAACAGATATTTCGGATCCCTTTGAAGACTATAGGGCCAAAGGAAATATCCTCCGATAACAAAGAGAAAGAAGCTTTCTGAGAAACTTCTTTGTGTTCTGTGAAATCATCTCACAGGGTTACAGCTTTCCCCTCAAGAAGCCTTTCGCTAAGACAGTTCTTGTGGAATGGCAAAGTGATATTTGGAAGCCCATAGAGGGCTATGGTGAAAAAGGAAATATCCTCAGATGAAATCTGGAAAGAAGCTTTCTGAGAAACTGCTTAGTGTTCTGTTAATTCATCTCACAGAGTTACATCTGTATTTCGTGGATCTCTTTGCTAGCCTTATTTCTGTGGAATCTGAGAACAGATATTTCGGATCCCTTTGAAGACTATAGGGCCAAATAAATATCCTGCGATAACAAAGAGAAAGAAGCTTTCTGAGAAACTTCTTTGTGTTCTGTGATATCATCTCACAGAGGTACAGCTTTCCCCTCAAGAAGCCTTTCGCTAAGACAGTTCTTGTGAAATGGCAAAGTGATATTTGGAAGCCCATAGAGGGCTATGGTGAAAAAGGAAATATCCTCAGATGAAATCTGGAAAGAAGCTTTCTGAGATACTGCTTAGTGTTCTGTTAATTCATCTCACAGAGTTACATCTGTTTTTCGTGGATCTCTTTGCTAGCCTTATTTCTGTGGAATTAGAGAACAGATATTTCGGATCCCATTGAAGACTATAGGGCCAAAGGAAATATCCTCCGATAACAAAGAGAAAGAAGCTTTCTGAGAAACTTCTTTGTGTTCTGTGAAATCATCTCACAGGGTTACAGCTTTCCCCTCAAGAAGCCTTTCGCTAAGACAGTTCTTGTTTAATTGGCAAAGTGATATTTGGAAGCCCATAGAAGGCTATGGTGAAAAAGGAAATATCCTCAGATGAAATCTGGAAAGAAGCTTTCTGAGAAACTGCTTAGTGTTCTGTTAATTCATCTCACAGAGTTACATCTGTATTTCGTGGATCTCTTTGCTAGCCTTATTTCTGCGGAATCTGAGAACAGATATTTCGGATCCCTTTGAAGACTATAGGGCCAAAGGAAATATCCTCCGATAACAAAGAGAAAGAAGCTTTCTGAGAAACTTATTTGTGTTCTGTGAAATCATCTCACAGAGTTACAGCTTTCCCCTCAAGAAGCCTTTCGCTAAGACAGTTCTTGTGGAATTGGCAAAGTGATATCTGGAAGCCCATAGAGGGCTATGGTGAAAAAGGAAATATCCTCAGATGAAATCTGGATAGAAGCTTTGTGAGAAACTGCTTAGTGTTCTGTTAATTCATCTCACAGAGTTACATCTGTATTTCGTGTATCTCTTTGCTAGCCTTATTTCTGTGGAATCTGAGAACAGATATCTCGGATCCCTTTGAAGACCATAGGGCCAAAGGAAATATCCTCCGATAACAAAGAGAAAGAAGCTTTCTGAGAAACTTCTTTGTGTTCTGTGAAATCATCTCACAGAGTTACAGCTTTCCCCTCAAGAAGCCTTTCGCTAAGACAGTTCTTGTGGAATTGGCAAAGTGATATTTGGAAGCCCATAGAGGGATATGGTGAAAAAGGAAATATCCTCAGATGAAATCTGGAAAGAAGCTTTCTGAGAAACTGCTTAGTGTTCTGTTAATTCATCTCACAGAGTTACATCTGTGTTTCGTGGAACTCTTTGGTAGCCTTATTTCTGTGGAATCTGAGAACAGATATTTCGGATCCCTTTGAAGACTATAGGGCCAAAGGAAATATCCTCCGATAACAAAGAGAAAGAAGCTTTCTGAGAAACTTCTTTGTGTTCTGTGAAATCATCTCACAGGGTTACAGCTTTCTCCTCAAGAAGGCTTTCGCTAAGACAGTTCTTGTGGAATTGGCAAAGTGATACTTGGAAGCCCATAGAGGGCTATGGTGAAAAAGGAAATATCCTCAGATGAAATCTGGAAAGAAGCTTTCTGAGAAACTGCTTAGTGTTCTGTTAATTCATCTCACAGAGTTACATCTGTATTTCGTGGATCTCTTTGCTAGCCTTCTTTCTGTGGAATCTGAGAACAGATATTTCGGATCCCTTTGAAGACTATAGGGTCAACGGAAATATCCTCCGATAACAAAGAGAAAGAAGCTTTCTGAGAAACTTCTTTGTGTTCTGTGAAATCATCTCACAGAGTTACAGCTTTCCCCTCAAGAAGCCTTTCGCTAAGACAGTTCTTGTGGAATTGGCAAAGTGATATTTGGAAGCCCATAGAGGTCTATGTTGAAAAAGGAAATATCCTCAGATGAAATCTGGAAAGAAGCTTTCTGAGAAACTGCTTAGTGTTCTGTTAATTCATCTCACAGAGTTACATCTGTATTTCGTGGATCTCTTTGCTAGCCTTATTTCTGTGGAATCTGAGAACAGATATTTCGGATCCCTTTGAAGACTATAGGGCCAAAGGAAATATCCTCCGATAACAAAGAGAAAGAAGCTTTCTGAGAAACTTCTTTGTGTTCTGTGAAATCATCTCACAGAGTTACAGCTTTCCCCTCAAGAAGCCTTTCGCTAAGATGGTTCTTGTGGAATTGGCAAAGTGATATTTGGAAGCCCATAGAGGGCTATGGTGAAAAAGGAAATATCCTCAGATGAAATCTGGAAAGAAGCTTTCTGAGGAACTGCTTAGTGTTCTGTTAATTCATCTCACAGAGTTACATCTGTATTTCGTGGATCTCTTTGCTAGCCTTATTTCTGTGGAATCTGAGAAAGGATATTTCGGATCCCTTTGAAGACTATAGGGCCAAAGGAAATATCCTCCGATAACAAAGAGAAAGAAGCTTTCTGAGAAACTTCTTTGTGTTCTGTGAAATCATCTCACAGAGTTACAGCTTTCCCCTCAAGAAGCCTTACGCTAAGACAGTTCTTGTGGAATTGGCAAAGTGATATTTGGAAGCCCTTAGAGGGCTATGGTGAAAAAGGAAATATCCTCAGATGAAATCTGGAAAGAAGCTTTCTGAGAAACTGCTTAGTGTTCTGTTAATTCATCTCACAGAGTTACATCTGTATTTCGTGGATCTCTTTGGTAGCCTTATTTCTGTGGAATCTGAGAACAGATATTTCGGATCCCTTTGAAGACTATAGGGCCAAAGGAAATATCCTCCGATAACAAAGAGAAAGAAGCTTTCTGAGAAAGTTCTTTGTGTTCTGTGAAATCATCTCACAGAGTTACAGCTTTCCCCTCAAGAAGCCTTTCGCTAAGACAGTTCTTGTGGAATTGGCAAAGTGATATTTGGAAGCCCATAGAGGGCTATGGTGAAAAAGGAAATATCCTCAGATGAAATCTGGAAAGAAGCTTTCTGAGAAACTGCTTAGTGTTCTGTTAATTCATCTCACAGAGTTACATCTGTATTTCGTGGATCTCTTTGCTAGCCTTATTTCTGTGGAATCTGAGAACAGATATTTCGGATCCCTTTGAAGACTATAGGGCCAAAGGAAATATCCTCCGATAACAAAGAGAAAGAAGATTTCTGAGAAAGTTCTTTGTGTTCTTTGAAATCATCTCACAGAGTTACAGCTTTCCCCTCAAGAAGCCTTTCGCTAAGTCTGTTCTTGTGGAATTGGCAAAGTGATATTTGGAAGCCCTTAGAAGGCTATGGTGAAAAAGGAAATATCCTCAGATGAAATCTGGAAAGAAGCTTTCTGAAAAACTGCTTAGTGTTTTGTTAATTCATCTCACAGAGTTACATCTGTATTTCGTGGATCTCTTTGCTAGCCTTATTTCTGTGGAATCTGAGAACAGATATTTCGGATCCCTTTGAAGACTATAGGGCCAAAGGAAATATCCTCCGATAACAAAGAGAAAGAAGCTTTCTGAAAAACTTCTTTGTGTTCTGTGAAATCATCTCACAGAGTTAGAGCTTTCCCCTCAAGAAGACTTTCGCCAAGACAGTTCTTGTGGAATTGGCAAAGTGATATTTGGAAGCCCATAGAGGGCTATGGTGAAAAAGGAAATATCCTCAGATGAAATCTGGAAAGAAGCTTTCTGAGAAACTGCTCTGTGATGTGTGACTTCCACTCACAGAGTTACATGTGTATTTCGTGGATCTCTTTGCTAGCCTTATTTCTGTGGAATCTGAGAACAGATATTTCGGATCCCTTTGAAGACTATAGGGCCAAAGGAAATATCCTCCGATAACAAAGAGAAAGAAGCTTTCTGAGAAACTTCTTTGTGTTCTGTGAAATCATCTCACAGAGTTACAGCTTTCCCCTCAAGAAGCCTTTCGCTAAGACAGTTCTTGTGGAATTGGCAAAGTGATATTTGGAAGCCCATAGAGGGCTATGGTGAAAAAGGAAATATCCACAGATGAAATCTGGAAAGAAGCTTTCTGAGAAACTGCTTAGTGTTCTGTTAATTTATCTCACAGAGTTACAGCTGTATTTCGTGGATCTCTTTGCTAGCCTTATTTCTGTGGAATCTGAGAACAGATATTTCGGATCCCTTTGAAGACTATAGGGCCAAAGGAAATATCCTCTGATAACAAAGAGAAAGAAGCTTTCTGAGGAAGTTCTTTGTGTTCTGTGAAATCATCTCACAGAGTTACAGCTTTCCCCTCAAGAAGCCTTTCGCTAAGACAGTTCTTGTGGAATTGGCAAAGTGATATTTGGAAGCCCATAGAGGGCTATGGTGAAAAAGGAAATATCTTCAGATGAAATCTGGAAAGAAGCTTTCTGAGAAACTGCTTAGTGTCCTGTTAATTCATCTCACAGAGTTACATCTGTATTTCATGGATCTCTTTGCTAGCCTTGTTTCTGTGGAATCTGAGAACAGATATTTCGGATCCCTTTGAAGACTATAGGGCCAAAGGAAATATCCTCCGTTAACAAAGAGAAAGAAGCTTTCTGAGAAACTTCTTTGTGTTCTGTGAAATCATCTCACAGAGTTACAGCTTTCCCCTCAAGAAGCCTTTCGCTAAGACAGTTCTTGTGGAATTGGCAAAGTGATATTTGGAAGCCCATAGAGGGCTGTGATGAAAAAGGAAACATCCTCAGAAGAAATCTGGAAAGAAGCTTTCTGAGAAACTGCTCTGTGATGTGTGACTTCCACTCAGAGAGTTACATCTGTATATCGTGGATCTCTTTGCTAGCCTTATTTCTGTGGAATCTGAGAACAGATATTTCGGATCCCTTGGAAGACTATAGGGCCAAAGGAAATATCCTCCGATAACAAAGGGAAAGAAGCTTTCTGAGAAACTTCTCTGTGTTCTGTGAAATCATCTCACAGAGTTACAGCTTTCCCCTCAAGAAGCCTTTCGCTAAGACAGTTCTTGTGGCATTGGCAAAGTGATATTTGGAAGCCCTTAGAGGGCTATGGTGAAAAAGGAAATATCCTCAGATGAAATCTGGAAAGAAGCTTTCTGAGAAACTGCTTAGTGTTCTGTTAATTCATCTCACAGAGTTACATCTGTATTTCGTGGATCTGTTTGCTAGCCTTATTTCTGTGGAATCTGAGAACGGATATTTCGGATCCCTTTGAGGACTATAGTGCCAAAGGAAATATCCTCCGATAACAAAGAGAAAGAAGCTTTCTGAGAAACTTCTTTGTGTTTTGTGAAATCATCTCACAGAGTTACAGCTTTCCCCTCAAGAAGCCTTTCGCTAAGACAGTTCTTGTGGAATTGGCAAAGTGATATTTGGAAGCCCATAGAGGGCTACGGTGAAAGAGGAAATATCCTCAGATGACATCTGGAAAGAAGCTTTCTGAGAAACTGCTTAGTGTTCTGATAATTCGTCTCACAGAGTTACATCTTTATTTCGTGGATCTCTTTGCTAGCCTTATTTCTGTGGAATCTGAGCACAGATATTTCGGATCCCTTTGAAGACTATATGGCCAAAGGAAATATCCTCCGATAACAAAGAGAAAGAAGCTTTCTGAGAAACTTCTTTGTGTTCTGTGAAATCATCTCACAGAGTTACAGCTTTCCCCTCAAGAAGCCTTTCGCTAAGACAGTTCTGGTGGAATTGGCAAAGTGATATTTGGAAGCCCATAGAGGGCTATGGTGAAAAAGGAAATATCCTCAGTTGAAATCTGGAAAGAAGCTTTCTGAGAAACTGCTTAGTGTTCTGTTAATTCATCTCACAGAGTTACATCTGTATTTCGTGGATCTCTTTGCTAGCCTTATTTCTTTGGAATCTGAGAACAGATATTTCGGATCCCTTTGAAGACTATAGGGCCAAAGGAAATATCCTCCGATAACAAAGAGAAAGAAGCTTTCTGAGAAACTTCTTTGTGTTCCGTGAAACCATCTCACAGAGTTACAGCTTTCCCCTCAAGAAGCCTTTCGCTAAGACAGTTCTTGTGGAATTGGCAAAGTGATATTTGGAAGCCCATAGAGGGCTATGGTGAAAAAGGAAATATCCTCAGATGAAATCTGGAAAGAAGCTTTCTGAGAAACTGCTTAGGGTTCTGTTAATTCATCTCACAGAGTTACATCTGTATTTCGTGGATCTCTTTGGTAGCCTTATTTCTGTGGAATCTGAGAACAGATATTTCGGATCCCTTTGAAGACTAGAGGGCCAAAGGAAATAACCTGCGATAACAAAGAGAAAGAAGCTTTCTGAGAAACTTCTTTGTGTTCTGTGAAATCATATCACAGAGTTACAGCTTTCCCCTCAAGAAGCCTTTCGCTAAGACAGTTCTTGTGGAATTGGCAAAGTGATATTTGGAAGCCCATAGAGGGCTATGGTGAAAAAGGAAATATCCTCAGATGAAATCTGGAAAGAAGCTTTCTGAGAAACTGCTTAGTGTTCTGTGAATTCATCTCACAGAGTTACATCTGTATTTCGTGGATCTCTTTGCTAGCCTTATTTCTGTGGAATCTGAGAACAGATATTTCGGATCCCTTTAAAGACTATGGGGCCAAAGGAAATATCCTCTGATAACAAAGAGAAAGAAGCTTTCTGAGAAACTTCTTTGTGTTCCGTGAAATCATCTCACAGAGTTACAGCTTTCCCCTCAAGAAGCCTTTCGCTAAGACAGTTCTTGTGGAATTGGCAAAGTGATATTTGGAAGCCCATAGAGGGCTATGGTGAAAAAGGAAATATCCTCAGATGAAATCTGGAAAGAAGCTTTCTGAGAAACTGCTTAGTGCTCTGTGAATTCATCTCACAGAGTTACATCTGTATTTCGTGGATCTCTTTGCTAGCCTTATTTCTGTGGAATCTGAGAACAGATAATTCGGATCCCTTTGAAGACTATAGGGCCAAAGGAAATATCCTCCGATAACAAAGAGAAAGAAGCTTTCTGAGAAAGTTCTTTGTGTTCTGTGAAATCATCTCACAGAGTTACAGCTTTCCCCTCAAGAAGCCTTTCGCTAAGACAGTTCTTGTGGAATTGGCAAAGTGATATTTGGAAGCCCATAGTGGGCTATGGTGAAAAAGGAAATATCCTCAGATGAAATCTGGAAAGGAGCTTTCTGAGAAACTGCTTAGTGTTCTGTTAATTCATCTCACAGAGTTACATCTGTATTTCGTGGATCTCTTTGCTAGCTTTTTTTCTGTGGAATCTGAGCACAGATATTTCGGATCCCTTTGAAGACTATAGGGCCAAAGGAAATATCCTCTGATAACAAAGAGAAAGAAGCTTCCTGAGAAACCTCTTTGTGTTCGGTGAAATCATCTCACAGGGTTACAGCTTTCCCCTCAAGAAGCCTTTCGCTAAGATAGTTCTTGTGGAATTGGCAAAGTGATATTTGGAAGCCCATAGAGGGCTATGGTGAAAAAGGAAATATCCTCAGATGAAATCTGGAAAGAAGCTTTCTGAGAAACTGCTTAGTGTTCTGTGAATTCATCTCACAGAGTTACATCTGTATTTCGTGGATCTCTTTGCTAGCCTTATTTCTGTGGAATCTGAGAACAGATATTTCGGATCCCTTTGAAGACTATAGGGCCAAAGGAAATATCCTCCGATAACAAAGAGAAAGAAGCTTTCTGAGAAACTTCTTTGTGTTCTGTGAAATCATCTCACAGAGTTACAGCTTTCCCCTCAAGAAGCCTTTCGCTAAGACAGTTCTTGTGGAATTGGCAAAGTGATATTTGGAAGCCCCTAGAGGGCTATGGTGAAAAAGGAAATATCCTCAGATGAAATCTGGAGAGAAGCTTTCTGAGAAACTGCTTAGTGTTCTGTGAATTCATCTCACAGAGTTACATCTGTATTTCGTGGATCTCTTTGCTGGCCTTTTTTCTGTGGAATCTGAGAACAGATATTTCGGATCCCTTTGAAGACTATAGGGCCAAAGGAAATATCCTCCGATAACAAAGTGAAAGAAGCTTTCTGAGAAACTTCTTTGTGTTCTGTGAAATCATCTCACAGAGTGAAAGCTTTCCCCTCAAGAAGGCTTTCGCTAAGACAGTTCTTGTGGAATTGGCAAAGTCATATTTGGAAGCCCATAGAGGGCTATGGTGAAAAAGGAAATATCCTCAGATGAAATCTGGAAAGAAGCTTTCTGAGAAACTGCTTAGTGTTCTGTTAATTCATCTCACAGAGTTACATCCGTATTTCGTGGATCTCTTTGCTAGCCTTATTTCTGTGGAATCTGAGAACAGATATTTCGGATCCCTTTGAAGACTATAGGGCCAAAGGAAATATCCTCCGATAACAAATAGAAAGAAGCTTTCTGAGAAACTTCTTTGTGTTCTGTGAAATCATCTCACAGAGTTACAGCTTTCCCCTCAAGAAGCCTTTCGCTAAGACAGTTCTTGTGGAATTGGCAAAGTGATATTTGGAAGCCCATAGAGGGCTATGGTGAAAAAGGAAATATCCTCAGAAGAAATCTGGAAAGAAGCTTTCTGAGAAAATACTCTGTGATGTGTGACTTCCACTCACAGAGTTACATCTGTATTTCGTGGATCTCTTTGCTAGCCTTATTTCTGTGGAATCTGAGAACAGATATTTCGGATCCCTTTGAAGACTATAGGGCCAAAGTAAATATCCTCCGATAACAAAGAGAAAGAAGCTTTCTGAGAAACTTCTTTGTGTTCTGTGAAATCATCTCACAGAGTTACAACTTTCCCCTCAAGAAGCCTTTCGCTAAGACAGTTCTTGTGGAATTGGCAAAGTGATATTTGGAAGGGCATAGAGGGCTATGGTGAAAAAGGAAATATCCTCAGATGAAATCTGGAAAGAAGCTTTCTGAGAAACTTCTTAGTGTTCTGTTGATTCATCTCAAAGAGTTACATCTGTATTTCGTGGATCTCTTTGCTAGCCTTATTTCTGTGGAATCTGAGAACAGATATTTCGGATCCCTTTGAAGACTATAGGGCCAAAGGAAATATCCTGCGATAACAAAGAGAAAGAAGCTTTCTGAGAAACTTCTTTGTGTTCTGTGAAATCATCTCACAGAGTTACAGCTTTTCCCTCAAGAAACCTTTCGCTAAGATAGTTCTTCTGGAATTGGCAAAGTGATATTTGGAAGCCCATAGAGGGCTATGGTGAAAAAGGAAATATCCTCAGATGAAATCTGGAAAGAAGCTTTCTTAGAAACTGCTTCGTGTTCTGTTAATTCATCTCACAGAGTTACATCTGTATTTCGTGGATCCCTTTGCTAGGCTTATTTCTGTGGAATCTGAGAGCAGATATTTCCGATCCCTTTGAAGACTATAGGGCCAATGGAAATACCCTCCGATAACAAAGAGAAAGAAGCTTTCTGAGAAACTTCTTTGTGGTCTGTGAAATCATCTCACAGAGTTACAGCTTTCCCCTCAAGTAGCCTTTCGCTAAGACAGTTCTTGTGGAATTGGCAAAGTGATATCTGGAAGCCCATAGAGGGCTATGGTGAAAAAGGAAATATCCTCAGATGAAATCTGGAAAGCAGCTTTCTGAGAAACTTCTTAGTGTTCTGTTGATTCATCTCAAAGAGTTACATCTGTATTTCGTGGATCTCTTTGCTAGCCTTATTTCTGTGGAATCTGAGAACAGATATTTCGGATCCCTTTGAAGACTATAGGGCCAAAGGAAATATCTTCCGATAACAAAGAGAAAGAAGCTTTCTGAGAAACTTCTTTGTGTTCTGTGAAATCATCTCACAGAGTTACAGCTTTCCCCTCAAGAAGCCTTTCGCTAAGACAGTTCTTGTGGAATTGGCAAAGTGATATTTGGAAGCCCATAGAGGGCTATGGTGAAAAAGGAAATATCCACAGATGAAATCTGGAAAGAAGGTTTCTGAGGAACTGCTTAGTGTTCTGTTAATTCATCTCACAGAGTTACATCTGTATTTCGCGATCTCTTTGCTAGCCTTATTTCTGTGGAATCTGAGAACGGATATTTCGGATCCCTTTGAAGACTATAGGGCCAAAGGAAATATCCTCCGATAACAAAGAGAAAGAAGCTTTCTGAGAAACTTCTTTGTGTTCTGTGAAATCATCTCACAGAGTGAAAGCTTTCCCCTCAAGAAGCCTTTCTCTAAGACAGTTCTTCTGGAATTGGCAAAGTGATATTTGGAAGCCCATAGAGGGCTATGGTGAAAAAGGAAATATCCTCAGATGAAATCTGGAAAGAAGCTTTCTGAGAAACTGCTTAGTGTTCTGTTAATTCATCTCACAGAGTTACATCTGTATTTCGTGGATCTCTTTGCTAGCCTTATTTCTGTGGAATCTGAGAACAGATGTTTCGGATCCCTTTGAAGACTATAGGGCCAAAGGAAATATCCTCCGATAACAAAGAGAAAGAAGCTTTCCGAGAAACTTCTTTGTGTTCTGTGAAATCATCTCACAGAGTTACAGCTTTCCCCTCAAGAAGCCTTTCGCTAAGACAGTTCTTGTGGAATTGGCAAAGTGATATTTGGAAGCCCATAGAGGGCTATGGTGAAAAAGGAAATATCCTCAGATGAAATCTGGAAAGAAGCTTTTTGAGAAACTGCTTAGTGTTCTGTTAATTCATCTCACAGAGTTACATCTGTATTTCGTGGATCTCTTTGCTAGCCTTATTTCTGTGGAATCTGAGAACAGATATTTCGGATCCCTTTGAAGACTATAGGGCCAAAGGAAATATCCTCCGATAACAAAGAGAAAGAAGCTTTCTGAGAAACTTCTTTGTGTTCTGTGAAATCATCTCACAGAGTTACAGCTTTCCCCTCAAGAAGCCTTTCGCTAAGACAGTTCTTGTGGAATTGGCAAAGTGATATTTGGAAGCCGATAGAGGGCTATGGTGAAAAAGGAAATATCCTCAGATGAAATCTGGAAAGGAGCTTTCTGAGAAACTGCTTAGTGTTCTGTTAATTCATCTCACAGAGTTACATCTGTATTTCGTGGATCTCTTTGCTAGCCTTATTTCTGTGGAATCTGAGAACAGATATTTCGGATCCCTTTGAAGACTATAGGGCCAAAGGAAATATCCTCCGATAACAAAGAGAAAGAAGCTTTCTGAGAAACTTCTTTGTGTTCGGTGAAATCATCTCACAGGGTTACAGCTTTCCCCTCAAGAAGCCTTTCGCTAAGATAGTTCTTGTGGAATTGGCAAAGTGATATTTGGAATCCCTTAGAGGGCTATGGTGAAAAAGGAAATATCCTCAGATGAAATCTGGAAAGAAGCTTTCTGAGAAACTGCTTAGTGTTCTGTGAATTCATCTCACAGAGTTACATCTGTATTTCGTGGATCTCTTTGCTAGCCTTATTTCTGTGGAATCTGAGAACAGATATTTCGGATCCCTTTGAAGACTATAGGGCCAAAGGAAATATCCTCCAATAACAAAGAGAAAGAAGCTTTCTGAGAAACTTCTTTGTGTTCTGTGAAATCATCTCACAGAGTTACAGCTTTCCCCTCAAGAAGCCTTTCGCTAAGACAGTTCTTGTGGAATTGGCAAAGTGATATTTGGAAGCCCATAGAGGGCTATGGTGAAAAAGGAAATATCCTCAGATGAAATCTGGAAAGAAGCTTTCTGAGAAACTGCTTAGTGTTCTGTGAATTCATCTCACAGAGTTACATCTGTGTTTCGTGGATCTCTTTGCTAGCCTTATTTCTGTGGAATCTGAGAACAGATATTTCGGATCCCTTTGAAGACTATAGGGCCAAAGGAAATATCCTCCGATAACAAAGTGAAAGAAGCTTTCTGAGAAACTTCTTTGTGTTCTGTGAAATCATCTCACAGAGTTACAGCTTTCCCCTCAAGAAGGCTTTCGCTAAGACAGTTCTTGTGGAATTGGCAAAGTGATATTTGGAAGCCCATAGAGGGCTATGGTGAAAAAGGAAATATCCTCAGATGAAATCTGGAAAGAAGCTTTCTGAGAAACTGCTTAGTGTTCTGTTAATTCATCTCACAGAGTTACATCCGTATTTCGTGCATCTCTTTGCTAGCCTTATTTCTTTGGAATCTGAGAACAGATATTTCGGATCCCTTTGAAGACTATAGGGCCAAAGGAAATATCCTCCGATAACAAATAGAAAGAAGCTTTCTGAGAAACTTCTTTGTGTTCTGTGAAATCATCTCACAGAGGTACAGCTTTCCCCTCAAGAAGCCTTTCGCTAAGACAGTTCTTGTGGAATTGGCAAAGTGATATTTGGAAGCCCATAGAGGGCTATGGTGAAAAAGGAAATATCCTCAGAAGAAATCTGGAAAGAAGCTTTCTGAGAAAATACTCTGTGATGTGTGACTTCCACTCACAGAGTTACATCTGTATTTCGTGGATCTCTTTGCTAGCCTTATTTCTGTGGAATCTGAGAACAGATATTTCGGATCCCTTTGAAGACTATAGGGCCAAAGGAAATATCCTCCGATAACAAAGAGAAAGAAGCTTTCTGAGAAACTTCTTTGTGTTCTGTGAAATCATCTCACAGAGTTACAGCTTTCCCCTCAAGAAGACTTTCGCTAAGACAGTTCTTGTGGAATTGGCAAAGTGATATTTGGAAGCCCATAGAGGGCTATGGTGAAAAAGGAAATATCCTCAGATGAAATCTGGAAAGAAGCTTTCTGAGAAACTGCTTAGTGTTCTGTTAATTCATCTCACAGAGTTACATCTGTATTTCGTGGATCTCTTTGCTAGCCTTATTTCTGTGGAATCTGAGAACAGATATTTCGGATCCCTTTGAAGACTATAGGGCCAAAGGAAATATCCTCCGATAACAAAGAGAAAGAAGCTTTCTGAGAAACTTCTTTGTGTTCTGTGAAATCATCTCACAGAGTTACAACTTTCCCCTCAAGAAGTTCTAAGGAATTGGCTAAGACAGTTCTTGTGGAATTGGCAAAGTGATATTTGGAAGCGCATAGAGGGCTATGGTGAAAAAGGAAATATCCTCAGATGAAATCTGGAAAGAAGCTTTCTGAGAAACTTCTTAGTGTTCTGTTGATTCATCTCAAAGAGTTACATCTGTATTTCGTGGATCTCTTTGCTAGCCTTATTTCTGTGGAATCTGAGAACAGATATTTCGGATCCCTTTGAAGACTATAGGGCCAAAGGAAATATCCTGCGATAACAAAGAGAAAGAAGCTTTCTGAGAAACTTCTTTGTGTTCTGTGAAATCACCTCACAGAGTTACAGCTTTCCCCGAAAGAAACCTTTCGCTAAGACAGTTCTTGTGGAATTGGCAAAGTGATATTTGGAAGCCCATAGAGGGCTATGGTGAAAAAGGAAATATCCTCAGATGAAATCTGGAAAGAAGCTTTCTGAGAAACTGCTTAGTGTTCTGTTAATTCATCTCACAGAGTTACATCTGTATTTCGTGGATCTCTTTGCTAGCCTTATTTCTGTGGAATCTGAGAACAGATATTTCGGATCCTTTTGAAGACTATAGGGCCAAAGGAAATATCCTCCGATAACAAAGGAAAGAAGCTTTCTGAGAAACTTCTTTGTGTTCTGTGAAATCATCTCACAGAGTTACAGGTTTCCCATCAAGAAGCCTTTCGATAAGACAGTTCTTGTGGAATTGGCAAAGTGATATTTAGAATCCCATAGAGGGCTATGGTGAAAAAGGATATATCCTCAGATGAAATCTGGAAAGAAGCTTTCTGAGAAAACTGCTTAGTGTTCTGTTAATTCATCTCACAGAGTTACATCTGTATTTCGTGGATCTCTTTACTAGCCTTATTTCTGTGGAATCTGAGAACAGATATTTCGGATCCCTTTGAAGACTATAGGGCCAAAGGAAATATCCTCCGATAAAAAAGAGAAAGAAGCTTTCTGAGAAGCTTCTTTGTGTTCTGTGAAGTCATCTCACAGAGTTACAGCTTTCCCCTCAAGAAGCCTTTCGCTAAGACAGTTCTTGTGGAATTGGCAAAGTGATATTTGGAAGCCCATAGAGGGCTATGGTGAAAAAGGAAATATCCTCAGATGAAATCTGGAAAGAAGCTTTCTGAGAAACTGCTTAGTGTTCTGTTAATTCATCTCACAGAGTTACATCTGTATTTCGTGGATCTCTTTGCTTGCCTTATTTCTGTGGAATCTGAGAACAGATATTTCGGATCCGTTTGAAGACTATAGGGCCAAAGGAAATATCCTCCGATAACAAAGAGAAAGAAGCTTTCTGAGAAACTTCTTTGTGTTCTGTGAAATCATCTCACAGAGTTACAGCTTTCCCCTCAATAAGCCTTTCGCTAAGACAGTTCTTGTGGAATTGGCAAAGTGATATTTGGAAGCCCACAGAGGGCCATGGTGAAAAAGGAAATATCCTCAGATGAAATCTGGAAAGCAGCTTTCTAGAAACTGCTTAATGTTCTGTTAATTCATCTCACAGAGTTACATGTGTATTTCGTGGATCTCTTTGCTAGCCTTATTTCTGTGGAATCCGAGAACAGATATTTCGGATCCCTTTGAAGACTATAGGGCCAAAGGAAATATCCTCCGATAACAAAGTGAAAGAAGCTTTCTGAGAAACTTCTTTGTGTTCTGTGAAATCATCTCACAGAGGTACACCTTTCCCCTGAAGAAGCCTTTCGCTAAGACAGTTCTTGTGGAATTGGCAAAGTGATATTTGGAAGCCCATAGAGGGCTATGGTGAAAAAGGAAATATCCTCAGATGAAATCTGGAAAGAAGCTTTCTGAGAAACTGCTTAGTGTTCTGTTAATTAATCTCACAGAGTTACATCTGTATTTCGTGGATCTCTTTGCTAGCCTTATTTCTGTGGAATCTGAGAACAGATATTTCGGATCCCTTTGAAGACTATAGGGCCAAAGGAAATATCCTCTGATAACAAAGAGAAAGAAGCTTTCTGAGAAAGTTCTTTGTGTTCCGTGAAATCATCTCACAGAGTTACAGCTTTCCCCTCAAGAAGCCTTTCGCTAAGACAGTTCTTGTGGAATTGGCAAAGTGATATTTTGAAGCCCATAGAGGGCTATGGTGAAAAAGGTAATATCCTGAGATGAAATCTGGAAAGAAGCTTTCTGAGAAACTGCTTAGTGTTCTGTTAATTCATCTCACAGAGTTACATCTGTATTTCGTGAATCTCTTTGCTAGCCTTATTTCTGTGGAATCTGAGAACAGATATTTCGGATCCCTTTGAAGACTATAGGGCCAAAGGAAATATCCTCCGATAACAAAGAGAAAGAAGCTTTCTGAGAAACTTCTTTGTGTTCTGTGAAATCATCTCACAGAGTTACAGGTATCCCCTCAAGAAGACTTTCGCTAAGACAGTTCTTGTGGAATTGGCAAAGTGATATTTGGAAGCCCATAGAGGGCTATGGTGAAAAAGGAAATATCCTCAGATGAAATCTGGAAAGAAGCTTTCTGAGAAACTGCTTAGTGTTCTGTTAATTCATCTCACAGAGTTACATCTGTATTTCGTGTATCTCTTTGCTAGCCTTATTTCTGTGGAATCTGAGAACAGATATTTCGGATCCCTTTGAAGACTATAGGGCCAAAGGAAATATCCTCCGATAACAAAGAGAAAGAAGCTGTCTGAGAAACTTCTTTGTGTTCTGTGAAATCATCTCACAGGGTTACAGCTTTCCCCTCAAGAAGCCTTTCGCTAAGATAGTTCTTGTGGAATTGGCAAAGTGATATTTGGAAGCCCATAGAGGGCTATGGTGAAAAAGGAAATATCCTCAGATGAAATCTGGAAAGAAGCTTTCTGAGAAACTGCTTAGTGTTCTGTTAATTCATCTCACAGAGTTACATCTGTATTTCGTGGATCTCTTTGCTAGCCTTATTTCTGTGGAATCTGAGAACAGATATTTCGGATCCCTTTGAAGACTATAGGGCCAAAGGAAATATACTCCGATAACAAAGAGAAAGAATCTTTCTGAGAAACTTCTTTGTGTTCTGTGAAATCATCTCACAGAGTTACAGCTTTTCCCTCAAGAAGCCTTTCGCTAAGACAGTTCTTGTGGAATTGGCAAAGTGATATCTGGAAGCCCATAGAGGGCTATGGTGAAAAAGGAAATATCCTCAGATGAAATCTGGAAAGAAGCTTTCTGAGAAACTGCTTAGTGTTCTGTTAATTCATCTCACAGAGTTACATCTGTATTTCGTGGATCTCTTTGCTAGCCTTATTTCTGTGGAATCTGAGAAGAGATATTTCGGATCCCTTTGAAGACTATAGGGCCAAAGGAAATATCCTCCGATAACAAAGAGAAAGAAGCTTTCTGAGAAACTTCTTTGTGTTCTGTGAAATCATCTCACAGAGTTACAGCTTTCCGCTCAAGAAGCCTTTCGCTAAGACAGTTCTTGTGGAATTGGCAAAGAGATATTTGGAAGCCCATAGAGGGCTATGGTGAAAAAGGAAATATCCTCAGATGAAATCTGGAAAGAAGCTTTCTGAGAAACTGCTTAGTGTTCTGTTAATTCATCTCAAGGAGTTATATCTGTATTTCGTGGATCTCTTTGCTAGCCTTATTTCTGTGGAATCTGAGAACAGATATTTCGGATCCCTTTGAAGACTATAGGGCCAAAGGAAATATCCTCCGATAACAAATAGAAAGAAGCTTTCTGAGAAACTTCTTTGTGTTCTGTGAAATCATCTCACAGAGTTACAGCTTTCCCCTCAAGAAGCCTTTCGCTAAGACAGTTCTTGTGGAATTGGCAAAGTGATATTTGGAAGCCCATAGAGGGCTATGGTGAAAAAGGAAATATCCTCAGAAGAAATCTGGAAAGAAGCTTTCTGAGAAAATACTCTGTGATGTGTGACTTCCACTCACAGAGTTACATCTGTATTTCGTGGATCTCTTTGCTAGCCTTATTTCTGTGGAATCTGAGAACAGATATTTCGGATCCCTTTGAAGACTATAGGGCCAAAGGAAATATCCTCCGATAACAAAGAGAAAGAAGCTTTCTGAGAAACTTCTTTGTGTTCTGTGAAATCATCTCACAGAGTTACAGCTTTCCCCTCAAGAAGACTTTCGCTAAGACAGTTCTTGTGGAATTGGCAAAGTGATATTTGGAAGCCCATAGAGGGCTATGGTGAAAAAGGAAATATCCTCAGATGAAATCTGGAAAGAAGCTTTCTGAGAAACTGCTTAGTGTTCTGTTAATTCATCTCACAGAGTTACATCTGTATTTCGTGGATCTCTTTGCTAGCCTTATTTCTGTGGAATCTGAGAACAGATATTTCGGATCCCTTTGAAGACTATAGGGCCAAAGGAAATATCCTCCGATAACAAAGAGAAAGAAGCTTTCTGAGAAACTTCTTTGTGTTCTGTGAAATCATCTCACAGAGTTACAACTTTCCCCTCAAGAAGTTCTAAGGAATTGGCTAAGACAGTTCTTGTGGAATTGGCAAAGTGATATTTGGAAGCACATAGAGGGCTATGGTGAAAAAGGAAATATCCTCAGATGAAATCTGGAAAGAAGATTTCTGAGAAACTTCTTAGTGTTCTGTTGATTCATCTCAAAGAGTTACATCTGTATTTCGTGGATCTCTTTGCTAGCCTTATTTCTGTGGAATCTGAGAACAGATATTTCGGATCCCTTTGAAGACTATAGGGCCAAAGGAAATATCCTGCGATAACAAAGAGAAAGAAGCTTTCTGAGAAACTTCTTTGTGTTCTGTGAAATCACCTCACAGAGTTACAGCTTTCCCCGAAAGAAACCTTTCGCTAAGACAGTTCTTGTGGAATTGGTAAAGTGATATTTGGAAGCCCCTAGAGGGCTATGGTGAAAAAGGAAATATCCTCAGATGAAATCTGGAAAGAAGCTTTCTGAGAAACTGCTTAGTGTTCTGTTAATTCATCTCACAGAGTTACATCTGTATTTCGTGGATCTCTTTGCTAGCCTTATTTCTGTGGAATCTGAGAACAGATATTTCGGATCCTTTTGAAGACTATAGGGCCAAAGGAAATATCCTCCGATAACAAAGGAAAGAAGCTTTCTGAGAAACTTCTTTGTGTTCTGTGAAATCATCTCACAGAGTTACAGGTTTCACATCAAGAAGCCTTTCGATAAGACAGTTCTTGTGGAATTGGCAAAGTGATATTTAGAATCCCATAGAGGGCTATGGTGAAAAAGGATATATCCTCAGATGAAATCTGGAAAGAAGCTTTCTGAGAAAACTGCTTAGTGTTCTGTTAATTCATCTCACAGAGTTACATCTGTATTTCGTGGATCTCTTTACTAGCCTTATTTCTGTGGAATCTGAGAACAGATATTTCGGATCCCTTTGAAGACTATAGGGCCAAAGGAAATATCCTCCGATAACAAAGAGAAAGAAGCTTTCTGAGAAGCTTCTTTGTGTTCTGTGAAGTCATCTCACAGAGTTACAGCTTTCCCCTCAAGAAGCCTTTCGCTAAGACAGTTCTTGTGGAATTTGCAAAGTGATATTTGGAAGCCCATAGAGGGCTATGGTGAAAAAGGAAATATCCTCAGAAGAAATCTGGAAAGAAGCTTTCTGAGAAACTGCTTAGTGTTCTGTTAATTCATCTCACAGAGTTACATCTGTATTTCGTGGATCTCTTTGCTTGCCTTATTTCTGTGGAATCTGAGAACAGATATTTCGGATCCGTTTGAAGACTATAGTGCCAAAGGAAATATCCTCCGATAACAAAGAGAAAGAAGCTTTCTGAGAAACTTCTTTGTGTTCTGTGAAATCATCTCACAGAGTTACAGCTTTCCCCTCAAGAAGCCTTTCGCTAAGACAGTTCTTGTGGAATTGGCAAAGTGATATTTGGAAGCCCATAGAGGGCCATGGTGAAAAAGGAAATATCCTCAGATGAAATCTGGAAAGCAGCTTTCTGAGAAACTGCTTAATGTTCTGTTAATTCATCTCACAGAGTTACATGTGTATTTCGTGGATCTCTTTGCTAGCCTTATTTCTGTGGAATCCGAGAACAGATATTTCGGATCCCTTTGAAGACTATAGGGCCAAAGGAAATATCCTCCGATAACAAAGTGAAAGAAGCTTTCTGAGAAACTTCTTTGTGTTCTGTGAAATCATCTCACAGAGGTACACCTTTCCCCTGAAGAAGCCTTTCGCTAAGACAGTTCTTGTGGAATTGGCAAAGTGATATTTGGAAGCCCATAGAGGGCTATGGTGAAAAAGGAAATATCCTCAGATGAAATCTGGAAAGAAGCTTTCTGAGAAACTGCTTAGTGTTCTGTTAATTAATCTCACAGAGTTACATCTGTATTTCGTGGATCTCTTTGCTAGCCTTATTTCTGTGGAATCTGAGAACAGATATTTCGGATCCCTTTGAAGACTATAGGGCCAAAGGAAATATCCTCTGATAACAAAGAGAAAGAAGCTTTCTGAGAAAGTTCTTTGTGTTCTGTGAAATCATCTCACAGAGTTACAGCTTTCCCCTCAAGAAGCCTTTCGCTAAGACAGTTCTTGTGGAATTGGCAAAGTGATATTTGGAAGCCCATAGAGGGCTATGGTGAAAAAGGTAATATCCTCAGATGAAATCTGGAAAGAAGCTTTCTGAGAAACTGCTTAGTGTTCTGTTAATTCATCTCACAGAGTTACATCTGTATTTCGTGAATCTCTTTGCTAGCCTTATTTCTGTGGAATCTGAGAACAGATATTTCGGATCCCTTTGAAGACTATAGGGCCAAAGGAAATATCCTCCGATAACAAAGAGAAAGAAGCTTTCTGAGAAACTTCTTTGTGTTCTGTGAAATCATCTCACAGAGTTACAGGTTTCCCCTCAAGAAGACTTTCGCTAAGACAGTTCTTGTGGAATTGGCAAAGTGATATTTGGAAGCCCATAGAGGGCTATGGTGAAAAAGGAAATATCCTCAGATGAAATCTGGAAAGAAGCTTTCTGAGAAACTGCTTAGTGTTCTGTTAATTCATCTCACAGAGTTACATCTGTATTTCGTGTATCTCTTTGCTAGCCTTATTTCTGTGGAATCTGAGAACAGATATTTCGGATCCCTTTGAAGACTATAGGGCCAAAGGAAATATCCTCCGATAACAAAGAGAAAGAAGCTGTCTGAGAAACTTCTTTGTGTTCTGTGAAATCATCTCACAGGGTTACAGCTTTCCCCTCAAGAAGCCTTTCGCTAAGATAGTTCTTGTGGAATTGGCAAAGTGATATTTGGAAGCCCATAGAGGGCTATGGTGAAAAAGGAAATATCCTCAGATGAAATCTGGAAAGAAGCTTTCTGAGAAACTGCTTAGTGTTCTGTTAATTCATCTCACAGAGTTACATCTGTATTTCGTGGATCTCTTTGCTAGCCTTATTTCTGTGGAATCTGAGAAGAGATATTTCGGATCCCTTTGAAGACTATAGGGCCAAAGGAAATATACTCCGATAACAAAGAGAAAGAATCTTTCTGAGAAACTTCTTTGTGTTCTGTGAAATCATCTCACAGAGTTACAGCTTTTCCCTCAAGAAGCCTTTCGCTAAGACAGTTCTTGTGGAATTGGCAAAGTGATATCTGGAAGCCCCTAGAGGGCTATGGTGAAAAAGGAAATATCCTCAGATGAAATCTGGAAAGAAGCTTTCTGAGAAACTGCTTAGTGTTCTGTTAATTCATCTCACAGAGTTACATCTGTATTTCGTGGATCTCTTTGCTAGCCTTATTTCTGTGGAATCTGAGAAGAGATATTTCGGATCCCTTTGAAGACTATAGGGCCAAAGGAAATATCCTCCGATAACAAAGAGAAAGAAGCTTTCTGAGAAACTTCTTTGTGTTCTGTGAAATCATCTCACAGAGTTACAGCTTTCCCCTCAAGAAGCCTTTCGCTAAGACAGTTCTTGTGGAATTGGCAAAGAGATATTTGGAAGCCCATAGAGGGCTATGGTGAAAAAGGAAATATCCTCAGATGAAATCTGGAAAGAAGCTTTCTGAGAAACTGCTTAGTGTTCTGTTAATTCATCTCAAGGAGTTATATCTGTATTTCGTGGATCTCTTTGCTAGCCTTATTTCTGTGGAATCTTAGAACAGATATTTCGGATCCCTTTGAAGACTATAGGGCCAAAGGAAATATCCTCCGATAACAAAGAGAAAGAAGCTTTCTGAGAAACTTCTTTGTGTTCTGTGAAATCATCTCACAGAGTTACAGCTTTCCCCTCAAGAAGCCTTTCGCTAAGACAGTTCTTGTGGAAATGGCAAAGTGATATTTGGAAGCCCATAGAGGGCTATGGTGAAAAAGGAAATATCCTCAGATGAAATCTGGAAAGGAGCTTTCTGAGAAACTGCTTAGTGTTCTGTTAATTCATCTCACAGAGTTACATCTGTATTTCGTGGATCTCTTTGCTAGCCTTATTTCTGTGGAATCTGAGAACAGATATTTCGGATCCCTTTGAAGACTATAGGGCCAAAGGAAATATCCTCCGATAACAAAGAGAAAGAAGCTTTCTGAGAAACTTCTTTGTGTTCGGTGAAATCATCTCACAGGGTTACAGCTTTCCCCTCAAGAAGCCTTTCGCTAAGATAGTTCTTGTGGAATTGGCAAAGTGATATTTGGAAGCCCATAGAGGGCTATGGTGAAAAAGGAAATATCCTCAGATGAAATCTGGAAAGAAGCTTTCTGAGAAACTGCTTAGTGTTCTGTTAATTCATCTCACAGAGTTACATCTGTATTTCGTGGATCTCTTTGCTAGCCTTATTTCTGTGGAATCTGAGAACAGATATTTCGGATCCCTTTGAAGACTATAGGGCCAAAGGAAATATCCTCCGATAACAAAGAGAAAGAAGCTTTCTGAGAAACTTCTTTGTGTTCTGTGAAATCATCTCACAGAGTTACAGCTTTCCCCTCAAGAAGCCTTTCGCTAAGACAGTTCTTGTGGAATTGGCAAAGTGATATTTGGAAGCCCCTAGAGGGCTATGGTGAAAAAGGAAATATCCTCAGATGAAATCTGGAAAGAAGCTTTCTGAGAAACTGCTTAGTGTTCTGTTAATTCATCTCACAGAGTTACATCTGTATTTCGTGGATCTCTTTGCTAGCCTTATTTCTGTGGAATCTGAGAACAGATATTTCGGATCCCTTTGAAGACTATAGGGCCAAAGGAAATATCCTCCGATAACAAAGAGAAAGAAGCTTTCTGAGAAACTTCTTTGTGTTCTGTGAAATCATCTCACAGAGTTACAGCTTTCCCCTCAAGAAGCCTTTCGCTAGGGCAGTTCTTGTGGAATTGGCAAAGTGATATTTGGAAGCCCCTAGAGGGCTATGGTGAAAAAGGAAATATCCTCAGATGAAATCTGGAAAGAAGATTTCTGAGAAACTGCTTAGTGTTCTGTTAATTCATCTCACAGAGTTTCATCTGTATTTCGTGGATCTCTTTGCTAGCCTTATTTCTGTGGAATTTGAGAACAGATATTTCGGATCCCTTTGAAGACTAGAGGGCCAAAGGAAATATCCTCCGATAACAAAGAGAAAGAAGCTTTCTGAGAAACTTCTTTGTGTTCTGTGAAATCATCTCACAGAGTTACAGCTTTCCCCTCAAGAAGACTTTCGCTAAGACAGTTCTTGTGGAATTGGCAAAGTGATATTTGGAAGCCCATAGAGGGCTATGGTGAAAAAGGAAATATCCTCAGATGAAATCTGGAAAGAAGCTTTCTGAGAATCTGCTTAGGGTTCTGTTAATTCATCTCACAGAGTTACATCTGTATTTCGTGGATCTCTTTGCTAGCCTTATTTCTGTGGAATCTGAGAACAGATATTTCGGATCCCTTTGAAGACTATAGGGCCAAAGGAAATATCCTCCGATAACAAAGAGAAAGAAGCTTTCTGAGAAACTTCTCTGTGTTCTGTGAAATCATCTCACAGAGTTACAGCTTTCCCCTCAAGAAGACTTTCGCTAAGACAGTTCTTGTGGAATTGTCAAAGTGATATTTGGAAGCCCATAGAGGGCTATGGTGAAAAAGGAAATATCCTCAGATGAAATCTGGAAAGAAGCTTTCTGAGAAACTGCTTAGTGTTCTGTTAATTCATCTCACAGAGTTACATCTGTATTTCGTGGATCTCTTTGCTAGCCTTATTTCTGTGGAATCTGAGAAGAGATATTTCGGATCCCTTTGAAGACTATAGGGCCAAAGGAAATATCCTCCGATAACAAAAAGAAAGAAGCTTTCTGAGAAACTTCTTTGTGTTCTGTGAAATCATCTCACAGAGTTACAGCTTTCCCCTCAAGAAGCCTTTCGCTAAGACAGTTCTTGTGGAATTGGCAAAGTGATATTTGGAAGCCCATAGAGGGCTATGGTGAAAAAGGAAATATCCGCAGATGAAATCTGGAAAGGAGCTTTCTGAGCAACTGCTTAGTGTTCTGTTAATTCATCTCACAGAGTTACATCTGTATTTCGTGGATCTCTTTGCTAGCCTTATTTCTGTGGAATGTGAGAACAGATATTTCGGATCGCTTTGAAGACTATAGGGCCAAAGGAAATATCCTCCGATAACAAAGAGAAAGAAGCTTTCTGAGAAACTTCTTTGTGTTCTGTTAAATCATCTCACAGGGTTACAGCTTTCCCCTAAAGAAGCCTTTCGCTAAGATAGTTCTTGTGGAATTGGCAAAGTGATATTTGGAAGCCCATAGAGGGCTATGGTGAAAAAGGAAATATCCTCAGATGAAATCTGGAAAGAAGCTTTCTGAGAAACTGCTTAGTGTTCTGTTAATTCATCTCACAGAGTTACATCTGTATTTCGTGGATCTCTTTGCTAGCCTTATTTCTGTGGAATCTGAGAACAGATATTTCGGATCCCTTTGAAGACTATAGGGCCAAAGGAAATATCCTCCGATAACAAAGAGAAAGAAGCTCTCTGAGAAACTACTTTGTGTTCTGTGAAATCATCTCACAGAGTTACAGCTTTCCCCTCAAGAAGCCTTTCGCTAAGACTGTTCTTGTGGAATTGGCAAAGTGATATTTGGAAGCCCATAGAGGGCTATGGTGAAAAAGGAAGTATCCTCAGATGAAATCTGGAAAGAAGTTTTCTGAGAAACTGCTTAGTGTTCTGTTAATTCATCTCACAGAGTTACATCTGTATTTCGTGCATCTCTTTGCTAGCCTTATTTCTGTGGATTCTGAGAACAGATATTTCGGATCCCTTTGAAGACTACAGGGCCAAAGGAAATATCCTCCGATAACAAAGAGAAAGAAGCTTTCTGAGAAAGTTCTTTGTGTTCTGTGAAATCATCTCACAGAGTTACAGCTTTCCCCTCAAGAAGCCTTTCGCTAAGACAGTTCTTGTGGAATTGGCAAAGTGATATTTGGAAGCCCATAGAGGCCTATGGTGAAAAAGGAAATATCCTCAAATGAAATCTGGAAAGAAGCTTTCTGAGAAACTGCTTAGTGTTCTGTTAATTCATCTCAAAGAGTTATATCTGTATTTCGTGGATCTCTTTGCTAGCCTTATTTCTGTGGAATCTGAAAACAGATATTTCGGATCCCTTTGAAGACTATAAGGCCAAAGGAAATATCCTGCGATAACAAAGAGAAAGAAGCTTTCTGAGAAACTACTTTGTGTTCTGTGAAATCATCTCACAGAGTTACAGCTTTCCCCACAAGAGGTCTTTCGCTTAGACAGTTCTTGTGGAATTGGCAAAGTGATATTTGGAAGCCCATAGAGGGCTATGGTGAAAAAGGAAATATCCTCAGATGAAATATGGAAAGAAGCTTTCTGAGAAACTGCTTAGTGTTCTGTTAATTCATCTCAAAGAGTTATATCTGTATTTCGTGGATCTCTTTGCTAGCCTTATTTCTGTGGAATCTGAGAACAGATATTTCGGATCCCTTTGAAGACTATAGGGCCAAAGGAAATATCCTGCGATAACAAAGAGAAAGAAGCTTTCTGAGAAACCTCTTTGTGTTCTGTGAAATCATCTCACAGAGTTACAGCTTTCCCCTCAAGAAGCCTTTCGCAAGGGCAGTTCTTGTGGAATTGGCAAAGTGATATTTGGAAGCCCATAGAGGGCTAAGGTGAAAAAGGAAATATCCTCAGATGAAATCTGGAAAGAAGCTTTCTGAGAAACTGCTTAGTGTTCTGTTAATTCGTCTCACAGAGTTTCATCTGTATTTCGTGGATCTGTTTGCTAGCCTTATTTCTGTGGAATCTGAGAACAGATATTTCGGATCCCTTTGAAGACTATAGGGCCAAAGGAAATATCCTCCGATAACAAAGAGAAAGAAGCTTTCTGATAAACTTCTTTGTGTTCCGTGAAATCATCTCACAGAGTTACAGCTTTCCCCTCAAGAAGCCTTTCGCTAAGACAGTTCTTGTGGAATTGGCAAAGTGATATTTGGAAGCCCATAAAGGGCTATGGTGAAAAAGGAAATATCCTCAGATGAAATCTGGAAAGAAGCTTTCTGAGAAACTGCTTAGTGTTCTGTTAATTCATCTCACAGAGTTACATCTGTATTTCGTGGATCTCTTTGCTAGCCTTATTTCTGTGGAATCTGAGAACAGATATTTCAGATCCCTTAGAAGACTATAGGGCCAAAGGAAATATCCTCCGATAACAAAGAGAAAGAAGCTTTCTGAGAAACTTCTTTGTGTTTTGTGAAATCATCTCACAGGGTTACAGCTTTCCCCTCAAGAAGACTTTCGCTAAGACAGTTCTTGTGGAATTGGCAAAGTGATATTTGGAAGCCCATAGAGGGCTATGGTGAAAAAGGAAATATCCTCAGATGAAATCTGGAAAGAAGCTTTCTGAGAAACTGCTTAGTGTTCTGTTAATTCATCTCACAGAGTTACATCTTTATTTCGTGGATCTCTTTGCTAGCCTTATTTCTGTGGAATCTGAGAACAGATATTTCGGATCCCTTTGAAGACTATAGGGCCAAAGGAAATATCCTCCAATAACAAAGAGAAAGAAGCTTTCTGAGAAACTTCTTTGTGTTCTGTGAAATCATCTCACAGAGTTACAGCTTTCCCCTCAAGAAGCCTTTCGCTAAGACAGTTCTTGTGGAATTGGCAAAGTGATATTTGGAAGCCCATAGAGGGCTATGGTGAAAAAGGAAATATCCTCAGATGAAATGTGGAAAGAAGCTTTCTGAGAAACTGCTTAGTGTTCTGTGAATTCATCTCACAGAGTTACATCTGTATTTCGTGGATCTCTTTGCTAGCCTTATTTCTGTGGAATCTGAGAACAGATATTTCGGATCCCTTTGAAGACTATAGGGCCAAAGGAAATATCCTCCGATAACAAAGAGAAAGAAGCTTTCTGAGAAAGTTCTTTGTGTTCTGTGAAATCATCTCACAGAGTTACAGCTTTCCCCACAAGAGGCCTTTCGCTTAGACAGTTCTTGTGGAATTGGCAAAGTGATATTTGGAAGCCCATAGAGGGCTATGGTGAAAAAGGAAATATCCTCAGAGGAAATATGGAAAGAAGCTTTCTGAGAAACTGCTTAGTGTTCTGTTAATTCATCTCAAGGAGTTATATCTGTATTTCGTGGATCTCTTTGCTAGCCTTATTTCTGTGGAATCTGAGAACAGATATTTCGGATCCCTTTGAAGACTATAGCGCCTAAGGAAATATCCTGCGATAACAAAGAGAAAGAAGCTTTCTGAGAAACCTCTTTGTGTTCTGTGAAATCATCTCACAGAGTTACAGCTTTCCCCTCAAGAAGCTTTTCGCTAGGGCAGTTCTTGTGGAATTGGCAAAGTGATATTTGGAAGCCCTTAGAGGGCTATGGTGAAAAAGGAAATATCCTCAGATGAAATCTGGAAAGAAGCTTTCTGAGAAACTGCTTAGTGTTCTGTTAATTCATCTCAAGGAGTTGTATCTTTATTTCGTGGATCTCTTTGCTAGCCTTATTTCTGTGGAATCTTAGAACAGATATTTCGGATCCCTTTGAAGACTATAGGGCCAAAGGAAATATCCTCCGATAACAAATAGAAAGAAGCTTTCTGAGAAACTTCTTTGTGTTCTGTGAAATCATCTCACAGAGTTACAGCTTTCCCCTCAAGAAGCCTTTCGCTAAGACAGTTCTTGTGGAAATGGCAAAGTGATATTTGGAAGCCCATAGAGGGCTATGGTGAAAAAGGAAATATCCTCAGATGAAATCTGGAAAGAAGCTTTCTGAGAAACTGCTTAGTGTTCTGTTAATTCATCTCACAGAGTTACATCTGTATTTCGTGGATCTCTTTGCTAGCCTTATTTCTGTGGATTCTGAGAACAGATATTTCGGATCCCTTTGAAGACTATAGGGCCAAAGGAAATATCCTCCGATAACAAAGAGAAAGAAGCTTTCTGAGAAACTTCTTTGTGTTCGGTGAAATCATCTCACAGGGTTACAGCTTTCCCCTCAAGAAGCCTTTCGCTAAGATAGTTCTTGTGGAATTGGCAAAGTGATATTTGGAAGCCCATAGAGGGCTATGGTGAAAAAGGAAATATCCTCAGATGAAATCTGGAAAGAAGCTTTCTGAGAAACTGCTTAGTGTTCTGTTAATTCATCTCACAGAGTTACATCTGTATTTCGTGGATCTCTTTGCTAGCCTTATTTCTGTGGAATCTGAGAACAGATATTTCGGATCCCTTTGAAGACTATAGGGCCAAAGGAAATATCCTCCGATAACAAAGAGAAAGAAGCTTTCTGAGAAACTTCTTTGTGTTCTGTGAAATCATCTCACAGAGTTACAGCTTTCCCCTCAAGAAGCCTTTCGCTAAGACAGTTCTTGTTGAATTGGCAAAGTGATATTTGGAAGCCCCTAGAGGGCTATGGTGAAAAAGGAAATATCCTCAGATGAAATCTGGAAAGAAGCTTTCTGAGAAACTGCTTAGTGTTCTGTTAATTCATCTCACAGAGTTACATCTGTATTTCGTGGATCTCTTTGCTAGCCTTATTTCTGTGGAATCTGAGAACAGATATTTCGGATCCCTTTGAAGACTATAGGGCCAAAGGAAATATCCTCTGATAACAAAGAGAAAGAAGCTTTCTGAGAAACTTCTTTGTGTTCTGTGAAATCATCTCACAGAGTTACAGCTTTCCCCTCAAGAAGCCTTTCGCTAGGGCAGTTCTTGTGGAATTGGCAAAATGATATTTTGAAGCCGCTAGAGGGCTATGGTGAAAAAGGAAATATCCTCAGAGGAAATCTGGAAAGAAGATTTCTGAGAAACTGCTTAGTGTTCTGTTAATTCATCTCACAGAGTTTCATCTGTATTTCGTGGATCTCTTTGCTAGCCTTATTTCTGTGGAATTTGAGAACAGATATTTCGGATCCCTTTGAAGACTAGAGGGCCAAAGGAAATATCCTCCGATAACAAAGAGAAAGAAGCTTTCTGAGAAACTTCTTTGTGTTCTGTGAAATCATCTCACAGAGTTACAGCTTTCCCCTCAAGAAGCCTTTCGCTAAGACAGTTCTTGTGGAATTGGCAAAGTGATATTTGGAAGCCCATAGGGGGCTATGGTGAAAAATTAAATATCCTCAGATGAAATCTGGAAAGAAGCTTTCTGAGAAACTGCTTAGGGTTCTGTTAATTCATCTCACAGAGTTACATCTGTATTTCGTGGGTCTCTTTGCTAGCCTTATTTCTGTGGAATCTGAGAACAGATATTTCGGATCCCTTTGAAGACTGGAGGGCCAAAGGAAATAACCTGCGATAACAAAGAGAAAGAAGCTTTCTGAGAAACTTCTTTGTGTTCTGTGAAATCATCTCACAGAGTTACAGCTTTCCCCTCAAGAAGCCTTTCGCTAAGACAGTTCTTGTGGAATTGGCAAAGTGATATTTGGAAGCCCATAGAGGGCTATGGTGAAAAAGGAAATATCCTCAGATGAAATCTGGAAAGAAGCTTTCTGAGAAACTGCTTAGTGTTCTGTTAATTCATCTCACAGAGTTACATCTGTATTTCGTGGATCTCTTTGCTAGCCTTATTTCTGTGGAATCTGAGAACAGATATTTCGGATCCCTATGAAGACTATAGGGCCAAAGGAAATATCCTCCGATAACAAAGAGAAAGAAGCTTTCTGAGAAACTTCTTTGTGTTCTGTGAAATCATCTCACAGAGTTACAGCTTTCCCCTCAAGAAGACTTTCGCTAAGACAGTTCTTGTGGAATTGTCAAAGTGATATTTGGAAGCCCATAGAGGGCTATGGTGAAAAAGGAAATATCCTCAGATGAAATCTGGAAAGAAGCTTTCTGAGAAACTGCTTAGTGTTCTGTTAATTCATCTCACAGAGTTACATCTGTATTTCGTGGATCTCTTTGCTAGCCTTATTTCTGTGGAATCTGAGAAGAGATATTTCGGATCCCTTTGTAGACTATAGGGCCAAAGGAAATATCCTCCGATAACAAAAAGAAAGAAGCTTTCTGAGAAACTTCTTTGTGTTCTGTGAAATCATCTCACAGAGTTACAGCTTTCCCCTCAAGAAGCCTTTCGCTAAGACAGTTCTTGTGGAATTGGCAAAGTGATATTTGGAAGCCCATAGAGGGCTATGGTGAAAAAGGAAATATCCTCAGGTGAAATCTGGAAAGGAGCTTTCTGAGCAACTGCTTAGTGTTCTGTTAATTCATCTCACAGAGTTACATCTGTATTTCGTGGATCTCTTTGCTAGCCTTATTTCTGTGGAATCTGAGAACAGATATTTCGGATCGCTTTGAAGACTATAGGGCCAAAGGAAATATCCTCCGATAACAAAGAGAAAGAAGCTTTCTGAGAAACTTCTTTGTGTTCTCTGAAATCATCTCACAGGGTTACAGCTTTCCCCTCAAGAAGCCTTTCGCTAAGACAGTTCTTGTGGAATTGGCAAAGTGATATTTGGAAGCCCATAGAGGGCTATGGTGAAAAAGGAAATATCCTCAGATGAAATCTGGAAAGAAGCTTTCTGAGAAACTGCTTAGTGTTCTGTTAATTCATCTCACAGAGTTACATCTGTATTTCGTGGATCTCTTTGCTAGCCTTATTTCTGTGGAATCTGAGAACAGATATTTCGGATCCCTTTGAAGACTATAGGGCCAAAGGAAATATCCTCCGATAACAAAGAGAAAGAAGCTTTCTGAGAAACTACTTTGTGTTCTGTGAAATCATCTCACAGAGTTACAGCTTTCCCCTCAAGAAGCCTTTCGCTAAGACAGTTCTTGTGGAATTGGCAAAGTGATATTTGGAAGCCCATAGAGGGCTATGGTGAAAAAGGAAATATCCTCAGATGAAATCTGGAAAGAAGCTTTCTGAGAAACTGCTTAGTGTTCTGTTAATTCATCTCACAGAGTTACATCTGTATTTCGTGGATCTCTTTGCTAGCCTTATTTCTGTGGAATCTGAGAACAGATATTTCGGATCCCTTTGAAGACTACAGGGCCAAAGGAAATATCCTCCGATAACAAAGAGAAAGAAGCTTTCTGAGAAAGTTCTTTGTGTTCTGTGAAATCATCTCACAGAGTTACAGCTTTCCCCTCAAGAAGCCTTTCGCTAAGACAGTTCTTGTGGAATTGGCAAAGTGATATTTGGAAGCCCATAGAGGCCTATGGTGAAAAAGGAAATATCCTCAGATGAAATCTGGAAAGAAGCTTTCTGAGAAACTGCTTAGTGTTCTGTTAATTCATCTCAAAGAGTTATATCTGTATTTCGTGGATCTCTTTGCTAGCCTTATTTCTGTGGAATCTGAGAACAGATATTTCGGATCCCTTTGAAGACTATAAGGCCAAAGGAAATATCCTGCGATAACAAAGAGAAAGAAGCTTTCTGAGAAACTACTTTGTGTTCTTTGAAATCATCTCACAGAGTTACAGCTTTCCCCACAAGAGGTCTTTCGCTTAGACAGTTCTTGTGGAATTGGCAAAGTGATATTTGGAAGCCCATAGAGGGCTATGGTGAAAAAGGAAATATCCTCAGATGAAATATGGAAAGAAGCTTTCTGAGAAACTGCTTAGTGTTCTGTTAATTCATCTCAAAGAGTTATATCTGTATTTCGTGGATCTCTTCGCTAGCCTTATTTCTGTGGAATCTGAGAACAGATATTTCGGATCCCTTTGAAGACTATAGGGCCAAAGGAAATATCCTGCGATAACAAAGAGAAAGAAGCTTTCTGAGAAACCGCTTTGTGTTCTGTGAAATCATCTCACAGAGTTACAGCTTTCCCCTCAAGAAGCCTTTCGCTAGGGCAGTTCTTGTGGAATTGGCAAAGTGATATTTGGAAGCCCATAGAGGGCTATGGTGAAAAAGGAAATATCCTCAGATGAAATCTGGAAAGAAGCTTTCTGAGAAACTGCTTAGTGTTCTGTTAATTCGTCTCACAGAGTTTCATCTGTATTTCGTGGATCTGTTTGCTAGCCTTATTTCTGTGGAATCTGAGAACAGATATTTCGGATCCCTTTGAAGACTATAGGGCCAAAGGAAATATCCTCCGATAACAAAGAGAAAGAAGCTTTCTGAGAAACTACTTTGTGTTCTGTGAAATCATCTCACAGAGTTACAGCTTTCCCCTCAAGAAGCCTTTCGCTAAGACAGTTCTTGTGGAATTGGCAAAGTGATATTTGGAAGCCCATAGAGGGCTATGGTGAAAAAGGAAATATCCTCAGATGAAATCTGGAAAGAAGCTTTCTGAGAAACTGCTTAGTGTTCTGTTAATTCATCTCACAGAGTTACATCTGTATTTCGTGGATCTCTTTGCTAGCCTTATTTCTGTGGAATCTGAGAACAGATATTTTGGATCCCTTTGAAGACTACAGGGCCAAAGGAAATATCCTCCGATAACAAAGAGAAAGAAGCTTTCTGAGAAAGTTCTTTGTGTTCTGTGAAATCATCTCACAGAGTTACAGCTTTCCCCTCAAGAAGCCTTTCGCTAAGACAGTTCTTGTGGAATTGGCAAAGTGATATTTGGAAGCCCATAGAGGCCTATGGTGAAAAAGGAAATATCCTCAGATGAAATCTGGAAAGAAGCTTTCTGAGAAACTGCTTAGTGTTCTGTTAATTCATCTCAAAGAGTTATATCTGTATTTCGTGGATCTCTTTGCTAGCCTTATTTCTGTGGAATCTGAGAACAGATATTTCGGATCCCTTTGAAGACTATAAGGCCAAAGGAAATATCCTGCGATAACAAAGAGAAAGAAGCTTTCTGAGAAACTACTTTGTGTTCTGTGAAATCATCTCACAGAGTTACAGCTTTCCCCACAAGAGGTCTTTCGCTTAGACAGTTCTTGTGGAATTGGCAAAGTGATATTTGGAAGCCCATAGAGGGCTATGGTGAAAAAGGAAATATCCTCAGATGAAATATGGAAAGAAGCTTTCTGAGAAACTGCTTAGTGTTCTGTTAATTCATCTCAAAGAGTTATATCTGTATTTCGTGGATCTCTTCGCTAGCCTTATTTCTGTGGAATCTGAGAACAGATATTTCGGATCCCTTTGAAGACTATAGGGCCAAAGGAAATATCCTGCGATAACAAAGAGAAAGAAGCTTTCTGAGAAACCTCTTTGTGTTCTGTGAAATCATCTCACAGAGTTACAGCTTTCCCCTCAAGAAGCCTTTCGCTAGGGCAGTTCTTGTGGAATTGGCAAAGTGATATTTGGAAGCCCATAGAGGGCTATGGTGAAAAAGGAAATATCCTCAGATGAAATCTGGAAAGAAGCTTTCTGAGAAACTGCTTAGTGTTCTGTTAATTCGTCTCACAGAGTTTCATCTGTATTTCGTGGATCTGTTTGCTAGCCTTATTTCTGTGGAATCTGAGAACAGATATTTCGGATCCCTTTGAAGACTATAGGGCCAAAGGAAATATCCTCCGATAACAAAGAGAAAGAAGCTTTCTGAGAAACTTCTTTGTGTTCTGTGAAATCATCTCACAGGGTTACAGCTTTCCCCTCAAGAAGACTTTCGCTAAGACAGTTCTTGTGGAATTGGCAAAGTGATATTTGGAAGCCCATAGAGGGCTATGGTGAAAAAGGAAATATCCTCAGATGACATCTGGAAAGAAGCTTTCTGAGAAACTGCTTAGTGTTCTGTTAATTCATCTCACAGAGTTACATCTTTATTTCGTGGATCTCTTTGCTAGCCTTATTTCTGTGGAATCTGAAAACAGATATTTCGGATCCCTTTGAAGACTATAGGGCCAAAGGAAATATCCTCCGATAACAAAGAGTAAGAAGCTTTCTGAGAAACTTCTTTGTGTTCTGTGAAATCATCTCACAGAGTTACAGCTTTCCCCTCAAGTAGCCTTTCGCTAAGACAGTTCTGGTGGAATTGGCAAAGTGATATTTGGAAGCCCATAGAGGGCTATGGTGAAAAAGGAAATATCCTCAGATGAAATCTGGAAAGAAGCTTTCTGAGAAACTGCTTAGTGTTCTGTTAATTCATCTCACAGAGTTACATCTGTATTTCGTGGATCTCTTTGCTAGCCTTATTTCTGTGGAATCTGAGAACAGATATTTCGGATCCCTTTGAAGACTATAGGGCCAAAGGAAATATCCTCCGATAACAAAGAGAAAGAAGCTTTCTGAGAAACTTCTTTGTGTTCTGTGAAATCATCTCACAGAGTTACAGCTTTTCCCTCAAGAAGCCTTTCGCTAAGACAGTTCTTGTGGAATTGGCAAAGTGATATTTGGAAGCCCATAGAGGGCTATGGTGAAAAAGGAAATATCCTCAGATGAAATCTGGAAAGAAGCTTTCTGAGAAACTGCTTAGGGTTCTGTTAATTCATCTCACAGAGTTACATCTGTATTTCGTGGATCTCTTTGCTAGCCTTATTTCTGTGGAATCTGAGAACAGATATTTCGGATCCCTTTGAAGACTAGAGGGCCAAAGGAAATAACCTGCGATAACAAAGAGAAAGAAGCTTTCTGAGAAACTTCTTTGTGTTCTGTGAAATCATCTCACAGAGTTACAGCTTTCCCCTCAAGAAGCCTTTCGCTAGGGCAGTTCTTGTGGAATTGGCAAAGTGATATTTGGAAGCCCATAGAGGGCTATGGTGAAAAAGGAAATATAATCAGATGAAATCTGGAAAGAAGCTTTCTGAGAAACTGCTTAGTGTTCTGTTAATTCGTCTCACAGAGATTCATCTGTATTTCGTGGATCTGTTTGCTAGCCTTATTTCTGTGGAATCTGAGAACAGATATTTCGGATCCCTTTGAAGACTATAGGGCCAAAGGAAATATCCTCCGATAACAAAGAGAAAGAAGCTTTCTGAGAAACTACTTTGTGTTCTGTGAAATCATCTCACAGAGTTACAGCTTTCCCCTCAAGAAGCCTTTCGCTAAGACAGTTCTTGTGGAATTGGCAAAGTGATATTTGGAAGCCCATAGAGGGCTATGGTGAAAAAGGAAATATCCTCAGATGAAATCTGGAAAGAAGCTTTCTGAGAAACTGCTTAGTGTTCTGTTAATTCATCTCACAGAGTTACATCTGTATTTCGTGGATCTCTTTGCTAGCCTTATTTCTGTGGAATCTGAGAACAGATATTTCGGATCCCTTTGAAGACTACAGGGCCAAAGGAAATATCCTCCGATAACAAAGAGAAAGAAGCTTTCTGAGAAAGTTCTTTGTGTTCTGTGAAATCATCTCACAGAGTTACAGCTTTCCCCTCAAGAAGCCTTTCGCTAAGACAGTTCTTGTGGAATTGGCAAAGTGATATTTGGAAGCCCATAGAGGCCTATGGTGAAAAAGGAAATATCCTCAGATGAAATCTGGAAAGAAGCTTTCTGAGAAACTGCTTAGTGTTCTGTTAATTCATCTCAAAGAGTTATATCTGTATTTCGTGGATCTCTTTGCTAGCCTTATTTCTGTGGAATCTGAGAACAGATATTTCGGATCCCTTTGAAGACTATAAGGCCAAAGGAAATATCCTGCGATAACAAAGAGAAAGAAGCTTTCTGAGAAACTACTTTGTGTTCTGTGAAATCATCTCACAGAGTTACAGCTTTCCCCACAAGAGGTCTTTCGCTTAGACAGTTCTTGTGGAATTGGCAAAGTGATATTTGGAAGCCCATAGAGGGCTATGGTGAAAAAGGAAATATCCTCAGATGAAATATGGAAAGAAGCTTTCTGAGAAACTGCTTAGTGTTCTGTTAATTCATCTCAAAGAGTTATATCTGTATTTCGTGGATCTCTTCGCTAGCCTTATTTCTGTGGAATCTGAGAACAGATATTTCGGATCCCTTTGAAGACTATAGGGCCAAAGGAAATATCCTGCGATAACAAAGAGAAAGAAGCTTTCTGAGAAACCTCTTTGTGTTCTGTGAAATCATCTCACAGAGTTACAGCTTTCCCCTCAAGAAGCCTTTCGCTAGGGCAGTTCTTGTGGAATTGGCAAAGTGATATTTGGAAGCCCATAGAGGGCTATGGTGAAAAAGGAAATATCCTCAGATGAAATCTGGAAAGAAGCTTTCTGAGAAACTGCTTAGTGTTCTGTTAATTCGTCTCACAGAGTTTCATCTGTATTTCGTGGATCTGTTTGCTAGCCTTATTTCTGTGGAATCTGAGAACAGATATTTCGGATCCCTTTGAAGACTATAGGGCCAAAGGAAATATCCTCCGATAACAAAGAGAAAGAAGCTTTCTGAGAAACTTCTTTGTGTTCTGTGAAATCATCTCACAGGGTTACAGCTTTCCCCTCAAGAAGACTTTCGCTAAGACAGTTCTTGTGGAATTGGCAAAGTGATATTTGGAAGCCCATAGAGGGCTATGGTGAAAAAGGAAATATCCTCAGATGACATCTGGAAAGAAGCTTTCTGAGAAACTGCTTAGTTTTCTGTTAATTCATCTCACAGAGTTACATCTTTATTTCGTGGATCTCTTTGCTAGCCTTATTTCTGTGGAATCTGAAAACAGATATTTCGGATCCCTTTGAAGACTATAGGGCCAAAGGAAATATCCTCCGATAACAAAGAGTAAGAAGCTTTCTGAGAAACTTCTTTGTGTTCTGTGAAATCATCTCACAGAGTTACAGCTTTCCCCTCAAGTAGCCTTTCGCTAAGACAGTTCTGGTGGAATTGGCAAAGTGATATTTGGAAGCCCATAGAGGGCTATGGTGAAAAAGGAAATATCCTCAGATGAAATCTGGAAAGAAGCTTTCTGAGAAACTGCTTAGTGTTCTGTTAATTCATCTCACAGAGTTACATCTGTATTTCGTGGATCTCTTTGCTAGCCTTATTTCTGTGGAATCTGAGAACAGATATTTCGGATCCCTTTGAAGACTATAGGGCCAAAGGAAATATCCTCCGATAACAAAGAGAAAGAAGCTTTCTGAGAAACTTCTTTGTGTTCTGTGAAATCATCTCACAGAGTTACAGCTTTTCCCTCAAGAAGCCTTTCGCTAAGACAGTTCTTGTGGAATTGGCAAAGTGATATTTGGAAGCCCATAGAGGGCTATGGTGAAAAAGGAAATATCCTCAGATGAAATCTGGAAAGAAGCTTTCTGAGAAACTGCTTAGGGTTCTGTTAATTCATCTCACAGAGTTACATCTGTATTTCGTGGATCTCTTTGCTAGCCTTATTTCTGTGGAATCTGAGAACAGATATTTCGGATCCCTTTGAAGACTAGAGGGCCAAAGGAAATAACCTGCGATAACAAAGAGAAAGAAGCTTTCTGAGAAACTTCTTTGTGTTCTGTGAAATCATCTCACAGAGTTACAGCTTTCCCCACAAGAAGCCTTTCGCTAAGACAGTTCTTGTGGTATTGGGAAAGTGATATTTGGAAGCCCATAGAGGGCTATGGTGAAAAAGGAAATATCCTCAGATGAAATCTGGAAAGAAGCTTTCTGAGAAACTGCTTAGTGTTCTGTTAATTCATCTCACAGAGTTACATCTGTATTTCGTTGATCTCTTTGCTAGCCTTATTTCTGTGGAATCTGAGAACAGATATTTCGGATCCCTTTGAAGTCTATAGGGCCAAAGGAAATATCCTCCAATAACAAAGAGAAAGAAGCTTTCTGAGAAAGTTCTTTGTGTTCTGTGAAATCATCTCACAGAGTTACAGCTTTCCCCTCAAGAAGCCTTTCGCTAAGACAGTTCTTGTGGAATTGGCAAAGTGATATTTGGAAGCCCATAGAGGGCTATGGTGAAAAAGGAAATATCCTCAGATGAAATCTGGAAAGAAGCTTTCTGAGAAACTGCTTAGTGTTCTGTTAATTCATCTCACAGAGTTACATCTGTATTTCGTGGATCTCTTTGCTAGCCTTATTTCTGTGGAATCTGAGAACAGATATTTCGGATCCCTTTGAAGACTATAGGGCCAAAGGAAATATCCTCTGATAACAAAGAGAAAGAAGCTTTCTGAGAAACTTCTTTGTGTTCTATGAAATCATCTCACAGAGTTACAGCTTTCCCCTCAAGAAGCCTTTCGCTAAGACAGTTCTTGTGGAATTGGCAAATTGATATTTGGAAGCCCATAGGGGGCTATGGTGAAAAAGGAAATATCCTCAGATGAAATCTGGAAAGCAGCTTTCTGAGAAACTGCTTAATGTTCTGTTAATTCATCTCACAGAGTTACATCTGTATTTCGTGGATCTCTTTGCTAGCCTTATTTCTGTGGAATCTGAGAACAGATATTTCGGATCCCTTTGAAGACTATAGGGCCAAAGGAAATATCCTCCGATAACAAAGAGAAAGAAGCTTTCTGAGAAACTTCTTTGTGTTCTGTGAAATCATCTCACAGAGTTACAGCTTTCCCATCAAGAAGCCTTTCGCTAAGACAGTCCTTGTGGAATTGGCAAAGTGATATTTGGAAGCCCATAGAGGGCTATGGTGAAAAAGGAAATATCCTCAGATGAAATCTGGAAAGAAGCTTTCTGAGAAACTGCTTAGTGTTCTGTTAATTCATCTCACAGAGTTACATCTGTATTTCGTGGATCTCTTTGCTAGCCTTATTTCTGTGGAATCTGAGAACCGATATTTCGGATCCCTTTGAAGACTATAGGGCCAAAGGAAATATCCTGCGATAACAAAGAGAAAGAAGCTTTCTTAGAAACTTCTTTGTGTTCTCTGAAATCATCTCACAGAGTTAAGCTTTCCCCTCAAGAAGCCTTTCGCTAAGACAGTTCTGGTGGAATTGGCAAAGTGATATTTGGAAGCCCATAGAGGGCTATGGTGAAAAAGGAAATATCCTCAGATGAAATATGGAAAGGAGCTTTCTGAGCAACTGCTTAGTGTTCTGTTAATTAATCTCACAGAGTTACATCTGTATTTCGTGGATCTCTTTGCTAGTCTTATTTCTGTGGAATCTGAGAACAGATATTTCGGATCGCTTTGAAGACTATAGGGCCAAAGGAAATATCCTCCGATAACAAAGAGAAAGAAGCTTTCTGAGAAACTTCTTTGTGTTCTGTGAAATCATCTCACAGGGTTACAGCTTTCCCCTCAAGAAGCCTTTCGCTAAGATAGTTCTTGTGGAATTGGCAAAGTGATATTTGGAAGCCCATAGAGGGCTATGGTGAAAAAGGAAATATCCTCAGATGAAATCTGGAAAGAAGCTTTCTGAGAAACTGCTTAGTGTTCTGTTAATTCATCTCACCGAGTTACATCTGTATTTCGTGGATCTCTTTGCTAGCCTTATTTCTGTGGAATCTGAGAACAGATATTTCGGATCCCTTTGAAGACTATAGGGCCAAAGGAAATATCCTCCGATAACAAAGAGAAAGAAGCTTTCTGAGAAACTACTTTGTGTTCTGTGAAATCATCTCACAGAGTTACAGCTTTCCCCTCAAGAAGCCTTTCGCTAAGACAGTTCTTGTGGAATTGGCAAAGTGATATTTGGAAGCCCATAGAGGGCTATGGTGAAAAAGGAAATATCCTCAGATGACATCTGGAAAGAAGCTTTCTGAGAAACTGCTTAGTGTTCTGTTAATTCATCTCACAGAGTTACATCTGTATTTCGTGGATCTCTTTGCTAGCCTTATTTCTGTGGAATCTGAGAACAGATATTTCGGATCCCTTTGAAGACTACAGGGCCAAAGGAAATATCCTCCGATAACAAAGAGAAAGAAGCTTTCTGAGAAAGTTCTTTGTGTTCTGTGAAATCATCTCACAGAGTTACAGCTTTCCCCTCAAGAAGCCTTTCGCTAAGACAGTTCTTGTGGAATTGGCAAAGTGATATTTGGAAGCCCATAGAGGCCTATGGTGAAAAAGGAAATATCCTCAGATGAAATCTGGAAAGAAGCTTTCTGAGAAACTGCTTAGTGTTCTGGTAATTCATCTCAAAGAGTTATATCTGTATTTCGTGGATCTCTTTGCTAGCCTTATTTCTGTGGAATCTGAGAACAGATATTTCGGATCCCTTTGAAGACTATAAGGCCAAAGGAAATATCCTGCGATAACAAAGAGAAAGAAGCTTTCTGAGAAACTACTTTGTGTTCTGTGAAATCATCTCACAGAGTTACAGCTTTCCCCACAAGAGGTCTTTCGCTTAGACAGTTCTTGTGGAATTGGCAAAGTGATATTTGGAAGCCCATAGAGGGCTATGGTGAAAAAGGAAATATCCTCAGATGAAATATGGAAAGAATCTTTCTGAGAAACTGCTTAGTGTTCTGTTAATTCATCTCAAAGAGTTATATCTGTATTTCGTGGATCTCTTCGCTAGCCTTATTTCTGTGGAATCTGAGAACAGATATTTCGGATCCCTTTGAAGACTATAGGGCCAAAGGAAATATCCTGCGATAACAAAGAGAAAGAAGCTTTCTGAGAAACCTCTTTGTGTTCCGTGAAATCATCTCACAGAGTTACAGCTTTCCCCTTAAGAAGCCTTTCGCTAGGGCAGTTCTTGTGGAATTGGCAAAGTGATATTTGGAAGCCCATAGAGGGCTATGGTGAAAAAGGAAATATCCTCAGATGAAATCTGGAAAGAAGCTTTCTGAGAAACTGCTTAGTGTTCTGTTAATTCGTCTCACAGAGTTTCATCTGTATTTCGTGGATCTGTTTGCTAGCCTTATTTCTGTGGAATCTGAGAACAGATATTTCGGATCCCTTTGAAGACTATAGGGCCAAAGGAAATATCCTCCGATAACAAAGAGAAAGAAGCTTTCTGAGAAACTTCTTTGTGTTCTGTGAAATCATCTCACAGAGTTACAGCTTTCCCCTCAAGAAGCCTTTCGCTAAGACAGTTCTTGTGGAATTGGCAAAGTGATATTTGGAAGCCCATACAGGGCTATGGTGAAAAAGGAAATATCCTCAGATGAAATCTGGAAAGAAGCTTTCTGAGAAACTGCTTAGTGTTCTGTTAATTCATCTCACAGAGTTACATCTGTATTTCGTGGATCTCTTTGCTAGCCTTATTTCTGTGGAATCTGAGAACAGATATTTCGGATCCCTTAGAAGACTATAGGGCCAAAGGAAATATCCTGCGATAACAAAGAGAAAGAAGCTTTCTGAGAAACTTCTTTGTGTTCTGTGAAATCATCTCACAGGGTTACAGCTTTCCCCTCAAGAAGACTTTCGCTAAGACAGTTCTTGTGGAATTGGCAAAGTGATATTTGGAAGCCCATAGAGGGCTATGGTGAAAAAGGAAATATCCTCAGATGACATCTGGAAAGAAGCTTTCTGAGAAACTGCTTAGTGTTCTGTTAATTCATCTCACAGAGTTACATCTTTATTTCGTGGATCTCTTTGCTAGCCTTATTTCTGTGGAATCTGAGAACAGATATTTCGGATCCCTTTGAAGACTACAGTGCCAAAGGAAATATCCTCCGATAACAAAGAGAAAGAAGCTTTCTGAGAAAGTTCTTTGTGTTCTGTGAAATCATCTCACAGAGTTACAGCTTTCCCCTCAAGAAGCCTTTCGCTAAGACAGTTCTTGTGGAATTGGCAAAGTGATATTTGGAAGCCCATAGAGGCCTATGGTGAAAAAGGAAATATCCTCAGATGAAATCTGGAAAGAAGCTTTCTGAGAAACTGCTTAGTGTTCTGTTAATTCATCTCAAAGAGTTATATCTGTATTTCGTGGATCTCTTTGCTAGCCTTATTTCTGTGGAATCTGAGAACAGATATTTCGGATCCCTTTGAAGACTATAAGGCCAAAGGAAATATCCTGCGATAACAAAGAGAAAGAAGCTTTCTGAGAAACTACTTTGTGTTCTGTGAAATCATCTCACAGAGTTACAGCTTTCCCCACAAGAGGTCTCTCGCTTAGACAGTTCTTGTGGAATTGGCAAAGTGATATTTGGAAGCCCATAGAGGGCTATGGTGAAAAAGGAAATATCCTCAGATGAAATATGGAAAGAAGCTTTCTGAGAAACTGCTTAGTGTTCTGTTAATTCATCTCAAAGAGTTATATCTGTATTTCGTCGATCTGTTTGCTAGCCTTATTTCTATGGAATCTGAGAACAGATATTTCGGATCCCTTTGAAGACTATAGGGCCAAAGGAAATATCCTCCGATAACAAAGAGAATGAAGCTTTCTGAGAAACTTCTTTGTGTTCTGTGAAATCATCTCACAGAGTTACAGCTTTCCCCTCAAGAAGCCTTTCGCTAAGACAGTTCTTGTGGAATTGGCAAAGTGATATTTGGAAGCCCATAGAGGGCTATGGTGAAAAAGGAAATATCCTCAGATGAAATCTGGAAAGAAGATTTCTGAGAAACTGCTTAGTGTTCTGTTAATTCATCTCACAGAGTTACATCTGTATTTCGTGGATCTCTTTGCTAGCCTTATTTCTGTGGAATCTGAGAACAGATATTTCAGATCCCTTAGAAGACTATAGGGCCAAAGGAAATATCCTCCGATAACAAAGAGAAAGAAGCTTTCTGAGAAACTTCTTTGTGTTCTGTGAAATCATCTCACAGGGTTACAGCTTTCCCCTCAAGAAGACTTTCGCTAAGACAGTTCTTGTGGAATTGGCAAAGTGATATTTGGAAGCCCATAGAGGGCTATGGTGAAAAAGGAAATATCCTCAGATGACATCTGGAAAGAAGCTTTCTGAGAAACTGCTTAGTGTTCTGTTAATTCATCTCACAGAGTTACATCTTTATTTCGTGGATCTCTTTGCTAGCCTTATTTCTGTGGAATCTGAAAACAGATATTTCGGACCCCTTTGAAGACTATAGGGCCAAAGGAAATATCCTCCGATAACAAAGAGTAAGAAGCTTTCTGAGAAACTTCTTTGTGTTCCGTGAAATCATCTCAAAGAGTTACAGGTTTCCCCTCAAGAAGCCTTTCGCTAAGACAGTTCTGGTGGAATTGGCAAAGTGATATTTGGAAGCCCATAGAGGGCTATGGTGAAAAAGGAAATATCCTCAGATGAAATCTGGAAAGAAGCTTTCTGAGAAACTGCTTAGTGTTCTGTTAATTCATCTCACAGAGTTACATCTGTATTTCGTGGATCTCTTTGCTAGCCTTATTTCTGTGGAATCTGAGAACAGATATTTCGGATCCCTTTGAAGACTATAGGGCCAAAGGAAATATCCTCCGATAACAAAGAGAAAGAAGCTTTCTGAGAAACTTCTTTGTGTTCTGTGAAATCATCTCACAGAGTTACAGCTTTTCCCTCAAGAAGCCTTTCGCTAAGACAGTTCTTGTGGAATTGGCAAAGTGATATTTGGAAGCCCATAGAGGGCTATGGTGAAAAAGGAAATATCCTCAGATGAAATCTGGAAAGAAGCTTTCTGAGAAACTGCTTAGGGTTCTGTTAATTCATCTCACAGAGTTACATCTGTATTTCGTGGATCTCTTTGCTAGCCTTATTTCTGTGGAATCTGAGAACAGATATTTCGGATCCCTTTGAAGACTAGAGGGCCAAAGGAAATAACCTGCGATAACAAAGAGAAAGAAGCTTTCTGAGAAACTTCTTTGTGTTCTGTGAAATCATCTCACAGAGTTACAGCTTTCCCCTCAAGAAGCCTTTCGCTAAGACTGTTCTTGTGGTATTGGGAAAGTGATATTTGGAAGCCCATAGAGGGCTATGGTGAAAAAGGAAATATCCTCAGATCAAATCTGGAAAGAAGCTTTCTGAGAAACTGCTTAGTGTTCTGTTAATTCATCTCACAGAGTTACATCTGTATTTCGTGGATCTCTTTGCTAGCCTTATTTCTGTGGAATCTGAGAACAGATATTTCGGATCCCTTTGAAGACTATAGGGCCAAAGGAAATATCCTCCAATAACAAAGAGAAAGAAGCTTTCTGAGAAACTTCTTTGTGTTCTGTGAAATCATCTCACAGAGTTACAGCTTTCCCCTCAAGAAGCCTTTCGCTAAGACAGTTCTTGTGGAATTGGCAAAGTGATATTTGGAAGCCCATAGAGGGCTATGGTGAAAAAGGAAATATCCTCAGATGAAATCTGGAAAGAAGCTTTCTGAGAAACTGCTTAGTGTTCTGTGAATTCATCTCACAGAGTTACATCTCTATTTCGTGGATCTCTTTGCTAGCCTTATTTCTGTGGAATCTGAGAACAGATATTTCGGATCCCTTTGAAGACTATAGGGCCAAAGGAAATATCCTCCGATAACAAAAAGAAAGAAGCTTTCTGAGAAACTTCTTTGTGTTCTATGAAATCATCTCACAGAGTTACAGCTTTCCCCTCAAGAAGCCTTTCGCTAAGACAGTTCTTGTGGAATTGGCAAAGTGATATTTGGAAGCCCATAGAGGGCTATGGTGAAAAAGGAAATATCCTCAGATGAAATCTGGAAAGCAGCTTTCTGAGAAACTGCTTAATGTTCTGTTAATTCATCTCACAGAGTTATCTGTATTTCGTGGATCTCTTTGCTAGCCTTATTTCTGTGGAATCTGAGAACAGATATTTCGGATCCCTTTGAAGACTATAGGGCCAAAGGAAATATCCTCCGATAACAAAGAGAAAGAAGCTTTCTGAGAAACTTCTTTGTGTTCTGTGAAATCATCTCACAGAGTTACAGCTTTCCCATCAAGAAGCCTTTCGCTAAGACAGTTCTTGTGGAATTGGCAAAGTGATATTTGGAAGCCCATAGAGGGCTATCGTGAAAAAGGAAATATCCTCAGATGAAATCTGGAAAGAAGCTTTCTGAGAAACTGCTTAGTGTTCTGTGAATTCATCTCACAGAGTTACATCTGTATTTCGTGGATCTCTTTGCTAGCCTTATTTCTGTGGAATCTGAGAACAGATATTTCCGATCCCTTTGAAGACTATAGGGCCAAAGGAAATATCCTGCGATAACAAAGAGAAAGAAGCTTTCTGAGAAACTTCTTTGTGTTCTCTGAAATCATCTCACAGAGTTACAGCCTTCCCCTCAAGAAGCCTTTCGCTAAGACAGTTCTGGTGGAATTGGCAAAGTGATATTTGGAAGCCCATAGAGGGCTATGGTGAAAAAGGAAATATCCTCAGATGAAATCTGGAAAGGAGCTTTCTGAGAAACTGCTTAGTGTTCTGTTAATTCATCTCACAGAGTTACATCTGTATTTCGTGGATCTCTTTGCTAGCCTTATTTCTGTGGAATCTGAGAACAGATATTTCGGATCCCTTTGAAGACTATAGGGCCAAAGGAAATATCCTCCGATAACAAAGAGAAAGAAGCTTTCTGAGAAACTTCTTTGTGTTCTGTGAAATCATCTCACAGAGTTACAGCTTTCCCCTCAAGAAGCCTTTCGCTAAGACAGTTCTTGTGGAATTGGCAAAGTGATATTTGGAAGCCCATAGAGGGCTATGGTGAAAAAGGAAATATCCTCAGATGAAATCTGGAAAGAAGCTTTCTGAGAAACTGCTTAGTGTTCTGTTAATTCATCTCACAGAGTTACATCTGTATTTCGTGGATCTCTTTGCTAGCCTTATTTCTGTGGAATCTGAGAACAGATATTTCGGATCCCTTTGAAGACTACAGGGCCAAAGGAAATATCCTCCGATAACAAAGAGAAAGAAGCTTTCTGAGAAAGTTCTTTGTGTTCTGTGAAATCATCTCACAGAGTTACAGCTTTCCCCTCAAGAAGCCTTTCGCTAAGACAGTTCTTGTGGAATTGGCAAAGTGATATTTGGAAGCCCATAGAGGCCTATGGTGAAAAAGGAAATATCCTCAGATGAAATCTGGAAAGAAGCTCTCTGAGAAACTGCTTAGTGTTCTGGTAATTCATCTCAAAGAGTTATATCTGTATTTCGTGGATCTCTTTGCTAGCCTTATTTCTGTGGAATCTGAGAACAGATATTTCGGATCCCTTTGAAGACTATAAGGTCAAAGGAAATATCCTGCGATAACAAAGAGAAAGAAGCTTTCTGAGAAACTACTTTGTGTTCTGTGAAATCATCTCACAGAGTTACAGCTTTCCCCACAAGAGGTCTTTCGCTTAGACAGTTCTTGTGGAATTGGCAAAGTGATATTTGGAAGCCCATAGAGGGCTATGGTGAAAAAGGAAATATCCTCAGATGAAATATGGAAAGAAGCTTTCTGAGAAACTGCTTAGTGTTCTGTTAATTCATCTCAAAGAGTTATATCTGTATTTCGTGGATCTCTTCGCTAGCCTTATTTCTGTGAAATCTGAGAACAGATATTTCGGATGCCTTTGAAGACTATAGGGCCAAAGGAAATATCCTGCGATAACAAAGAGAAAGAAGCTTTCTGAGAAACCTCTTTGTGTTCTGTGAAATCATCTCTCAGAGTTACAGCTTTCCCCTCAAGAAGCCTTTCGCTAGGGCAGTTCTTGTGGAATTGGCAAAGTGATATTTGGAAGCCCATAGAGGGCTATGGTGAAAAAGGAAATATCCTCAGATGAAATCTGGAAAGAAGCTTTCTGAGAAACTGCTTAGTGTTCTGTTAATTCGTCTCACAGAGTTTCATCTGTATTTCGTGGATCTGTTTGCTAGCCTTATTTCTGTGGAATCTGAGAACAGATATTTCGGATCCCTTTGAAGACTATAGGGCCAAAGGAAATATCCTCCGATAACAAAGAGAAAGAAGCTTTCTGATAAACTTCTTTGTGTTCTGTGAAATCATCTCACAGAGTTACAGCTTTCCCCTCAAGAAGCCTTTCGCTAAGACAGTTCTTGTGGAATTGGCAAAGTGATATTTGGAAGCCCATAGAGGGCTATGGTGAAAAAGGAAATATCCTCAGATGAAATCTGGAAAGAAGCTTTCTGAGAAACTGCTTAGGGTTCTGTTAATTCATCTCACAGAGTTACATCTGTATTTCGTGGATCTCTTTGCTAGCCTTATTTCTGTGGAATCTGAGAGCAGATATTTCGGAACCCTTAGAAGACTATAGGGCCAAAGGAAATATCCTGCGATAACAAAGAGAAAGAAGCTTTCTGAGAAACTTCTTTGTGTTCTGTGAAATCATCTCACAGGGTTACAGCTTTCCCCTCAAGAAGACTTTCGCTAAGACAGTTCTTGTGGAATTGGCAAAGTGATATTTGGAAGCCCATAGAGGGCTATGGTGAAAAAGGAAATATCCTCAGATGACATCTGGAAAGAAGCTTTCTGAGAAACTGCTTAGTGTTCTGTTAATTCATCTCACAGAGTTACATCTTTATTTCGTGGATCTCTTTGCTAGCCTTATTTCTGTGGAATCTGAAAACAGATATTTCGGATCCCTTTGAAGACTATAGGGCCAAAGGAAATATCCTCCGATAACAAAGAGTAAGAAGCTTTCTGAGAAACTTCTTTGTGTTCTGTGAAATCATCTCACAGAGTTACAGCTTTCCCCTCAAGAAGCCTTTCGCTAAGACAGTTCTGGTGGAATTGGCAAAGTGGTATTTGGAAGCCCATAGAGGGCTATGGTGAAAAAGGAAATATCCTCAGATGAAATCTGGAAAGAAGCTTTCTGAGAAACTGCCTAGTGTTCTGTTAATTCATCTCACAGAGTTACATCTGTATTTCGTGGATCTCTTTGCTAGCCTTATTTCTGTGGAATCTGAGAACAGATATTTCGGATCCCTTTGAAGACTATAGGGCCAATGGAAATATCCTCCGATAACAAAGAGAAAGAAGCTTTCTGAGAAACTTCTTTGTGTTCTGTGAAATCATCTCACAGAGTTACAGCTTTTCCCTCAAGAAGCCTTTCGCTAAGACAGTTCTTGTGGAATTGGCAAAGTGATATTTGGAAGCCCATAGAGGGCCATGGTGAAAAAGGAAATATCCTCAGATGAAATCTGGAAAGAAGCTTTCTGAGAAACTGCTTAGGGTTCTGTTAATTCATCTCACAGAGTTACATCTGTATTTCGTGGATCTCTTTGCTAGCCTTATTTCTGTGGAATCTGAGAACAGATATTTCGGATCCCTTTGAAGACTAGAGGGCCAAAGGAAATATCCTCCAATAACAAAGAGAAAGAAGCTTTCTGAGAAACTTCTTTGTGTTCTGTGAAATCATCTCACAGAGTTACAGCTTTCCCCTCAAGAAGCCTTTCGCTAAGACAGTTCTTGTGGAATTGGCAAAGTGATATTTGGAAGCCCATAGAGGGCTATGGTGAAAAAGGAAATATCCTCAGATGAAATCTGGAAAGAAGCTTTCTGAGAAACTGCTTAGTGTTCTGTGAATTCATCTCACAGAGTTACATCTGTATTTCGTGGATCTCTTTGCTAGCCTTATTTCTGTGGAATCTGAGAACAGATATTTCGGATCCCTTTGAAGACTATAGGGCCAAAGGAAATATCCTCCGATAACAAAGAGAAAGAAGCTTTCTGAGAAACTTCTTTGTGTTCTCTGAAATCATCTCAGAGAGTTACAGCTTTCCCCTCAAGAAGCCTTTCGCTAAGACAGTTCTGGTGGAATTGGCAAAGTGATATTTGGAAGCCCATAGAGGGCTATGGTGAAAAAGGAAATGTCCTCAGATGAAATCTGGAAAGGAGCTTTCTGAGAAACTGCTTAGTGTTCTGTTAATTCATCTCACAGAGTTACATCTGTATTTCGTGGATCTCTTTGCTAGCCTTATTTCTGTGGAATCTGAGAACAGATATTTCGGATCCCTTTGAAGACTATAGGGCCAAAGGAAATATCCTCCGATAACAAAGAGAAAGAAGCTTTCTGAGAAACTTCTTTGTGTTCTGTGAAATCATCTCACAGAGTTACAGCTTTCCCCTCAAGAAGCCTTTCGCTAAGACAGTTCTTGTGGAATTGGCCAAGTGATATTTGGAAGCCCATAGAGGGCTATGGTGAAAAAGGAAATATCCTCAGATGACATCTGGAAAGAAGCTTTCTGAGAAACTGCTTAGTGTTCTGTTAATTCATCTCAAAGAGTTATATCTGTATTTCGTGGATCTCTTTGCTAGCCTTATTTCTGTGGAATCTGAGAACAGATATTTCGGATCCCTTTGAAGACTATAGAGCCAAAGGAAATATCCTGCGATAACAAAGAGAAAGAAGCCTTCTGAGAAACTTCTTTGTGTTCTGTGAAATCATCTCACAGAGTTACAGCTTTCCCCTCAAGAAGCCTTTCGCTAAGACAGTTCTTGTGGAATTGGCAAAGTGATATTTGGAAGCCCATAGAGGGCTATGGTGAAAAAGGAAATATCCTCAGATGAAATCTGGAAAGAAGCTTTCTGAGAAACTGCTCTGTGATGTGTGATTTCCACTCACAGAGTTACATCTGTATTTCGTGGATCTCTTTGCTAGCCTTATTTCTGTGGAATCTGAGAACAGATATTTCGGATTCCTTTGAAGACTATAAGGCCAAAGGAAATATCCTGCGATAACAAAGAGAAAGAAGCTTTCTGAGAAACTGCTTTCTGTTCTGTGAAATCATCTCACAGAGTTACAGCTTTCCCCACAAGAGGCCTTTCGCTTAGACAGTTCTTGTGGAATTGGCAAAGTGATATTTGGAAGCCCATAGAGGGCTATGGTGAAAAAGGAAATATCCTCAGAGGAAATATGGAAAGAAGCTTTCTGAGAAACTGCTTAGTGTTCTGTTAATTCATCTCAAAGAGTTATATCTGTATTTCGTGGATCTCTTTGCTAGCCTTATTTCTGTGGAATCTGAGAACAGATATTTCTGATCCCTTTGAAGACTATAGGGCCCAAGGAAATATCCTGCGATAACAAAGAGAAAGAAGCTTTCTGAGAAACCTCTTTGTGTTCTGTGAAATCATCTCACAGAGTTACAGCTTTCCCCTCAAGAAGCCTTTCGCTAAGACAGTTCTGGTGGAATTGGCAAAGTGATATTTGGAAGCCCATAGAGGGCTATGGTGAGAAAGGAAATATCCTCAGATGAAATCTGGAAAGAAGCTTTCTGAGAAACTGCTTAGTGTTCTGTTAATTCATGTCATACGGTTACATCTGTATTTCGTGGATCTCTTTGCTAGCCTTATTTCTGTGGAATCTGAGAACAGATATTTCGGATCCCTTTGAAGACTATAGGGCGAAAGGAAATATCCTCCGATAACAAAGAGAAAGAAGCTTTCTGAGAAACTTCTTTGTGTTCTGTGAAATCATCTCACAGAGTTACAGCTTTCCCCTCAAGAAGCCTTTCGCTAAGACAGTTCTTGTGGAGTTGGCAAAGTCATATTTGGAAGCCCATAGAGTCCTATGGTGAAAAAGGAAATATCCTCAGATGAAATCTGGAAAGAAGCTTTCTGAAAAACTGCTTAGTGTTCTGTAAATTCATCTCACATAGTTACATCTGTATTTCGTGGATGTATTTCCTAGCCTTATTTCTGTGGAATCTGAGAACAGATATTTCGGATCCCTTTGAAGACTATAGGGCCAAAGGAAATATCCTCTGATAACAAAGAGAAAGAAGCTTTCTGAGAAACTTCTTTGTGTTCTGTGAAATCATCTCACAGAGTTACAGCTTTCCCCTCAAGAAGCCTTTCGCTAAGACAGTTCTTGTGGAATTGGCAAAGTGATATTTGGAAGCCCATAGAGGGCTATGGTGAAAAAGGAAATATCCTCAGATGACATCTGGAAAGAAGCTTTCTGAGAAACTGCTTAGTGTTCTGTAAATTCATCTCACAGAGTTACATCTGTATTTCGTGGATCTCTTTGCTAGCCTTATTTCTGTGGAATCTGAGAACAGATATTTCGGATCCCTTTGAAGACTATAGGGCCAAAGGAAATATCCTCCGATAACAAAGAGAAAGAAGCTTTCTGAGAAACTTCTTTGTGTTCTGTGAAATCATCTCACAGAGTTACAGCTTTCCCCTCAAGAAGCCTTTCGCTAAGACAGTTCTTGTGGATTTGGCAAAGTGATATTTGGAAGCCCTTAGAGGGCTATGGTGAAAAAGGAAATATCCTCAGATGAAATCTGGAAAGAAGCTTTCTGAGAAACTGCTTAGTGTTCTGTTAATTCATCTCACAGAGTTACATCTGTATTTCGTGGATCTCTTTGCTAGCCTTATTTCTGTGGAATCTGAGAAGAGATATTTCGGATCCCTTTGAGGACTATAGGGCCAAAGGAAATATCCTCCGATAACAAAGAGAAAGAAGCTTTCTGAGAAAGTTCTTTGTGTTCTGTGAAATCATCTCACAGAGTTACAGCTTTCCCCTCAAGAAGCCTTTCGCTAAGACAGTTCTTGTGGAATTGGCAAAGTGATATTTGGAAGCCCATAGAGGGCTATGGTGAAAAAGGAAATATCCTCAGATGAAATGTGGAAAGAAGCTTTCTGAGAAACTGCTTAGGGTTCTGTTAATTCATCTCACATAGTTACATCTGTATTTCGTGGATGTATTTCCTAGCCTTATTTCTGTGGAATCTGAGAACAGATATTTCGGATCCCTTTGAAGACTATAGGGCCAAAGGAAATATCCTCTGATAACAAAGAGAAAGAAGCTTTCTGAGAAACTTCTTTGTGTTCTGTGAAATCATCTCACAGAGTTACAGCTTTCCCCTCAAGAAGCCTTTCGCTAAGACAGTTCTTGTGGAATTGGCAAAGTGATATTTGGAAGCCCATAGAGGGCTATGGTGAAAAAGGAAATATCCTCAGATGACATCTGGAAAGAAGCTTTCTGAGAAACTGCTTAGTGTTCTGTAAATTCATCTCACAGAGTTACATCTGTATTTCGTGGATCTCTTTGCTAGCCTTATTTCTGTGGAATCTGAGAACAGATATTTCGGATCCCTTTGAAGACTATAGGGCCAAAGGAAATATCCTCCGATAACAAAGAGAAAGAAGCTTTCTGAGAAACTTCTTTGTGTTCTGTGAAATCATCTCACAGAGTTACAGCTTTCCCCTCAAGAAGCCTTTCGCTAAGACAGTTCTTGTGGATTTGGCAAAGTGATATTTGGAAGCCCTTAGAGGGCTATGGTGAAAAAGGAAATATCCTCAGATGAAATCTGGAAAGAAGCTTTCTGAGAAACTGCTTAGTGTTCTGTTAATTCATCTCACAGAGTTACATCTGTATTTCGTGGATCTCTTTGCTAGCCTTATTTCTGTGGAATCTGAGAAGAGATATTTCGGATCCCTTTGAGGACTATAGGGCCAAAGGAAATATCCTCCGATAACAAAGAGAAAGAAGCTTTCTGAGAAAGTTCTTTGTGTTCTGTGAAATCATCTCACAGAGTTACAGCTTTCCCCTCAAGAAGCCTTTCGCTAAGACAGTTCTTGTGGAATTGGCAAAGTGATATTTGGAAGCCCATAGAGGGCTATGGTGAAAAAGGAAATATCCTCAGATGAAATGTGGAAAGAAGCTTTCTGAGAAACTGCTTAGGGTTCTGTTAATTCATCTCACAGAGTTACATCTGTATTTCGTGGATCTCTTTGCTAGCCTTATTTCTGTGGAATCTGAGAACAGATATTTCGGATCCCTTTGAAGACTAGAGGGCCAAAGGAAATAACCTGCGATAACAAAGAGAAAGAAGCTTTCTGAGAAACTTCTTTGTGTTCTGTGAAATCATCTCACAGAGTTACAGCTTTCCCCTCAAGAAGCCTTTCGCTAAGACAGTTCTTGTGGAATTGGGAAAGTGATATTTGGAAGCCCATAGAGGGCTATGGTGAAAAAGGAAATATCCTCAGATGAAATCTGGAAAGAAGCTTTCTGAGAAACTGCTTAGTGTTCTGTTAATTCATCTCACAGAGTTACATCTGTATTTCGTGGATCTCTTTGCTAGCCTATTTCTGTGGAATCTGAGAACAGATATTTCGGATCCCTTTGAAGACTATAGGGCGAAAGGAAATATCCTCCGATAACAAAGAGAAAGAAGCTTTCTGAGAAACTTCTTTGTGTTCTGTGAAATCATCTCACAGAGTTACAGCTTGCCCCTCAAGAAGCCTTTCGCTAAGACAGTTCTTGTGGAATTGGCAAAGTGATATTTGGAAGCCCATAGAGGGCTATGGTGAAAAAGGAAATATCCTCAGATGAAATCTGGAAAGAAGCTTTCTGAGAAACTGCTTAGTGTTCTGATAATTCATCTCACAGAGTTACATCTGTATTTCGTGGATCTCTTTGCTAGACTTATTTCTGTGGAATCTGAGAACAGATATTTCGGATCCCTATGAAGACTATAGGGCCAAAGCAAATATCCTCCGATAACAAAGAGAAAGAAGCTTTCTGAGAAACTTCTTTGTGTTCTGTGAAATCATCTCACAGAGTTACAGCTTTCCCCTCAAGAAGCCTTTCGCTAAGACAGTTCTTGTGGAATTGGCAAAGTGATATTTGGAAGCCCATAGAGGGCTATGGTGAAAAAGGAAATATCCTCAGATGAAATGTGGAAAGAAGCTTTCTGAGAAACTGCTTAGGGTTCTGTTAATTCATCTCACAGAGTTACATCTGTATTTCTTGGATCTCTTTGCTAGCCTTATTTCTGTATAATCTGAGAACAGATATTTCGGATCCCTTTGAAGACTAGAGGGCCAACGGAAATAACCTGCGATAACAAAGAGAAAGAAGCTTTCTGAGAAACTTCTTTGTGTTCTGTGAAATCATCTCACAGAGTTACAGCTTTCCCCTCAAGAAGCCTTTCGCTAAGACAGTTCTTGTGGAATTGGCAAAGTGATATTTGGAAGCCCATAGAGGGCTATGGTGAAAAAGGAAATATCCTCAGATGAAATCTGGAAGGAAGCTTTCTGAGAAACTGCTTAGTGTTCTGTGAATTCACCTCACAGAGTTACATCTGTATTTCGTGGATCTCTTTGCTAGCCTTATTTCTGTGGAATCTGAGAACAGATATTTCGGATTCCTTTGAAGACTATAGGGCCAAAGGAAATATCCTCCGATAACAAAGAGAAAGAAGCTTTCTGAGAAACTTCTTTGTGTTCTGTGAAATCATCTCACCGAGTTACAGCTTTCCCCTCAAGAAGCCTTTCGCTAAGACAGTTCTTGTGGAATTGGCAAAGTGATATTTGGAAGCCCATAGAGGGCTATGGTGAAAAAGGAAATATCCTCAGATGAAATCTGGAAAGAAGCTTTCTGAGAAACTGCTTAGTGTTCTGTGAATTCATCTCACAGAGTTACATCTGTATTTCGTGGATCTCTTTGCTAGCCTTATTTCTGTGGAATCTGAGAACAGATATTTCGGATCCCTTTGAAGACTATAGGGCCAAAGGAAATATCCTCCGATAACAAAGAGAAAGAAGCTTTCTGAGAAACTTCTTTGTGTTCTATGAAATCATCTCACAGAGTTACAGCTTTCCCCTCAAGAAGCCTTTCGCTAAGACAGTTCTTGTGGAATTGGCAAATTGATATTTGGAAGCCCATAGGGGGCTATGGTGAAAAAGGAAATATCCTCAGATGAAATCTGGAAAGCAGCTTTCTGAGAAACTGCTTAATGTTCTGTTAATTCATCTCACAGAGTTACATCTGTATTTCGTGGATCTCTTTCCTAGCCTTATTTCTGTGGAATCTGAGAACAGATATTTCGGATCCCTTTGAAGACTATAGGGCCAAAGGAAATATCCTCCGATAACAAAGAGAAAGAAGCTTTCTGAGAAACTTCTTTGTGTTCTGTGAAATCATCTCACAGAGTTACAGCTTTCCCATCAAGAAGCCTTTCGCTAAGACAGTTCTTGTGGAATTGGCAAAGTGATATCTGGAAGCCCATAGAGGGCTATGGTGAAAAAGGAAATATCCTCAGATGAAATCTGGAAAGAAGCTTTCTGAGAAACTGCTTAGTGTTCTGTTAATTCATCTCACAGAGTTACATCTGTATTTCGTGGATCTCTTTGCTAGCCTTATTTCTGTGGAATCTGAGAACAGATATTTCGGATCCCTTTGAAGACTATAGGGCCAAAGGAAATATCCTGCGATAACAAAGAGAAAGAAGCTTTCTGAGAAACTTCTTTGTGTTCTCTGAAATCATCTCAGAGAGTTACAGCTTTCCCCTCAAGAAGCCTTTCGCTAAGACAGTTCTGGTGGAATTGGCAAAGTGATATTTGGAAGCCCATAGAGGGCTATGGTGAAAAAGGAAATATCCTCAGATGAAATCTGGAAAGGAGCTTTCTGAGAAACTGCTTAGTGTTCTGTTAATTCATCTCACAGAGTTACATCTGTATTTCGTGGATCTCCTTGCTAGCCTTATTTCTGTGGAATCTGAGAAGAGATATTTCGGATCCCTTTGAGGACTATAGGGCCAAAGGAAATATCCTCCGATAACAAAGAGAAAGAAGCTTTCTGAGAAAGTTCTTTGTGTTCTGTGAAATCATCTCACAGAGTTACAGCTTTCCCCTCAAGAAGCCTTTCGCTAAGACAGTTCTTGTGGAATTGGCAAAGTGATATTTGGAAGCCCATAGAGGGCTATGGTGAAAAAGGAAATATCCTCAGATGAAATGTGGAAAGAAGCTTTCTGAGAAACTGCTTAGGGTTCTGTTAATTCATCTCACAGAGTTACATCTGTATTTCGTGGATCTCTTTGCTAGCCTTATTTCTGTGGAATCTGAGAACAGATATTTCGGATCCCTTTGAAGACTAGAGGGCCAAAGGAAATAACCTGCGATAACAAAGAGAAAGAAGCTTTCTGAGAAACTTCTTTGTGTTCTGTGAAATCATCTCACAGAGTTACAGCTTTCCCCTCAAGAAGCCTTTCGCTAAGACAGTTCTTGTGGAATTGGGAAAGTGATATTTGGAAGCCCATAGAGGGCTATGGTGAAAAAGGAAATATCCTCAGATGAAATCTGGAAAGAAGCTTTCTGAGAAACTGCTTAGTGTTCTGTTAATTCATCTCACAGAGTTACATCTGTATTTCGTGGATCTCTTTGCTAGCCTATTTCTGTGGAATCTGAGAACAGATATTTCGGATCCCTTTGAAGACTATAGGGCGAAAGGAAATATCCTCCGATAACAAAGAGAAAGAAGCTTTCTGAGAAACTTCTTTGTGTTCTGTGAAATCATCTCACAGAGTTACAGCTTGCCCCTCAAGAAGCCTTTCGCTAAGACAGTTCTTGTGGAATTGGCAAAGTGATATTTGGAAGCCCATAGAGGGCTATGGTGAAAAAGGAAATATCCTCAGATGAAATCTGGAAAGAAGCTTTCTGAGAAACTGCTTAGTGTTCTGATAATTCATCTCACAGAGTTACATCTGTATTTCGTGGATCTCTTTGCTAGACTTATTTCTGTGGAATCTGAGAACAGATATTTCGGATCCCTATGAAGACTATAGGGCCAAAGCAAATATCCTCCGATAACAAAGAGAAAGAAGCTTTCTGAGAAACTTCTTTGTGTTCTGTGAAATCATCTCACAGAGTTACAGCTTTCCCCTCAAGAAGCCTTTCGCTAAGACAGTTCTTGTGGAATTGGCAAAGTGATATTTGGAAGCCCATAGAGGGCTATGGTGAAAAAGGAAATATCCTCAGATGAAATGTGGAAAGAAGCTTTCTGAGAAACTGCTTAGGGTTCTGTTAATTCATCTCACAGAGTTACATCTGTATTTCTTGGATCTCTTTGCTAGCCTTATTTCTGTATAATCTGAGAACAGATATTTCGGATCCCTTTGAAGACTAGAGGGCCAACGGAAATAACCTGCGATAACAAAGAGAAAGAAGCTTTCTGAGAAACTTCTTTGTGTTCTGTGAAATCATCTCACAGAGTTACAGCTTTCCCCTCAAGAAGCCTTTCGCTAAGACAGTTCTTGTGGAATTGGCAAAGTGATATTTGGAAGCCCATAGAGGGCTATGGTGAAAAAGGAAATATCCTCAGATGAAATCTGGAAGGAAGCTTTCTGAGAAACTGCTTAGTGTTCTGTGAATTCATCTCACAGAGTTACATCTGTATTTCGTGGATCTCTTTGCTAGCCTTATTTCTGTGGATTCTGAGAACAGATATTTCGGATTCCTTTGAAGACTATAGGGCCAAAGGAAATATCCTCCGATAACAAAGAGAAAGAAGCTTTCTGAGAAACTTCTTTGTGTTCTGTGAAATCATCTCACCGAGTTACAGCTTTCCCCTCAAGAAGCCTTTCGCTAAGACAGTTCTTGTGGAATTGGCAAAGTGATATTTGGAAGCCCATAGAGGGCTATGGTGAAAAAGGAAATATCCTCAGATGAAATCTGGAAAGAAGCTTTCTGAGAAACTGCTTAGTGTTCTGTGAATTCATCTCACAGAGTTACATCTGTATTTCGTGGATCTCTTTGCTAGCCTTATTTCTGTGGAATCTGAGAACAGATATTTCGGATCCCTTTGAAGACTATAGGGCCAAAGGAAATATCCTCCGATAACAAAGAGAAAGAAGCTTTCTGAGAAACTTCTTTGTGTTCTATGAAATCATCTCACAGAGTTACAGCTTTCCCCTCAAGAAGCCTTTCGCTAAGACAGTTCTTGTGGAATTGGCAAATTGATATTTGGAAGCCCATAGGGGGCTATGGTGAAAAAGGAAATATCCTCAGATGAAATCTGGAAAGAAGCTTTCTGAGAAACTGCTTAATGTTCTGTTAATTCATCTCACAGAGTTACATCTGTATTTCGTGGATCTCTTTCCTAGCCTTATTTCTGTGGAATCTGAGAACAGATATTTCGGATCCCTTTGAAGACTATAGGGCCAAAGGAAATATCCTCCGATAACAAAGAGAAAGAAGCTTTCTGAGAAACTTCTTTGTGTTCTGTGAAATCATCTCACAGAATTACAGCTTTCCCATCAAGAAGCCTTTCGCTAAGACAGTTCTTGTGGAATTGGCAAAGTGATATCTGGAAGCCCATAGAGGGCTATGGTGAAAAAGGAAATATCCTCAGATGAAATCTGGAAAGAAGCTTTCTGAGAAACTGCTTAGTGTTCTGTTAATTCATCTCACAGAGTTACATCTGTATTTCGTGGATCTCTTTGCTAGCCTTATTTCTGTGGAATCTGAGAACAGATATTTCGGATCCCTTTGAAGACTATAGGGCCAAAGGAAATATCCTGCGATAACAAAGAGAAAGAAGCTTTCTGAGAAACTTCTTTGTGTTCTCTGAAATCATCTCAGAGAGTTACAGCTTTCCCCTCAAGAAGCCTTTCGCTAAGACAGTTCTGGTGGAATTGGCAAAGTGATATTTGGAAGCCCATAGAGGGCTATGGTGAAAAAGGAAATATCCTCAGATGAAATCTGGAAAGGAGCTTTCTGAGAAACTGCTTAGTGTTCTGTTAATTCATCTCACAGAGTTACATCTGTATTTCGTGGATCTCCTTGCTAGCCTTATTTCTGTGGAATCTGAGAACAGATATTTCGGATCCCTTTGAAGACTATAGGGCCAAAGGAAATATCCTCCGATAACAAAGAGAAAGAAGCTTTCTGAGAAACTTCTTTGTGTTCTGTGAAATCATCTCACAGAGTTACAGCTTTCCCCTCAAGAAGCCTTTCGCTAAGACAGTTCTTGTGGAATTGGCCAAGTGATATTTGGAAGCCCAAAGAGGGCTATGGTGAAAAAGGAAATATCCTCAGATGAAATCTGGAAAGAAGCTTTCTGAGAAACTGCTTAGTGTTCTGTTAATTCATCTCAAAGAGTTATATCTGTATTTCGTGGATCTCTTTGCTAGCCTTATTTCTGTGGAATCTGAGAACAGATATTTCGGATCCCTTTGAAGACTATAGAGCCAAAGGAAATATCCTGCGATAACAAGGAGAAAGAAGCTTTCTGAGAAACTTCTTTGTGTTCTGTGAAATCATCTCAGAGAGTTACAGCTTTCCCCTCAAGAAGCCTTTCGCTAAGACAGTTCTGGTGGAATTGGCAAAGTGATATTTGGAAGCCCATAGAGGGCTATGGTGAAAAAGGAAATATCCTCAGATGAAATCTGGAAAGAAGCTTTCTGAGAAACTGCTTAGTGTTCTGTTAATTCATCTCACAGAGTTACATCTGTATTTCGTGGATCTCTTTGCTAGCCTTATTTCTGTGGAATCTGAGAACAGATATTTCGGATCCCTTTGAAGACTATAGGGCCAAAGGAAATATCCTCCGATAACAAAGAGAAAGAAGCTTTCTGAGAAACTTCTTTGTGTTCTGTGAAATCATCTCACAGAGTTACAGCTTTTCCCTCAAGAAGCCTTTCGCTAAGACAGTTCTTGTGGAATTGGCAAAGTGATATTTGGAAGCCCATAGAGGGCTATGGTGAAAAAGGAAATATCCTCAGATGAAATCTGGAAAGAAGCTTTCTGAGAAACTGCTTAGGGTTCTGTTAATTCATCTCACAGAGTTACATCTGTATTTCGTGGATCTCTTTGCTAGCCTTATTTCTGTGGAATCTGAGAACAGATATTTCGGATCCCTTTGAAGACTAGAGGGCCAAAGGAAATAACCTGCGATAACAAAGAGAAAGAAGCTTTCTGAGAAACTTCTTTGTGTTCTGTGAAATCATCTCACAGAGTTACAGCTTTCCCCTCAAGAAGCCTTTCGCTAAGACAGTTCTTGTGGAATTGGCAAAGTGATATTTGGAAGCCCATAGAGGGCTATGGTGAAAAAGGAAATATCCTCAGATGAAATCTGGAAAGAAGCTTTCTGAGAAACTGCTTAGTGTTCTGTGAATTCATCTCACAGAGTTACATCTGTATTTCGTGGATCTCTTTGCTAGCCTTATTTCTGTGGAATCTGAGAACAGATATTTCGGATCCCTTTGAAGACTATAGGGCCAAAGGAAATATCCTCCGATAACAAAGAGAAAGAAGCTTTCTGAGAAACTTCTTTGTGTTCTATGAAATCATCTCACAGAGTTACAGCTTTCCCCTCAAGAAGCCTTTCGCTAAGACAGTTCTTGTGGAATTGGCAAAGTGATATTTGGAAGCCCATAGAGGGCTATGGTGAAAAAGGAAATATCCTCAGATGAAATCTGGAAAGCAGCTTTCTGAGAAACTGCTTAATGTTCTGTTAATTCATCTCACAGAGTTATCTGTATTTCGTGGATCTCTTTGCTAGCCTTATTTCTGTGGAATCTGAGAACAGATATTTCGGATCCCTTTGAAGACTATAGGGCCAAAGGAAATATCCTCCGATAACAAAGAGAAAGAAGCTTTCTGAGAAACTTCTTTGTGTTCTGTGAAATCATCTCACAGAGTTACAGCTTTCCCATCAAGAAGCCTTTCGCTAAGACAGTTCTTGTGGAATTGGCAAAGTGATATTTGGAAGCCCATAGAGGGCTATGGTGAAAAAGGAAATATCCTCAGATGAAATCTGGAAAGAAGCTTTCTGAGAAACTGCTTAGTGTTCTGTGAATTCATCTCACAGAGTTACATCTGTATTTCGTGGATCTCTTTGCTAGCCTTATTTCTGTGGAATCTGAGAACAGATATTTCCGATCCCTTTGAAGACTATAGGGCCAAAGGAAATATCCTGCGATAACAAAGAGAAAGAAGCTTTCTGAGAAACTTCTTTGTGTTCTCTGAAATCATCTCACAGAGTTACAGCCTTCCCCTCAAGAAGCCTTTCGCTAAGACAGTTCTGGTGGAATTGGCAAAGTGATATTTGGAAGCCCATAGAGGGCTATGGTGAAAAAGGAAATATCCTCAGATGAAATCTGGAAAGGAGCTTTCTGAGAAACTGCTTAGTGTTCTGTTAATTCATCTCACAGAGTTACATCTGTATTTCGTGGATCTCTTTGCTAGCCTTATTTCTGTGGAATCTGAGAACAGATATTTCGGATCCCTTTGAAGACTATAGGGCCAAAGGAAATATCCTCCGATAACAAAGAGAAAGAAGCTTTCTGAGAAACTTCTTTGTGTTCTGTGAAATCATCTCACAGAGTTACAGCTTTCCCCTCAAGAAGCCTTTCGCTAAGACAGTTCTTGTGGAATTGGCAAAGTGATATTTGGAAGCCCATAGAGGGCTATGGTGAAAAAGGAAATATCCTCAGATGAAATCTGGAAAGAAGCTTTCTGAGAAACTGCTTAGTGTTCTGTTAATTCATCTCACAGAGTTACATCTGTATTTCGTGGATCTCTTTGCTAGCCTTATTTCTGTGGAATCTGAGAACAGATATTTCGGATCCCTTTGAAGACTACAGGGCCAAAGGAAATATCCTCCGATAACAAAGAGAAAGAAGCTTTCTGAGAAAGTTCTTTGTGTTCTGTGAAATCATCTCACAGAGTTACAGCTTTCCCCTCAAGAAGCCTTTCGCTAAGACAGTTCTTGTGGAATTGGCAAAGTGATATTTGGAAGCCCATAGAGGCCTATGGTGAAAAAGGAAATATCCTCAGATGAAATCTGGAAAGAAGCTCTCTGAGAAACTGCTTAGTGTTCTGGTAATTCATCTCAAAGAGTTATATCTGTATTTCGTGGATCTCTTTGCTAGCCTTATTTCTGTGGAATCTGAGAACAGATATTTCGGATCCCTTTGAAGACTATAAGGCCAACGGAAATATCCTGCGATAACAAAGAGAAAGAAGCTTTCTGAGAAACTACTTTGTGTTCTGTGAAATCATCTCACAGAGTTACAGCTTTCCCCACAAGAGGTCTTTCGCTTAGACAGTTCTTGTGGAATTGGCAAAGTGATATTTGGAAGCCCATAGAGGGCTATGGTGAAAAAGGAAATATCCTCAGATGAAATATGGAAAGAAGCTTTCTGAGAAACTGCTTAGTGTTCTGTTAATTCATCTCAAAGAGTTATATCTGTATTTCGTGGATCTCTTCGCTAGCCTTATTTCTGTGAAATCTGAGAACAGATATTTCGGATCCCTTTGAAGACTATAGGGCCAAAGGAAATATCCTGCGATAACAAAGAGAAAGAAGCTTTCTGAGAAACCGCTTTGTGTTCTGTGAAATCATCTCACAGAGTTACAGCTTTCCCCTCAAGAAGCCTTTCGCTAGGGCAGTTCTTGTGGAATTGGCAAAGTGATATTTGGAAGCCCATAGAGGGCTATGGTGAAAAAGGAAATATCCTCAGATGAAATCTGGAAAGAAGCTTTCTGAGAAACTGCTTAGTGTTCTGTTAATTCGTCTCACAGAGTTTCATCTGTATTTCGTGGATCTGTTTGCTAGCCTTATTTCTGTGGAATCTGAGAACAGATATTTCGGATCCCTTTGAAGACTATAGGGCCAAAGGAAATATCCTCCGATAACAAAGAGAAAGAAGCTTTCTGATAAACTTCTTTGTGTTCTGTGAAATCATCTCACAGAGTTACAGCTTTCCCCTCAAGAAGCCTTTCGCTAAGACAGTTCTTGTGGAATTGGCAAAGTGATATTTGGAAGCCCATAGAGGGCTATGGTGAAAAAGGAAATATCCTCAGATGAAATCTGGAAAGAAGATTTCTGAGAAACTGCTTAGGGTTCTGTTAATTCATCTCACAGAGTTACATCTGTATTTCGTGGATCTCTTTGCTAGCCTTATTTCTGTGGAATCTGAGAGCAGATATTTCGGATCCCTTAGAAGACTATAGGGCCAAAGGAAATATCCTGCGATAACAAAGAGAAAGAAGCTTTCTGAGAAACTTCTTTGTGTTCTGTGAAATCATCTCACAGGGTTACAGCTTTCCCCTCAAGAAGACTTTCGCTAAGACAGTTCTTGTGGAATTGGCAAAGTGATATTTGGAAGCCCATAGAGGGCTATGGTGAAAAAGGAAATATCCTCAGATGACATCTGGAAAGAAGCTTTCTGAGAAACTGCTTAGTGTTCTGTTAATTCATCTCACAGAGTTACATCTTTATTTCGTGGATCTCTTTGCTAGCCTTATTTCTGTGGAATCTGAAAACAGATATTTCTGATCCCTTTGAAGACTATAGGGCCAAAGGAAATATCCTCCGATAACAAACAGTAAGAAGCTTTCTGAGAAACTTCTTTGTGTTCTGTGAAATCATCTCACAGAGTTACAGCTTTCCCCTCAAGAAGCCTTTCGCTAAGACAGTTCTGGTGGAATTGGCAAAGTGATATTTGGAAGCCCATAGAGGGCTATGGTGAAAAAGGAAATATCCTCAGATGAAATCTGGAAAGAAGCTTTCTGAGAAACTGCCTAGTGTTCTGTTAATTCATCTCACAGAGTTACATCTGTATTTCGTGGATCTCTTTGCTAGCCTTATTTCTGTGGAATCTGAGAACAGATATTTCGGATCCCTTTGAAGACTATAGGGCCAATGGAAATATCCTCCGATAACAAAGAGAAAGAAGCTTTCTGAGAAACTTCTTTGTGTTCTGTGAAATCATCTCACAGAGTTACAGCTTTTCCCTCAAGAAGCCTTTCGCTAAGACAGTTCTTGTGGAATTGGCAAAGTGATATTTGGAAGCCCATAGAGGGCCATGGTGAAAAAGGAAATATCCTCAGATGAAATCTGGAAAGAAGCTTTCTGAGAAACTGCTTAGGGTTCTGTTAATTCATCTCACAGAGTTACATCTGTATTTCGTGGATCTCTTTGCTAGCCTTATTTCTGTGGAATCTGAGAACAGATATTTCGGATCCCTTTGAAGACTAGAGGGCCAAAGGAAATAACCTGCGATAACAAAGAGAAAGAAGCTTTCTGAGAAACTTCTTTGTGTTCTGTGAAATCATCTCACAGAGTTACAGCTTTCCCCTCAAGAAGCCTTTCGCTAAGTCAGTTCTTGTGGTATTGGGAAAGTGATATTTGGAAGCCCATAGAGGGCTATGGTGAAAAAGGAAATATCCTCAGATCAAATCTGGAAAGAAGCTTTCTGAGAAACTGCTTAGTGTTCTGTTAATTCATCTCACAGAGTTACATCTGTATTTCGTGGATCTCTTTGCTAGCCTTATTTCTGTGGAATCTGAGAACAGATATTTCGGATCCCTTTGAAGACTATAGGGCCAAAGGAAATATCCTCCAATAACAAAGAGAAAGAAGCTTTCTGAGAAACTTCTTTGTGTTCTGTGAAATCATCTCACAGAGTTACAGCTTTCCCCTCAAGAAGCCTTTCGCTAAGACAGTTCTTGTGGAATTGGCAAAGTGATATTTGGAAGCCCATAGAGGGCTATGGTGAAAAAGGAAATATCCTCAGATGAAATCTGGAAAGAAGCTTTCTGAGAAACTGCTTAGTGTTCTGTGAATTCATCTCACAGAGTTACATCTGTATTTCGTGGATCTCTTTGCTAGCCTTATTTCTGTGGAATCTGAGAACAGATATTTCGGATCCATTTGAAGACTATAGGGCCAAAGGAAATATCCTCCGATAACAAAGAGAAAGAAGCTTTCTGAGAAACTTCTTTGTGTTCTATGAAATCATCTCACAGAGTTACAGCTTTCCCCTCAAGAAGCCTTTCGCTAAGACAGTTCTTGTGGAATTGGCAAATTGATATTTGGAAGCCCATAGGGGGCTATGGTGAAAAAGGAAATATCCTCAGATGAAATCTGGAAAGCAGCTTTCTGAGAAACTGCTTAATGTTCTGTTAATTCATCTCTCAGAGTTACATCTGTATTTCGTGGATCTCTTTCCTAGCCTTATTTCTGTGGAATCTGAGAACAGATATTTCGGATCCCTTTGAAGACTATAGGGCCAAAGGAAATATCCTCCGATAACAAAGAGAAAGAAGCTTTCTGAGAAACTTCTTTGTGTTCTGTGAAATCATCTCACAGAGTTACAGCTTTCCCATCAAGAAGCCTTTCGCTAAGACAGTTCTTGTGGAATTGGCAAAGTGATATCTGGAAGCCCATAGAGGGCTATGGTGAAAAAGGAAATATCCTCAGATGAAATCTGGAAAGAAGCTTTCTGAGAAACTGCTTAGTGTTCTGTGAATTCATCTCACAGAGTTACATCTGTATTTCGTGGATCTCTTTGCTAGCCTTATTTCTGTGGAATCTGAGAACAGATATTTCGGATCCCTTTGAAGACTATAGGGCCAAAGGAAATATCCTGCGATAACAAAGAGAAAGAAGCTTTCTGAGAAACTTCTTTGTGTTCTCTGAAATCATCTCAGAGAGTTACAGCTTTCCCCTCAAGAAGCCTTTCGCTAAGACAGTTCTGGTGGAATTGGCAAAGTGATATTTGGAAGCCCATAGAGGGCTATGGTGAAAAAGGAAATATCCTCAGATGAAATCTGGAAAGGAGCTTTCTGAGAAACTGCTTAGTGTTCTGTTAATTCATCTCACAGAGTTACATCTGTATTTCGTGGATCTCTTTGCTAGCCTTATTTCTGTGGAATCTGAGAACAGATATTTCGGATCCCTTTGAAGACTATAGGGCCAAAGGAAATATCCTCCGATAACAAAGAGAAAGAAGCTTTCTGAGAAACTTCTTTGTGTTCTGTGAAATCATCTCACAGAGTTACAGCTTTCCCCTCAAGAAGCCTTTCGCTAAGACAGTTCTTGTGGAATTGGCCAAGTGATATTTGGAAGCCCAAAGAGGGCTATGGTGAAAAAGGAAATATCCTCAGATGAAATCTGGAAAGAAGCTTTCTGAGAAACTGCTTAGTGTTCTGTTAATTCATCTCAAAGAGTTATATCTGTATTTCGTGGATCTCTTTGCTAGCCTTATTTCTGTGGAATCTGAGAACAGATATTTCGGATCCCTTTGAAGACTATAGAGCCAAAGGAAATATCCTGCGATAACAAAGAGAAAGAAGCTTTCTGAGAAACTTCTTTGTGTTCTGTGAAATCATCTCACAGAGTTACAGCTTTCCCCTCAAGAAGCCTTTCGCTAAGACAGTTCTGGTGGAATTGGCAAAGTGATATTTGGAAGCCCATAGAGGGCTATGGTGAAAAAGGAAATATCCTCAGATGAAATCTGGAAAGAAGCTTTCTGAGAAACTGCCTAGTGTTCTGTTAATTCATCTCACAGAGTTACATCTGTATTTCGTGGATCTCTTTGCTAGCCTTATTTCTGTGGAATCTGAGAACAGATATTTCGGATCCCTTTGAAGACTATAGGGCCAATGGAAATATCCTCCGATAACAAAGAGAAAGAAGCTTTCTGAGAAACTTCTTTGTGTTCTGTGAAATCATCTCACAGAGTTACAGCTTTTCCCTCAAGAAGCCTTTCGCTAAGACAGTTCTTGTGGAATTGGCAAAGTGATATTTGGAAGCCCATAGAGGGCCATGGTGAAAAAGGAAATATCCTCAGATGAAATCTGGAAAGAAGCTTTCTGAGAAACTGCTTAGGGTTCTGTTAATTCATCTCACAGAGTTACATCTGTATTTCGTGGATCTCTTTGCTAGCCTTATTTCTGTGGAATCTGAGAACAGATATTTCGGATCCCTTTGAAGACTAGAGGGCCAAAGGAAATAACCTGCGATAACAAAGAGAAAGAAGCTTTCTGAGAAACTTCTTTGTGTTCTGTGAAATCATCTCACAGAGTTACAGCTTTCCCCTCAAGAAGCCTTTCGCTAAGTCAGTTCTTGTGGTATTGGGAAAGTGATATTTGGAAGCCCATAGAGGGCTATGGTGAAAAAGGAAATATCCTCAGATCAAATCTGGAAAGAAGCTTTCTGAGAAACTGCTTAGTGTTCTGTTAATTCATCTCACAGAGTTACATCTGTATTTCGTGGATCTCTTTGCTAGCCTTATTTCTGTGGAATCTGAGAACAGATATTTCGGATCCCTTTGAAGACTATAGGGCCAAAGGAAATATCCTCCAATAACAAAGAGAAAGAAGCTTTCTGAGAAACTTCTTTGTGTTCTGTGAAATCATCTCACAGAGTTACAGCTTTCCCCTCAAGAAGCCTTTCGCTAAGACAGTTCTTGTGGAATTGGCAAAGTGATATTTGGAAGCCCATAGAGGGCTATGGTGAAAAAGGAAATATCCTCAGATGAAATCTGGAAAGAAGCTTTCTGAGAAACTGCTTAGTGTTCTGTGAATTCATCTCACAGAGTTACATCTGTATTTCGTGGATCTCTTTGCAAGCCTTATTTCTGTGGAATCTGAGAACAGATATTTCGGATCCCTTTGAAGACTATAGGGCCAAAGGAAATATCCTCCGATAACAAAGAGAAAGAAGCTTTCTGAGAAACTTCTTTGTGTTCTATGAAATCATCTCACAGAGTTACAGCTTTCCCCTCAAGAAGCCTTTCGCTAAGACAGTTCTTGTGGAATTGGCAAATTGATATTTGGAAGCCCATAGGGGGCTATGGTGAAAAAGGAAATATCCTCAGATGAAATCTGGAAAGAAGCTTTCTGAGAAACTGCTTAATGTTCTGTTAATTCATCTCTCAGAGTTACATCTGTATTTCGTGGATCTCTTTCCTAGCCTTATTTCTGTGGAATCTGAGAACAGATATTTCGGATCCCTTTGAAGACTATAGGGCCAAAGGAAATATCCTCCGATAACAAAGAGAAAGAAGCTTTCTGAGAAACTTCTTTGTGTTCTGTGAAATCATCTCACAGAGTTACAGCTTTCCCATCAAGAAGCCTTTCGCTAAGACAGTTCTTGTGGAATTGGCAAAGTGATATCTGGAAGCCCATAGAGGGCTATGGTGAAAAAGGAAATATCCTCAGATGAAATCTGGAAAGAAGCTTTCTGAGAAACTGCTTAGTGTTCTGTGAATTCATCTCACAGAGTTACATCTGTATTTCGTGGATCTCTTTGCTAGCCTTATTTCTGTGGAATCTGAGAACAGATATTTCGGATCCCTTTGAAGACTATAGGGCCAAAGGAAATATCCTGCGATAACAAAGAGAAAGAAGCTTTCTGAGAAACTTCTTTGTGTTCTCTGAAATCATCTCAGAGAGTTACAGCTTTCCCCTCAAGAAGCCTTTCGCTAAGACAGTTCTGGTGGAATTGGCAAAGTGATATTTGGAAGCCCATAGAGGGCTATGGTGAAAAAGGAAATATCCTCAGATGAAATCTGGAAAGGAGCTTTCTGAGAAACTGCTTAGTGTTCTGTTAATTCATCTCACAGAGTTACATCTGTATTTCGTGGATCTCTTTGCTAGCCTTATTTCTGTGGAATCTGAGAACAGATATTTCGGATCCCTTTGAAGACTATAGGGCCAAAGGAAATATCCTCCGATAACAAAGAGAAAGAAGCTTTCTGAGAAACTTCTTTGTGTTCTGTGAAATCATCTCACAGAGTTACAGCTTTCCCCTCAAGAAGCCTTTCGCTAAGACAGTTCTTGTGGAATTGGCCAAGTGATATTTGGAAGCCCAAAGAGGGCTATGGTGAAAAAGGAAATATCCTCAGATGAAATCTGGAAAGAAGCTTTCTGAGAAACTGCTTAGTGTTCTGTTAATTCATCTCAAAGAGTTATATCTGTATTTCGTGGATCTCTTTGCTAGCCTTATTTCTGTGGAATCTGAGAACAGATATTTCGGATCCCTTTGAAGACTATAGAGCCAAAGGAAATATCCTGCGATAACAAAGAGAAAGAAGCTTTCTGAGAAACTTCTTTGTGTTCTGTGAAATCATCTCAGAGAGTTACAGCTTTCCCCTCAAGAAGCCTTTCGCTAAGACAGTTCTTGTGGAATTGGCAAAGTGATATTTGGAAGCCCATAGAGGGCTATGGTGAAAAAGGAAATATCCTCAGATGAAATCTGGAAAGAAGCTTTCTGAGAAACTGCTCTGTGATGTGTGATTTCCTCTCACAGAGTTACATCTGTATTTCGTGGATCTCTTTGCTAGCCTTATTTCTGTGGAATCTTAGAACAGATATTTCGGATCCCTTTGAAGACTATAAGGCCAAAGGAAATATCCTGCGATAACAAAGAGAAAGAAGCTTTCTGAGAAACTACATTGTGTTCTGTGAAATCATCTCACAGAGTTACAGCTTTCCCCACAAGAGGCCTTTCGCTTAGACAGTTCTTGTGGAATTGGCAAAGTGATATTTGGAAGCCCATAGAGGGCTATGGTGGAAAAGGAAATATCCTCAGATGACATCTGGAAAGAAGCTTTCTGAGAAACTGCTTAGTGTTCTGTAAATTCATCTCACAGAGTTACATCTGTATTTCGTGGATCTCTTTGCTAGCCTTATTTCTGTGGAATCTGAGAACAGATATTTCGGATCCCTTTGAAGACTATAGGGCCAAAGGAAATATCCTCCGATAACAAAGAGAAAGAAGCTTTCTGAGAAACTTCTTTGTGTTCTGTGAAATCATCTCACAGAGTTACAGCTTTCCCCTCAAGAAGCCTTTCGCTAAGACAGTTCTTGTGGATTTGGCAAAGTGATATTTGGAAGCCCATAGAGGGCTATGGTGAAAAAGGAAATATCCTCAGATGAAATCTGGAAAGAAGCTTTCTGAGAAACTGCTTAGTGTTCTGTTAATTCATCTCACAGAGTTACATCTGTATTTCGTGGATCTCTTTGCTAGCCTTATTACTGTGGAATCTGAGAAGAGATATTTCGGATCCCTTTGAAGACTATAGGGCCAAAGGAAATAGCCTCCGATAACAAAGAGAAAGAAGCTTTCTGAGAAACTTCTTTGTGTTCTGTGAAATCATCTCACAGAGTTACAGCTTTCCCCTCAAGAAGCCTTTCGCTAAGACAGTTCTTGTGGAATTGGCAAAGTGATATTTGGAAGCCCATAGAGGGCTATGGTGAAAAAGGAAATATCCTCAGATGAAATCTGGAAAGAAGCTTTCTGAGAAACTGCTTAGTGTTCTGTTAATTCATCTCAAAGACTTATATCTGTATTTCGTGGATCTCTTTGCTAGCCTTATTTCTGTGGAATCTGAGAACAGATATTTCGGATCCCTTTGAAGATTATAGAGCCAAAGGAAATATCCTGCGATAACAAAGAGAAAGAAGCTTTCTGAGAAACTTCTTTGTGTTCTGTGAAATCATCTCACAGAGTTACAGCTTTCCCCTCAAGAAGCCTTTCGCTAAGACTGTTCTTGTGGAATTGGCAAAGTGATATTTGGAAGCCCATAGAGGGCTATGGTGAAAAAGGAAATATCCTCAGATGAAATCTGGAAAGAAGCTTTCTGAGAAACTGCTCTGTGATGTGTGATTTCCACTCCCAGAGTTACATCTGTATTTCGTGGATCTCTTTGCTAGCCTTATTTCTGTGGAATCTTAGAACAGATATTTCGGATCCCTTTGAAGACTATAAGGCCAAAGGAAATATCCTGCGATAACAAAGAGAAAGAAGCTTTCTGAGAAACTACTTTGTGTTCTGTGAAATCATCTCACAGAGTTACAGCTTTCCCCACAAGAGGCCATTCGCTTAGACAGTTCTTGTGGAATTGGCAAAGTGATATTTGGAAGCCCATAGAGGGCTATGGTGAAAAAGGAAATATCCTCAGAGGAAATATGGAAAGAAGCTTTCTGAGAAACTGCTTAGTGTTCTGTTAATTCATCTCAAAGAGTTATATCTGTATTTCGTGGATCTCTTTGCTAGCCTTATTTCTGTGGAATCTGAGAACAGATATTTCGGATCCCTTTGAAGACTATAGGGCCTAAGGAAATATCCTGCGATAACAAAGAGAAAGAAGCTTTCTGAGAAACCTCTTTGTGTTCTGTGAAATCATCTCACAGAGTTACAGCTTTCCCCTCAAGAAGCCTTTCGCTAAGACAGTTCTGGTGGAATTGGCAAAGTGATATTTGGAAGCCCATAGAGGGCTATGGTGAAAAAGGAAATATCCTCAGATGAAATCTGGAAAGAAGCTTTCTGAGAAACTGCTTAGTGTTCTCTTAATTCATCTCACAGAGTTACATCTGTATTTCGTGGATCTCTTTGCTAGCCTTATTTCTGTGGAATCTGAGAACAGATATTTCGGATCCCTTTGAAGACTATAGGGCGAAAGGAAATATCCTCCGATAACAAAGAGAAAGAAGCTTTCTGAGAAACTTCTTTGTGTTCTGTGAAATCATCTCACAGAGTTACAGCTTTCCCTTCAAGAAGCCTTTCGCTAAGACAGTTCTTGTGGAATTGGCAAAGTGATATTTGGAAGCCCATAGAGGGCTATGGTGAAAAAGGAAATATCCTCAGATGAAATCTGGAAAGAAGCTTTCTGAGAAACTGCTTAGTGTTCTGTGAATTCATCTCACAGAGTTACATCTGTATTTCGTGGATATCTTTGCTAGCCTTATTTCTGTGGAATCTGAGAACAGATATTTCGGATTCCTTTGAAGACTATAGGGCCAACGGAAATATCCTCCGATAACAAAGAGAAAGAAGCTTTCTGAGAAACTTCTTTGTGTTCTGTGAAATCATCTCATAGAGTTACAGCTTTCCCCTAAAGAAGCCTTTCGCTAAGACAGTTCTTGTGGAGTTGGCAAAGTCATATTTGGAAGCCCATAGAGTCCTATGGTGAAAAAGGAAATATCCTCAGATGAAATCTGGAAAGAAGCTTTCTGAGAAACTGCTTAGTGTTCTGTAAATTCATCTCACAGAGTTACATCTGTATTTCGTGGATGTATTTCCTAGCCTTATTTCTGTGGAATCTGAGAACAGATATTTCGGATCCCTTTGAAGACTATAGGGCCATAGGAAATATCCTCTGATAACAAAGAGAAAGAAGCTTTCTGAGAAACTTCTTTGTGTTCTGTGAAATCATCTCACAGAATTACAGCTTTCCCCTCAAGAAGCCTTTCGCTAAGACAGTTCTTGCGGAATTGGCAAAGTGATATTTGGAAGCCCATAGAGGGCTATGGTGAAAAAGGAAATATCCTCAGATGACATCTGGAAAGAAGCTTTCTGAGAAACTGCTTAGTGTTCTGTGAATTCATCTCACAGAGTTACATCTGTATTTCGTGGATCTCTTTGCTAGCCTTATTTCTGTGGAATCTGAGAACAGATATTTCGGATCCCTTTGAAGACTATAGGGCCAAAGGAAATATCCTCCGATAACAAAGAGAAAGAAGCTTTCTGAGAATCTTCTTTGTGTTCTGTGAAATCATCTCACAGAGTTACAGCTTTCCCCTCAAGAAGCCTTTCGCTAAGACAGTTCTTGTGGATTTGGCAAAGTGATATTTGGAAGCCCATAGAGGGCTATGGTGAAAAAGGAAATATCCTCAGATGAAATCTGGAAAGAAGCTTTCTGAGAAACTGCTTAGTGTTCTGTTAATTCATCTCACAGAGTTACATCTGTATTTCGTGGATCTCTTTGCTAGCCTTATTTCTGTGGAATCTGAGAAGAGATATTTCGGATCCCTTTGAGGACTATAGGGCCAAAGGAAATATCCTCCGATAACAAAGAGAAAGAAGCTTTCTGAGAAACTTCTTTGTGTTCTGTGAAATCATCTCACAGAGTTACAGTTTTCCCCTCAAGAAGCCTTTCGCTAAGACAGTTCTTGTGGAATTGGCAAAGTGATATTTGGAAGCCCATAGAGGGCTATGGTGAAAAAGGAAATATCCTCAGATGAAATCTGGAAGGAAGCTTTCTGAGAAACTGCTTAGTGTTCTGTGAATTCATCTCACAGAGTTACATCTGTATTTCGTGGATCTCTTTGCTAGCCTTATTTCTGTGGAATCTGAGAACAGATATTTCGGATCCCTTTGAAGACTAGAGGGCCAAAGGAAATATCCTCCGATAACAAAGAGAAAGAAGCTTTCTGAGAAACTTCTTTGTGTTCTGTGAAATCATCTCACAGAGTTACAGCTTTCCCCTAAAGAAGCCTTTCGCTAGGGCAGTTCTTGTGGAGTTGGCAAAGTCATATTTGCAAGCCCATAGAGTGCTATGGTGAAAAAGGAAATATCCTCAGATGAAATCTGGAAAGAAGCTTTCTGAGAAACTGCTTAATGTTCTGTAAATTCATCTCACATAGTTACATCTGTATTTCCTGGATGTATTTCCTAGCCTTATTTCTGTGGAATCTGAGAACAGATATTTCAGATCCCTTTGAAGACTATAGGGCCAAAGGAAATATCCTCTGATAACAAAGAGAAAGAAGCTTTCTGAGAAACTTCTTTGTGTTCTGTGAAATCATCTCACAGAGTTACAGCTTTCCCCTCAAGAAGCCTTTCGCTAAGACAGTTCTTGTGGAATTGGCAAATTGATATTTGGAAGCCCATAGAGGGCTATGGTGGAAAAGGAAATATCCTCAGATGACATCTGGAAAGAAGCTTTCTGAGAAACTGCTTAGTGTTCTGTAAATTCATCTCACAGAGTTACATCTGTATTTCGTTGATCTCTTTGCTAGCCTTATTTCTGTCGAATCTGAGAACAGATATTTCGGATCCCTTTGAAGACTATAGGGCCAAAGGAAATATCCTCCGATAACAAAGAGAAAGAAGCTTTCTGAGAAACTTCTTTGTGTTCTGTGAAATCATCTCACAGAGTTACAGCTTTCCCCTCAAGAAGCCTTTCGCTAAGACAGTTCTTGTGGATTTGGCAAAGTGATATTTGGAAGCCCATAGAGGGCTATGGTGAAAAAGGAAATATCCTCAGATGAAATCTGGAAACAAGCTTTCTGAGAAACTGCTTAGTGTTCTGTTAATTCATCTCACAGAGTTACATCTGTATTTCGTGGATCTCTTTGCTAGCCTTATTTCTGTGGAATCTGAGAAGAGATATTTCGGATCCCTTTGAAGACTATAGGGCCAAAGGAAATATCCTCTGATAACAAAGAGAAAGAAGCTTTCTGAGAAAGTTCTTTGTGTTCTGTGAAATCATCTCACAGAGTTACAGCTTTCCCCTCAAGAAGCCTTTCGCTAAGACAGTTCTTGTGGAATTGGCAAAGTGATATTTGGAAGCCCATTGAGGGCTATGGTGAAAAAGGAAATATCCTCAGATGAAATCTGGAAAGAAGCTTTCTGAGAAACTGCTTAGGGTTCTGTTAATTCATCTCACAGAGTTACATCTGTATTTCGTGGATCTCTTTGCTAGCCTTATTTCTGTGGAATCTGAGAACAGATATTTCGGATCCCTTTGAAGACTAGAGGGCCAAAGGAAATAACCTGCGATAACAAAGAGAAAGAAGCTTTCTGAGAAACTTCTTTGTGTTCTGTGAAATCATCTCACAGAGTTACAGCTTTCCCCTCAAGAAGCCTTTCGCTAAGACAGTTCTTGGGGAATTGGGAGAGTGATATTTGGAAGCCCATAGAGGGCTATGGTGAAAAAGGAAATATCCTCAGATGAAATCTGGAAAGAAGCTTTCTGAGAAACTGCTTAGTGTTCTGTTAATTCATCTCACAGAGTTACATCTGTATTTCGTGGATGTCTTTGCTAGCCTTATTTCTGTGGAATCTGAGAACAGATATTTCGGATCCCATTGAAGACTAAAGGGCCAAAGGAAATATCCTCCGATAACAAAGAGAAAGAAGCTTTCTGAGAAACTTCTTTGTGTTCTGTGAAATCATCTCACAGAGTTACAGCTTTCCCCTCAAGAAGCCTTTCGCTAAGACAGTTCTTGAAGAGTTGGCAAAGTCATATTTGGAAGCCCATAGAGTGCTATGGTGAAAAAGGAAATATCCTCAGATGAAATCTGGAAAGAAGCTTTCTGAGAAACTGCTTAGTGTTCTGTAAATTCATTTAACAGAGTTACATCTGTATTTCGTGGATGTATTTGCTAGCCTTATTTCTGTGGAATCTGAGAACAGATATTTCGGATCCCTTTGAAGATTATAGGGCCAAAGGAAATATCCTCCGATAACAAAGAGAAAGAAGCTTTCTGAGAAACTTCTTTGTGTTCTGTGAAATCATCTCACAGAGTTACAGCTTTCCCCTCAAGAAGCCTTTCGCTAAGACAGTTCTTGTGGAATTGGCAAAGTGATATTTGGAAGCCCATAGAGGGCTATGGTGAAAAAGGAAATATCCTCAGATGAAATCTGGAAAGAAGCTTTCTGGGAAACTGCTTAGTGTTCTGTTAATTCATCTCACAGAGTTACATCTGTATTTCGTGGATCTCTTTGCTAGCCTTATTTCTGTGGAATCTGAGAACAGATATTTCGGATCCCTTTGAAGACTATAGGGCCAAAGGAAATATCCTCCGATAACAAAGAGAAAGAAGCTTTCTGAGAAACTTCTTTGTGTTCTGTGAAATCATGTCATAGAGTTACAGCTTTCCCCTCAAGAAGCCTTTCCCTAAGACAGTTCTAGTGGAATTGGCAAAGTGATATTTGGAAGCCCATAGAGGGCTATGCTGAAAAAGGAAATATCCTCAGATGAAATCTGGAAAGAAGCTTTCTGAGAAACTGCTCAGTGTTCTGTTAATTCATCTCACAGAGTTACATCTGTATATCGTTGATCTCTTTGCTAGACTTATTTCTGTGGAATCTGAGAACAGATATTTCGGATCCCTTTGTAGACTATAGGGCCAAAGGAAATATCATCTGATAACAAAGAGAAAGAAGCTTTCTGATAAACTTCTTTGTGTTCTGTGAAATCATCTCACAGAGTTACAGCTTTCCCCTCAAGAAGCCTTTCACTAAGACAGTTCTTGTGAAATTGGCAAAGTGATATTTGGAAGCCCATAGAGGGCTACGGTGAAAAAGGAAATATTCTCAGATGACATCTGGAAAGAATCTTTCTGAGCAACTGCTTAGTGTTCTGTAAATTCATCTCACAGAGTTACATCTGTATTTCGTGGATCTCTTTGCTAGCCTTATTTCTGTGGAATCTGAGAACAGATATTTCGGATCCCTTTGAAGACTATAGGGCCA